>NC_142502.1:12401250-12712500 GCF_057876585.1 Rhinolophus sinicus
GCATCATTATATCCCAACACCAGGTACATTATAAGTTCCTCTTCATGCTCGCTGATCAGAATGAAATGAATAATTTATATGGGAAAAGGGAAAGATTTTTATTTTTCTTTCATTTGATTTTATTTAAGCTTATTGTTGAAACCTGTGTTTCTGAGGCTGAAGCAAAAAAAAAAAAAAGAAAAATATCTGGAATAGTCTTACATAAAAGAGTCCCAATTATTGCTTTCAATTTATAAAGACTCTAGAGTTGTATTTATTGAATTCACAGGATAAGGTGTTTCCAGACTTTGAAGAGAGCTATCTCTTCAATTTTGTGGTTAAATTTCAACTCTGCATCAAGGTTTGGCAAACTACAGCCTGTGAACCAAATCCAGTCTATCACCTGTCTCATATGTTCTGAAAGATAAGAATGGTTTTTATAGTTTAACTGGTTGTAGAAAAACAAAAGAAAAATATTTTTTTCACACAAAAATGGTACCGTGCTTCCCGAAAATAAGACCTAGCCAAACAATCAGCTCTAATGCGTCCTTTGGAGCAAAAATTAATATGACCTGGTCTATAATATAATGTAATATAATTAATATGATTAATATAACATAATATAATATAACATAATACTGGGAATAACATAATATAATACTGGGTATAATATAATACAGTATAATATAAGGCTGGGTCTTATATAATATAAGACTGGGTATAACATAATATAGTATAATATAATATAGTATAATATAGCATAATATAGTATAATATAGTATAATATACTATAATATACTATAATATACTATAATATACTATAATATACTGTAATATACTGTAATATACTAGAATATACTATACTATAATATAATATAGCATAATACTGGGTCTACATAATATAAGACCAGGTCTTATATTAATTTTTGCTCTAAAAGATGCATTACAGCTGATTGTCTGGCTAGGTCTTGTTTTGGGGGAAACAGGGAATTAAATTTAAATTTTAGAATCTGTAAATAAAGTTCCGTTTAAGCTCAGCCATGCCTAATCATTTAAACATTGCCTATGGTTGCTCTTGTGCTGCATAGCAGAGTAGAATCACTGTGACAGAGACGCAATGATCCTCAAAGCCGCAAATATGTACTATCTGGGCCTTTACAAGAAAAGCTTGCCAAAGCTGCTCTATTTCGACCAAAAGGTTTTTAACATCTATTACTGTTTCTGAGGAGAAATCCTGAAGTTAGTTATGCAGTGTACTGCATTTACTGAAATTGTCTCTTGGACAGTAACTGTGAAATACTTTTCAGTCCTCTCGCTTTAAATTTTTTCCATGCACTCCATCTTTGAAGCATTCAAAGAGAGGCCAGATTGATCAGACTATACTTGAATTTTTAATACCATCTAACTGTGTTTCATTAATGGTTTACATTTCAAAATATCTTTTTCTAAAGAATAAGTGAATAAATAAAATGAAAATCACATGTATTTGGTACGTAAATTCTTTATAAAACTATTACCTGTTGCTTCAGACTTACAAGAAATATAATTCTTTCATTTCATTTTTTACTTCATTACAAATACAGATTTGAAAGGCCAAACACTGTCTCAGTACTAAAAACAATGAAAACTGCAGGCTTTGAATAAGTGATTATAAAGTGGGATGACTTAGGAAATGCTACAATGTATCATGAAAGCTGGAGGAGGTATTTCTGAGGAAGGTATATCAAAGCTGATTTCATTGAACAGGTGAACTTTGGCTTAAAAACTGTAAAGGAGGAAAGAGGGAAGAACATCCAATTACAACAATAACAACAAAAATTGTTTCAGAGAACCTGGAGGTGTGGCATAAAGGAGAAATTGACAGGGGTCCTTACCCTAAGGGAATGGAAGCCAGGAAGCAGGGACATGAGGTGAGCTGGTATCTGTTTTTAAAATATCATTCTGGCTGCTATACGGAGTACAGGTGAAGTACTGTGTGCAGAAAGACAGTATATTAATGTGATAAAGACTAGCATTCTATTCCAGAGGACACGAAAGCAGATTTTCTCCATCAGGATGAGGACTTTGACAAATTAGGTAGGACAATTAAGTTTGCAAACTCATCCTAGTAATAGGGCCACATAACTCATTGCTGAGTGTCACTATGGTCACCTTCCAAGTACTCCCCCTGGGAAGCCATGCACCATTGCCAGCTCCTAGTCCACCCTTCAAAGAAATTTTGGAGCTCTTTTTCTGGAATGGCCATCAGAGCTGTCTTCTTATTACCCTTCATGTCCTGAATGTTGTCAAAATGTCTTTCTTTCAATATTTTCATTATCTTTCAGTAAAGAAAGAAGTAATTGGGAGCCAGAGCAGGTGAGTAGGGAGGGTGTTCCAACATAGTGATTTGTTTACTGCTAAAAACTCCCTCACTAACAGTGCCGTGTGAGCTGGTGCATTGTTGTGATGCAAGAGTCATGAATTGTTGGCGCAAAGTGCAGGTTGATTTCGTATTTTTCACGCAGCCTTTCCAGCACTTCCAAGTAGCAAACTTGGTTAACTGTTTGTCCAGTTGGAACAAATTCATAATGAATAATCCCTCTGATATTAACAAAGCTTAGTAACATTGTTTTGACTCTTGATATGCATGGATGTAACTTTTTTGGTCATGGAGAATTGACTGACTTCCATTGTGCACTTTGACATTTTGTTTGAGGGTTGTATTGGTACACCCATGTTTCATCAGCAGTGATAACACGGCCCCAAACCTCATCTTACCTCTCCAAAAGGTCTCGGCAATCTTGAACTCTCCTTTGCTCTTGTTCATCTGTGAGCTCTTTCAGGACCATTTTTGCACACATCGTTCTCACGCCAAAATTTTCAGTTAAAATTTCCCTGTCTCTCTATCGATGTTTACTTGGTCTGCTGTGCTTCTCACAGTCAGCTGACGGTTTTGAAGCACAATCCGATGAAGTTTTGCAATGTTTTCGTCAGGTTGGCTCATTACTGGCCGCCCTGACCTCTCTTCATCGGTGACCCGTTCTCTCCCCTCAGAAAAACATTTAATCCATTTGTACACTGCCGTTTTCTTCATGGCATTATCCCCATTAACTTGGGCTAACAAGTGCTTGATTTCACCTCTACTCTTGCCAAAGTTAACAAGAAATTTAATCTTTGTCCTTTGCTCTAATTCAAGCTCAGACCTAATAGAAGAAAATTGAAGAGACAAAAAGAAATCTGAGGACACAGACACGTATAGGAATTTTCTGTCACTGGAACAAATGAGGTTAACATGTGGGTAAGAAAAGGGGCAGAGAGACATGCCCTGGCGCGTGAAGCCACAAGTCTATAGGCAACAGAAGAGCCGGAGAGAAAAAAGCAAAATTGTGACACAAAGCAAGTGTCCAAGAAAAACAAAAAGAAAGAGCACATTTGTGTGGGGTAAAAATGAGAAAAGTTGAAGTGTGAAAGGAGATGCATCTGGCTGGAGACTTACATTACATGAGGCAAAAGAGAAGGAATAAGGAAGTGTTTTCTCTCTGATAGTGGAGGAGAGAAATCTGTCAACAGAGGGTTGTGAAAAGGCAGATGCTTTTCATGTGTCTTTTCCCCTCTCTGGCTTTTCAAACAATTTCATCTGCTCTGTTAACCAGAAAGGGTACAGTATGAGATGGAGCCCTAAAGAAGAACAGGCAAATAAATAATTAGAGTGTATTTTTCTAAAGTCTAGATCTAACAAAATGTGTGGCTCCAAGGGTCTCAGGAATTCACAGATATTATTGTACAATTGTTATTTTCTATGTTTGTGATATCCTGTAAAATAGTTTCTGTATCTGAAAACTGGAAACAGTGTGGCGTGTGTTCGTTTAATATTAAGGCAACGTATGGTCATGTATAGTTTTTATTTACATAAACACAGAAGAAAATATGTAACTCTGCTTATTAGATTGCATAGATTCAATGTAATTCTTGCAGAGATGTTAGAAAACTAAGTGTTGGAATTTATCACCCCCAGAAGCTGTAAATATGAAAATGGTTAGAATGTCTAGAGACATTTTAAGAGTTAGTTTGCCACTTTTGCAACCAATTGTCACGGACCATTTTGTGCCTTTCACCAAAGAATGTTGTCTCAAACTGACAAATTCAACAAACTAATTAGATATTCTGGGACAGTTCATATACTGTAGAATGTGCATTTATTGGGGAGTGAAATAGGCATGTGGTCGGATGTCACGAGAAGTATAATGTAGGGAAGGTAAAAATGACTTTTCTGATATTTCTTTATGTTCTCCCATCAATGTTCTCCTTTCTTTTATTCTAAAACTTCCGTTTATGAGATAGAAGACTTCTGGTTTTGATTATCAGTGACTCATTTTTTTAATTTCTAATTAATCTCTAATATTATAGGCAATTTGCTTGACTTGACAGACAGCACTTCTGTTAAATATTATTTTAATATAGTCAATTTTACAGTGTAAGAGCATTTTCATCTCAGTTCCTGCATCAAGTCCTTGTTTTGTTTATACAATGTTTTCATATTACCTTCTAGACTTTGTTTTTTATTGTCTGACATTTCTTTTCAGTCATATTCATTCCTTTTTTTTTTTTTTTTTTCAAGTTGGCCCTTTCCTTCTTCAGGTTTTCCTCAAACACCTGGAGGTCCTTGGTTCTTCACTTATATTCAATATTTATAATTGACCTGCAACGATTAACTGGGGTGTTTGGAAAATTTATAAAAGGAAGGAAGGAAGGAAGGAAGGAAGGAAGGAAGGAAGGAAGGAAGGAAGGAAGGAAGGAAGGAAGGAAGGGAAGGAGGGAGGGAAGGAGGGAGGGAGGAAGGAAATGAAAACAAAGAAAAGAGAAGCTGGAAAATCTGAGGTAACTCTGTGGAGAAAGTTACCGGTGGCCGTTTCTTTTTAGGCTGTGCAGGGAGGCAGTCATTGTATCCATGGCTTCCCATCTCATTCGAAATGAAAAACAAAGTTTTGCTATAACCTGTGATTTAACATGCAGCCTGGTTCCTTAGAACTTCTCTGACTTTCTCTCTTACGATGTACCTTAATCATTCTCCCTTCAGTCAAATCGGCCTCCACTCTGTTCGTTATAATAGTAGGTAAGCCCCAAGCTCAGGGCTTTTGCATCTGGAATTCCTTCTGTCTAGCATGATCTTCCCATAGAGACCCAGAGCTCAATCTTTCTGGGCTTTTGTTTTAAAATTCACTTTATTGTGAGGCCTCCTCTGGGAACCTCATCCTAAATTTAATCTTTTGTTCTTTTCTTTTCTTTTTTACCCTTAATATCTTATTTCTATACATTAATTTTTCTCCTCAGAACTTGTCCCTTTCTAACAGAATATTTATTTTCCTTAACTATTTTTTTAGTGTTGTTATCCTTTTCCCTCAATAGAATATAAGCCCCATTTAGATAGAATTTTGTGTGTTTTGATCGCCATTGTATTGTCAGAATATAGAACAGTGCTGAGCACATAGTAGGTCCCTTATAAATACTTGTTTAAAAAACTAATACATGATTCTTATTTTTCAAGCAGCAGCATATAAATTTGTTAACGATGTCTTCTTCCTTGAAGAATTTCCTTGCTTGTGCTACAAAACTGAACACTTTCCTACATTTCTCCTATTTCATTGTCTTCTTCGCTCATCCCTTTTTACCCCATTTGTTCCACAACATCGCAGCCTATTAATGTTGGAGAGCCTCAGTGTGATGGGCTGAACTGTGTCCCCCCGCCCCCAATTCAATTGGTGAAGTCCTAAAACCAAGTACCTCAAAATGTGGCCTCATTTGGAGATAGGTTGTTTTTATAGTAACCAAGTCAAAACAGTTATTAGCACAGGCTCTAATCCAATATGGCATGTGTCCTTCTGAAAAGGGGAAATTGGAGACACACACACACACAAACAGGGACTACAACATGTGAAGATTAAGCCAGGGTGGGTGGTGATGCTTCCACAGGTCAAGAATTGCCAGAAAAGTACCAGAAGCCAGTGAGAGGCGTGGGTGAGATTGTCCTTCACAGTCCTCAGAAGGGCAGCGCCCTGATTTTGGACATCTGTTCCAAAACTGTGAAAAAAAGCTTCTGATGTTTAAGCCCCCATTCTGTGGTCCTTTGTTGAGGCAGTCCAAGTATACGAACATACACGGATCATGTGTTGAGATGCTTTTTCAGCCACATTAGGTCTCTTGGTGATCTCATGACTTGTGCCTTTAAATCTCATCAATATACTGAAGTCTCCCAAGTGCTTGTCTTCAGCACAGCATCACCTCAGGACTCCTCATGTGTGTCCCCAACTCTATTCAGCATCAGCTTTGAAATGTCCAAATCTGAAGTCCTCATCCTGTGCTGGAAGCTCCTTCCTCCCATCTTGTCCATTCTTCAAGTTACTCAGATGATTTACCTGGAAACATTCTGGACTTTGCTCTTTCATACCCTCAATCTATAAGCAAATAATGTGACTAACTCTCAAGACGTATTCAGACTCCACTGCTCCCCACCTGCGCTGTCTGTGCCCTGGTAGCCACCGTCGTGTTTCACCTGATTCATGGCAGTAGCCTCCTCGTTTGTCTCCGTGTTTCCATCACTAGCACCCCTCCAGGCCTTTTACCGTATTCCCAATGTAGCAGCCTGAATGACCCTGATAAAATGGAATTCAGATAATGTCACATCCTTGTCCCAAACTCTGTACCATCTCCTCATCTCAGTCCTCAAGTCCTTCCATAGCCTGTGAGGCCCCACGAGGTCTGGCCCTTGGTGACCTCTCTCACCTCATCTCTGCTCAGCCCTTTCCAGTGCACATGGCTCCGGCTACACTGCGCTCCTTGCTGTCCAGATGTGCCAGGACCCTTTCTCGTTGGAACTTGCTGTTCCCTCTGCCCACAAACCTACTCTCAGATATCTACATGGCACATCAGAGGCATTCAATATATAGTTCTTGAAAGTATAGGAAATAAGTTGAAAAGTATTTAAATTAATAAAATAAAATGAAATTCTTTAGATTTATTATCAAATTGTGCTACTACTATGGCCCAATTTGATCTTTATAAATTTCTTGTGTGTAAATAACATCTGGAATCTTTCTATTCTCACTGCAGTGGTTTGTGTAGAAAAGTCACTTAAATATTTAATAATATGTGAAATCAGATGTAAAAAAAAGATATAATTAGTCAACTTCACCTCAACTTGTGTAAACCACTTTGCAGTTACTTGTAGTTGTAGACTCTCACTATGTAGCCATGTTTTTTAATTGTCACAAAGGAAAGTGAGCAATGCTTCGCCTTGTGATAATATTGGTTCATCATTAATGCTTGGGATCTTTCTGATTCCCACTTGCTCTATCATTTCTTTAAGACTTCTTCATTAGAATTTAAGATCCATAGCCTGAATTTTAAAAAGAAAACGTCTTTACATAACATTTTGTTTGCTCTATATTAATAAAATTCCAGTTTTTGGTGGGGCACATAAAACAAAAACTAAACAAAACATTCCCAGCCTTTTTTGCAAAAGACTATCACCATAAAACTATGTTCTCCTCAAGGAGATGTTAACATAAGGTATCAGCCGAACCAGTATGTACTTTTGCTTTCTCTCTTCTTTTTTATTTCCCCTGCCTCTTCCTCCACTTGCTGCAAGAAAGCAGATATGATGGCTGGAACTCCAGCTGCAACTTTGGATTCTGAGGAGAAGTGTCCTGCCCTAGGAGATGAAAGGTGACCAGGAAGGGGTTTAGATTTCTGAGGGCTTCATGGAACTGAACCATCATACTATCCCTTGACATTTTATTTTTGGCCTAATGTGAATAAGGAAGTTCTCTCTTATTTAAGTCACTGTTATTTTAGGACTCACACATAATAAAACATTCAGATAGTCCTACCTTACATATCAAAAAGACCTATCTAGTGCATACAACTGTAGTGCTAAAACAAGGTAATGCCATTTCCTTTAAATTAATCAAAACAATAGAAATTATTTGCAATGACAATCAAATATCTTTATTTTCTATACGTAATTTCATGGAATCATTTTGGGAAAACAGTTGTGTCTCCAAGTGTACCTTCATTGATGGAGGTTGGTATGTAACATTTTTGAGTGATTATGTAAAAAAATATTACTGAAAAACAAATGCTCTACTCAGTTTACATTCTTCACATACTTAACACATCATCAAAGAAAGGTCCAATGTCAGAAGCAGAGGCCATTTTCCTTCATTGAAACACTACAGTATAAAAGAGTCTTTAGCAATTAGGGATTTAAATTTGAGTGACTGTTAATCCCATTCAAAATAAAGTTTGCCTGCTGATGTGGGAACGCATAACATTTTTTGAAAATACTTTTTGAAGAAAGAATTTTTATTTTGTTGGTGTTCTCTTAGACATTTTGAGATTTATTTAACATAGCATTCCATCTGCTTACCATTCAAATTTGGAGACACTGATTATCTGCTCCACTCTTCTGAATAGTTAAGTACGATACATAAATAAACACATCAGTTTTGCTCTATTACTACCCTTCCGTTACACCTCATATAATTTACTTATCATGAAATAGATATGGCTCCAAAATGGCCTCTGCTTCTGACATTGGACCTTTCTTTTATGATGTGTTAAATAGATATTTGTTACAAAAGATATACAGGTTCTGGAATTCCAGAATTTTCATGAGTTAAAGGTAAATTTAAGAACTCTGAAATAATATTTGCAATGTAAGCAATAGTTATTATGTTGGAATAAAATAAGTCACAGCATAAAGAACACAGTATTTTAGTTAGTTTTGATTTTGAAGTGCTTTTATTGAATTTTTTATGTAGAAATCAAAGCATAATTACTTCACCTAATCATTTTTCTTCAAGAATTCTGAAAAAGAAAGAATTGGTATACATGTGTAAAAACATTTTTATTTACAGCATATTACTTTCATTCATTTTCCACTCACTTGATACACTTCAGTTTCTCTTTGCCCTGTCAACAGCCTGTCAGAGGAGATAGTGTTGTGTAATATCAAGAGGGAATCTGCCAAAGGACTGTTTGTCACAAATGGAACTGCAATAAGAGGGGTTCGCTGGTCAATCATTAATAATTGCCCATTTGTATTTTCACAAATGATTGAGCTTCAAGATTTTCTGTCAAAATGATTTATTCAGTCCTATCCATTCAAAAAAGGAAAAAAAAAAAAAGCGGGGACGGGGGCATGGAATCACATAAATGATCAAACAACTAAAAAAACCTGGGTGATTTATCCTCCTTTGTGTTTTAGTGTGTATTGTATTTCTTAATTTAAAGGAGAGGACTTCTTATAAATATTCTTCCTAGAAGCTATGTGTGGTGATTACATAGCTTGTTTGAGCAACGGGGCTTGTTTCTCTGAAATATCCTTTTATAATAAAGAATGGGCAGATCCAGAGCAGATCCAGAGCCCCTGACTTTGTATCTCTGTTAGAGGTGAAGGGGTAATCAGTGGACAGAAGCAACCAATGGTGCACGTGTCCTCCCAGACACCCTGTCCACTCTTGAAGACTCTAATGAAAACCTTAGATATTTCCTCCAGGAACTGAAGAAAGACCATTAATTGTCTTAGGTCTTAGCTAATCTAGTTTACTCTCTTTGACATAGTTAGATATCTAGTCTACCTTCATGTTTTACAAATAATGTTTTATTTGTAAATAAATCTCTTCCATTTTACATATTATCTTTGGTAGCACTCATGCTATTACAGCAAAGCTGAAGAGCTGTAATGGAAAACATATAGGCCACAGAACCACAAATATTTACTGCATAGCCTTTGAAGAAAAATTATGCCAACCTCTGATACAGTGATGACTAAGCACTTGCAAAGTCTCATAAATATTTTTTATGGGCTAATGTCAACCTTAAAGTATCTCAGGTTAGAAATATGTCTTGTATCCATGTACAGATAAAAACAACTGTGATATCAAGTTTATCAGTTAACAAACAGAAAAAACCTATTTGCACTTTCTCTTTTCAAAATATATTTTACAATGACTGCTGTTGGAGTCATAGTACTTACATTCACTTTATAGGTAAAATAACCTAAATTGGACTTTTGCTGCAAGAAGTTTGCTGTATTTCAGTAATACAGTTAGACCCAGAGTGCCTTGGTATTTTCACAGTAACGAGTCATGCTGTAATTTGCTCGTATTTCCTGTACTTCAGTGAGGTGCTAGCAGTCAATTGTGGGACTCAACATTGAATTAACAAAAGCAGCATGGCTGGATTCTCCAAAGAAAGACAGTGTTTCTCATTAGTGTGAGTCAGTCTCCACTGTGTTATATGTTTACAGAAGGATGGGAATATGACTAAGCAAACTAGGAGATACCAAACTGTTTCCTCCTTCTTAGCTTTCTCTGTTAGGTGATCACCACTCTGCAGGAATCGTTTAAGCTGTCTACTGGCTTGGGGTTGTTCAGATCGAAGTATCCTTGTTAGATGAGGTTGCATTGTGAGAACTCTAAGATGTATCTTATTAAGTGACTCTTATCTACTTAAATAACTGAATGGTTGCGGTAAGAATAAAATAAAACACTCAGATAGTCCCACCATTAGAGAGGTGTCATCAGCGTTGTCCAAAGATCTTTCTCAGCATTTCTAAAGTGGTGTAATCATAGCTGCCAACCAGAAAGAGACATTGTGCATGTTAAGCCTCTTAGATGAGAAAGCATCTAAAGAAGAGATAATGTGTAACCTATACTATTATCTGTGTTCTGGGGGCTAAATAATTATCTTTGAGGTTAGTTATTATCTATGAATTGTTCTTCAACCCTTAAGTAGCTATAACTATTCTTACAAAATTATAATCTTGGGTCAAATAGAGTCATCTTGTCTGAACTCATCCAACTAGGATTGTGCTTAGTATTCACCATCTAAACAAAAATAATTGGAATATAAAGAGAGATCATCCCACTTCCTGTTATTGTCCAATATCTATCACCACAGAGAGAAACAGGTTTTATAGGATCTCACAGACAAAAGAACTCAAGGCTGAATTTAGTAAAATCAGGTTTTGAATATGCGCATAAAGGAGTTCAATGTGATTCCAGATTGCTAATTGAAAATGCTTTACATGTTTTAAATATCAGCACTATTGATAAAACCTGTTTCCAGATTCAGACTACATACCTCAACATTCACCATTTTTAACTCTAGAAGCACAGTAGAATCAGCTGGGGAGCCCTAGAAAATACCAATGTCTAGAGCCATACTTCTAGAGGTACTAATTTCCTGGCCATGAGTTTTGGGTAAGGCCCGGCATCGGTATTTTAACAATTCTCCAGGGGAGTCTAATGGCAGCCAACATTGAAAATTACTGCTTCAAAGAGTGTAGATAGATAGTGAGGCCGAGAGATAGATAAGTTCAATCACATAGTTTGTATTTTTAAAGTCGTTTATAATTTGTCATTTTACCAAGTTTTGTCCGTCTTTACCTAACACCGAGAGATTCAAATAAACGTTTCAGCGCTAATTCCTCACTGGTATTTGCATCCGACGGAGGTATGGTTGTCTCGTCCCCTGAGATGTCATCGCTATGATATGTGAGGAAACAGAAATCAGAGTTTTAACAAGAAATGGTAAATACAACAAAGTTCCAAATATCTTGGGTCAGACAAAAAAGAATTCCAACACCCAACTCACTTTCTTTCACAAAAATACTAAAAGAAAAATACACCAAAACCTAAAAATAGAGAAACTAGGAATAATCCAACACATTTTGGCATTTTCTGGGGTGGTGTTAAATCATATTCTGTAGTAAATTAGCAAATAATTTATAAAATAATATAAATGGGGAAATATTTGAAGTTGTGTTCTGCCATTAGGAGGAAATTTCTTTAAAAATAAGTGCTTTTAAAAAAGCTATTCAATCAAATATTCAGCTATTGTCCAGTTAAAGAAAGAATCTTCCAATGTTTGGTTTGAACAAGAAGTTAAAAAACAGATACTATGGTTAACCCTAAAATTTGTTTCTTTTTATACTATATCTTATTTTTACCATGCAAAGTTCAATTTGATTGCAGATTTACAAATGATTGCTATTTAGTAAAGTAGTGTCTCTGAACCAGTAAGTATTATATTACAAGAAAGCCTGATTTTCTAATGCATCGGACTGGTATATTTTACTGGAGAATATGAATTATTTTTAACTACATTGAATATTATCAAGAGTTATCTATTTGGAACAAAAGAAATAAATTGTGAACAGCAAAAATATGATTTGCAGATTAAATAATTATAATGTGTTGAAAAAAATAATAAATTATCTTACCTATCTCGTTTTCCAATAAAGGACTCAACATGTCTTTTGGCAGGAAGTTGGCCCAAGAGTCTTTTATACTCGCTGGTTAAAATTTCCTCAGCATGTCTGGCATTCCTAAAACAAGGAAGAAAGAATACTATTATTTTAGAAATGTCTTTCTAAAATATTATTTTGGCTCAATGAATAAGAAAGAAACTAATCAGCTTATTATGATTATTTCTTGAGCAAGCTTAAGTCCAGAAGGATATCTTAACCCAGTAAAAGATATTTTCTTGTGATTTATGTCAAAATATTTTATATATTTCCAGCCAAAATATTGAAAAATTAAACAAATTAGTTTTTTTAGAGGGATACCTCAGTATAAATGCTCACTGATGGAATCTTTCAAACTAAATCTTCTCTGAGACATATTGGTGGGAAAACATATTAAAATTGGTTCCTATTTTTTTACTGATTGATTCATGCATTCATTCGTAATGCTTTATTCATGTGCCATGAGTAAGGAAGGACATGTTAGAAAAAAACTATTCTGATTTTAATAGAAACACTATTATGCTTTTGGCTTTTTCTTCTCCAGAAATATTTGGAAACAAAATCTTTTAAATTAGAGAGTATCTTAGGACCTATCAACCAACTTTTCTGTCCTACGAAGGAAGCTTTTATTTTTTGTCTTCAGTATAGAGTTTCTCTGTCTCTAGTTAAATGCTGCTTTAGACAAACGCGTCTGTGAATGAGTAGCTTTTATTATTAGGCATATTTCCTTTACATAGATGTGAAACACTTGCCTTAGAACTTCCTCTATCATGGAATCCTAAATACTGAAGTTTTACTAGAATTAGTATTTCTAATGCTGACAATTTGCGCAACAGAATGTAAGTGAGTGATGGCTCATCCTGGCTTGCTGCTACCTCTGCACATGAACATCATGGACAGCTGCAAGAGCTGCAGTGAGTCAGGCTGGAGGAAGCCATGACACATGGAAACCTGCAGTGTTATGCTGCAGGAATAGCTTCATGGAGACACAAAAATAAAACCTTTATACTTCAGAGATACATTTTCTAAAATAAAACTCAATAAAATGAACTCACCTTTCATTTCCAGCAAATGCATTTGGCAAGATGTCAGTGTCTGGTGTTAGTAAAGCTGGATCAAGTTCATTTGCTCCTTCAAATGGTTTTCTGTCACCCAATATGTTAGGAAAAAGACAATAGAAGTAGAACACATTCCTTTCTCAGAAGGCAGCACTTTTGGTTTTACAAGCATTTGAATTAGAGACTCAAACTCTTGGGAAGTATGACCCATTTACAAAATATGGATAGCATAATTGACAATGGCTTCTGTGGTTATGACAGTATTAATAGTAAAATTTCGGTTTATCCCATAAATTAGATGCCATATAACTTTCACAAGATGTGTGTTCTAAGCATAAGAGCTAATCAGGTCAACTCTACCTGAGCATTAAGCAAAGTAAGCGCCCTCTGTAATGTCTTCGCTTTGCTAAGCTAAATTCCACAAGAAGAACGATTTCATACAAAATAGAACTTTGAAGCATTTTTAATATTCAATATGAAAACTGGAAGTAATTTGTATATTTGTTGATGTGTAGCATCATTTGGCCCAAACATTTCTCAAGATCTGTGTATTGATTTGTTTCCTTTCTCTATTTGTCAAAACATTACTTCGTAATTCACCTTGGTGTGACATCTTGCTTTGTATTGATCATCTCCAAAGAATCTTTCTATCTTTGAATAGCCACTCAGATTCAATGTATTTTGTGGGCCTTCAGGTTTCTAATCTTATGTGTTAATATAATTTTAGTAAGAGATATAAAAAAGAACAATCTTCTTGACATGGTAGGGGAAAATTTGCAAAATATATCAAACAAATAACACAGATTTTTAAAAAATGAGTTGTTCTATATAACAGAAAGGAAATTCTCAGTTAGATAAACATGAAATCTTCCACTGTGTGAATTGAAAGAGAACTTACTTCAGAAAAGGTGCTTCGAAAAGAGGCCAAGCCAGCATTTGTGAGAAGAGCACGCTGAAAAGTGTCAGGTGCACTAGGAGCTGGGGCTTCCTTCGGGTTTCCATCTCTGCACCACGAAAGGGAGAGAGTCACATCAGATTTTCCAACCACAATGTCTCCAGACAGGTAATTCTTTTGTTTTTAATTTATTGAGGTAACATTGGTTAATAGCATTATGTCATGCAGGGTGTCATGTGGAGTCTCAGCCCTCGCTCTCCACATAAGAATGCAGGATATGGTGAGACCACAAAGGAACACCCATGGAGCCATAGAAAGGGGAGTCATACCATTATATTCTCGCTGGTGGCTGGGTTGGACACACAGGAAGCAGGAGGCACATCATTCGCAACCTGCCATCCTCTTTTCTGCCTGCCCACCAGCCAACCAACCAATGCAGTCATGGCAGTTATATTAGTGGCCAATTGACCAACTGGTTACAGCTGACAGCCAACCAGTCACAGCCTACGACCATCCAATCACAGTTGATGGTCATTTACTACCTGAGACAGCACCTTTCCACGTGAGGCCAAGAGCCTGGAAACTGTATTCCTGGCTCTGTCCCCACAAGGTAACATTTATTAATAACATTATGTTAGTTTCAGGTGTCCCATTCTCTAATACATTATGTTTATGTTGTATTCTGTGTTCACCACCCAAAATCTAGTCTCAGTCTGTCACCATATATTTGACCCCTTGCTCCTCTTCATCCACCACCCCCCATGCCCTTTGGCCTCTGGTAACCACATACTGTTGCTTCCGTCTATGACTTTCCTTGTTTTGATTGTTCATTTGTTGCTTTCTGTTTTAATCTCACATAAGATTGAAATTTTACGGTTCTGGGTCTTTTCTCTCTGACTCTTTTCACTGAGCATGATACTCTCAGGATCCGTGTATGTTGTCCAAAATGGCGCTAGTTCATCATTTTTTATGACAGAGTAGTATTGCACTGTGCGTATGTACCAGTACTCCTTTACCCAGTCAAGTCTCAGAGGACACTTAGGTCATTTGTATGTGCTGGCCACCATTAATAATGCTGCAATGAACTTACGGGTGAATATATGTTTACAAGTAATGTTTTCAATTTATTTTTTGGTAGATACACAGTAATCTTGAGTGTCTAATAGAAGTTTGTAAAGCTTCTTGCATAGTTTGGAAAACAATTTTCGTCTTATAGAAAGAGTTAAAGGCACTATGATTCCTTTTTAAATCAAGAGGATTTCCTTTGCTGACAAGGGCTTGAATAAAAATTGAGATCCCTTTCAACTGCTGCCGATCTCTCACCTGGCACGTAGTTGGCCCACATATATTGAATGCCATATTCATATGGTTCTAGAAGAAATCCTGGGTACAATATTCTTATTACAGAGTTGAGACATTCAAGTTTACTATCTTTGCTAAGAGTTTCAAAAAACTGATTGTTCTTCTACTAAGTGTTGCATCTGGTAATGTAAACCTCGGTATGTGTATTAGACAAAAAATGTATCCTATATACATTTTTTCATATTTTTTTGTAGATATTACTGGAAACTTATTTCCTTACATATGGGCTTGAACAATTTAACTCAATTAATAATGAAAATTAATACGAAAAAAATCAGTGAAAAACATATTACCATAGAAATAAATTTTGTCACAAATAGAGAACTATATCTAAAATAGAATGTGTTTTTACACCTAATCCACATACACATTATATTTCCAAGTAGTTTCTAGTTAGGTACTTAAAAGTTCAAGATCTCTTTTTCTCTGTCTATAAAAATCATGCATTTCAACTTAAAATAAAGTGAAAAAAAATAATGCCTAGGTTCACATAATCAACTATTTACATGGAAAGAACAGCACTTAAAAATGAATTGAAAACTTCAAAAATATGTGTACCCAAGGATCCCTTCAGTCAAAAATTTATATTCAAGAGAAACAAAACAAAACAAAACAAAAAACCCTACATGTAATCATTAATTAAAAAAAAAGTTAGTACTGAGTAAAAGAGCAAGCAGGGAAAGCATCTGTCAACAAAAATAATTCAAAAAAGCCCTTCACGTTTCAGACTTGAAACATTTCTATACTTACTCTCTGACCTGGGAAACTTGTCTTTGGCTCCACCAGTTCTCTGCCCTCAGAGCTGAACCAGAACCTCGTCCTGGCTAAGGGTTGGTATTATTGCCAGCAGCTGCTTTGCACTCTACCCTGACCAGCATTTCAAGGCCCCTCATTTTATAGGGTTGTGCTTAGGGCTGAGCAATCACAAAGCTCTCTGAACTACGTCACAGCTGTGCTCCCACGGGATGAATAGGACTGGAGGTTCTTGTTCAATTGTCCTTATATCTGATTTATATATTTATGGTGAGTGACTTAAGATGTAACAGATAAAGCAGAGAGTTTCTCTTCTTTAAATAACAAAAGGTACTAAGTTTCATGTGAAATGTTTTAATCTTTAATCAGCAATAATGATACAGGAGAATGAATAGTGTTATAGCCAGGACACTGGGCTTCCTTCAGAAAATAAGAACGTTATGTAAAGGAATAGATTTAGAAAGCAACAAACACTTATGTCCATGATGCTTACAAGTATAGAATTCTTCTTTATTATAAAACATGAAATATCCTTATGCCTTTTTTATGTTTATGCCGTTCGTTTAGATCCTGATTCATGTCATGGTTCTTGAGATCTATCCTAATTTGAGAATCCTCTAGAAGGATTTTTCCATCTTTCTGTCCTTAATTCCTCTATGTGGAAACTAACCCAGTATGAGTTTCAAAGAAGCTCGGAGCTCGTGCAACATGCACGCGGATGTCAAAAGCAGGAGGAGCACGAGTTAGAATATCACCTTTCCCGATACACAGTGACACGCACAATCTCCGTGATGCAAAAGGAAATTGCCAGACTTCTACCTCAAGGGGATTCGAAGCGTATTCCTATTTAGAGTTTATATCCATCATTGTTGTAAGTCCTTGTACTACGCAGTGATTTAGTTTCTCCCCCACTGCAGAACACACGCCCACACCCACAACCACAGCAACTTTGAACGTTTCCAGCTCAGTCAGCTGACAGGTGATCACAAGGAATAGTTGGAAAGCATTTATGGACTACTGAACTTTGATAAATACTTAATTTCTATTGGTGGGCTTTTTGTTGTTTTTTCACTTTGGCATGTTTCATTTTTCTTTCTTTAGTTTTGTGTTCGTTCAGGTGTACAAAACAATGTCATTGTTAGACATTTACACGCCTCTCAAAGTGATAACCACCCTCCCTAAATTGACTCCTCCTCCTATATCGTACATTTCTGTTACACTGCCATTGATTCTAGGTCCTGTGCTGTGCTCTACATCTGGTGACTATATAACTGGGGGGCCAAAAAATGTATACACATAACTTGTATTCATCTTTTGTTTGTGGTATAGTTTGAGTATTACAATGTAATTGGAGTTTTTTTCTTTCTTAATGTGTGCATACATATTTTGGCACCGTGTGTGTAATATGTGGGTGAGTGTATATGTGTGTGTGTGTGTGTGTGTGTGTGTGTGTGTATTTTTAAAAAATATATATATTTGATGTTTCACATTATTCACCTTCAGCCTCAGGTGTACAGTGCAGTGGTCAGGCATCTACACCGTCCATGAAGTCTTGTCTGTAATAAGACAAGTGCCCATGTGACTCCCTATAAAATCTTTACAACATTATTGATTATATTCCCCAAACTGTCTTTCATAGCCCTGTGGCTATATTGTGATTAAAATTTGTACTTTCTAAATCCATACCTTCTTCCCCATACCCACCCCCCTCCCACCTAGCAACCCTCAGTTTGTTTTTTCCTATATCTCTGAGTTTATTTCTGTTTTCTTTGTTAATTTATTCTTTCTGTAGATTCCACATATAAGTGACATCATATGGTATTTGTCTTTCTCCATCTGACTTACTCAACTTAGCATGATATACTCTAGGTCCATCCATGTCATTGCAAATGGTAATATTTCATTCTTCTTTATGACCGAGTAATACTCCATTGTATAAAGGTACCAGAGTTTCTTTATCCAATTGTCTATTGATGGGCATTTTGGTTGTTTCTATATCTTGGCTATTTTGAATATTGCTGCAATAAACATAGGGGTGCATAAATTTTTTGAGTTAGTGTTTTGGATTTTTTTGGATATATAACCAGGAGTGGAATTGCTGGGTTATAAGGTAGTTCCATTTACAATTTTTTGAGAGACCTCCAGACAGTTTTCCATAGTGGCTGCACCAATCTGCAATCCCACCAACAGTGCACAAGAGTTCCTTTTCTCCACAACCTCGCCAGCACTTGTTTATAGATTATTGATGATAGTCATTTTGACTGGGGTTAGGTGGTATCTCATTGTGGTTTTATTTGAATTTCTCTAATGATTAGTGAGGTTGAGCATTTTTTCATATGTCCGTTGACCATCTGTATGTCCTCTTTAGAGAAATGTCTCTTCATGTCTTCATGTATCTATGTGTCCTCTGCCTATATTTAATTGGGTTGTTGGTTTTTGTGGTATTAAGTTGCATTAGGTCTTTATAGATATTGGATATGAACCCCTTATCTGATGTATGGTTGGCAAATATCTTCTCCCATTTCGTATGATACCTTTTTATTTTATTGATGGTTTCCTTTGCTGTGAAAAACTTGTTTAGTTTGATGTAATCCCCCACGTTTATTTTTTTCTTTTGCTTCCCTTGCCCAAGGGGACATATCAGTAGAAATATTACTACTGGTAATGTCTGCAAATTTACTTGCTATATTTTATTCTAGGAGTTTTGTGTTTTCGAGTCTTACATTTAAGACTTTGATACCAATTTGAATTTATTTTTGTATGTGATGGTGTAAGAAGATAGTCCAGTTTCAATTTTTTTTCATGTGTGAGTCCAATTTTTACAGCACCATTTATTAAATAGAATGTCTTTACCCCAGTGTAATTTCTTGCTTCCATTATTAGATTAAATGACCATATAGGCATGGATTTATTTCTGGGCTCTCTATTCTGATCTATTGATCTATGTGTCTGTTTTTATGCCAATACCATGCTGTTTTGATTACTATAGTCTTGTAGTATGATTTGATGTCCCGTAGTGTGACACGTCCCACTTTGTTCTTATTTCTCAAGATTGCCATGGCTATTTGGGGTCTTTTATGGTTCCGTATAATTTTTAAGATTGTAATTCCTAGTTTTTTGAAAACTGTCATTTGTCATTTAATAGGGATTGCATTGAATATATACATTGCCTTGGGTAATACAAATATTTTAACTATATTAATTCTTCCTATGCATGAGCATGGTATATGTTTACATTTATTTGTATCGTCTTTAATTTCTCTCTTCATACACCACAACTGAGTGGGATTCATTTCTGATATGCAACGTTAGTTCAATATCCACAAACCACATTAACAAAATGAAAAATAAATATCTTATGGTCATATCAATAGACACAGAAAAAATATTTGACAAAATCCAGCATCCATTTATGATAAAAACTCTGAGCAAAGTGGGAATAGAGAGATCGTATCTCAACATAATACATGCCATATATGATAAACCCACATCATGCTCAATGGGGAATAGATAAAAGCATTCCCCTTAAGATCAGGAACAAGACAAGGTTACCCACTTTCACCACTTTTATTCAACATAGTTCTGGACGTTATAACCACAGGAATCAGACAAGAAAAAGAAATAAAAGGCATCCATATTGGAAAGGAGGAAGTAAAATTGTCTTTATATGCAGATGACATGATACTATATATATATAGAATCCCAGACTCCACCAAAAAACTATTTGAACTGACAAGTGAATTTGGTAAAGTAGCAGGATACAAAATTAATATTCAGAAATAGTTGCATTTGCATACATCTCTTGGTGGGCTTTTAACTCAAAGCAGTTTACTTAGCATACATTTATCCAGAGTTTAACCTGCAAACGCATCCGCATGGAAAACTCTATGGACAACAAAGTGAAATGCCAGGTTTCCATTTATTTATTTATTTTTAAATTTCTAATGCATGTATTTTAATTTTGTTTTTAAGTTCCTTAAGGGACAAACTTCTAAAGCCCCTTTTTTTCTTCTTGCAATTTTATTATCTATTTGGTTCATTCAAAGTCAGACTGATCCAGTAAAAGTATATGCTACTAGGTTTAATCATACTTTCTAATCCCGTTACAAAAAAAAAAAAAAAAAAAAGTTAAATGAATTAAATTTCAAAATGTCTGGAAATGCATTTTTCAATTGAAAGCTTGGACTGTCAGAGTTCCTGTGGCTTAATTCCGGGAACTTTTTTTTTTTTTTAACCTAAATGTTAAAAACTTGAATTTGAAATGGTTCTCATATGGAATTTTCTTCTTTCCTTAGCGCTTTGTCACCCAGTTGTCAGTGAAACAATTTTCTTTAAGAAAGCAACAGCAGAGTGAGGTAGTCGATAGTAGCAGAAATTTGTACATTTGTGTTTGTAAATAATAAGCAGAAATACCCCAAAGAAAAAAACATAAAACTGATGATTATTTGGTGTAAAGAAGCACTTAGTATTCCCCAAAACTAACTACAGTAGATTTTTCCAATGATAAAGACAGTTTCTCCCTTAATAACAGTAAAACACAAAAGTAAAGAAAAATAATTCATTTTTTGTGAATTAATTTAAAAAAATAAAGAACTATAATTTTCCTATGAACTTAAACTAGAGAGCAAAACTGCATTATAAAATGGGATTATAGCACCATCTGAAATTCAAAATCTTAATTCACAGAATTAAATAAATGTGTTTCTTTTTTTTCTTTCAAGGAAATTGATGTAAATCAGAAGTTCTTTAATCAAATAAAGTCAGGATGATTCAAGAAAAACAAACCAGGGAAAACTGAATACTTTAGTGTATAACTCATTAAATATACAAATGTGAATTTCCTGTTTAAACAGGCTTTTTTCCTACTTTGACATGTCTTTCAATAATTTCCCCTATTATTAGCAAAACATATTTTCTACCTAAGGCTCTAAGTCAAGTGATGTTTATACAAACTATCATACATTCATAAAGTAAGACTAGGGTTTCCGGGCGGGAATTCCCGCCTGTCCTCAGGAATTTTTTTTTGCTTTCTCAGATATAAACTGTTTTCTGTTCTCCATGATAAATCATGTCCACAAAGTGACGGCCGATACTACCAACGATCTGGGTTCAGGGAGCCCATTTTCCTGATTTCCTGACCAACTTTTCTCGGGATTCAGGAATGGGAAACCGAAAAAAATTGCAGAGATTGGGCGGGAATTCCCGCCTGGAAAACCTAGGAACAACTATCCAGCAGTCTTCTTGTACAGATAAGTTAGTAGATGTTTAGAGAACTGATGCAATATTTGTAATGTCAGGCTGGTGGTTAATTACAAATATAGTACTGAAAGCTATGTCTTCTGATCTTAGGTTAGCTTTCTTTCTATTAAGAACTAGTGGTATTCTGTGACTGTTGCTATCACCACTGTTGATGCTCACAGGTCAGATAAGGAAAACAAAAGTGCATAAAATTCTAGCACCTTTCTGTTCCCTTTTTTACCATCAGGGCCAATGGCAGAGAAAGAAAACTGGAATTCTAGACTAAAACATACTGAATATAGGGAAATCAGATGTAAGGGATTTTGAGCTCAGGATATAAACAGAAACCCAGATTCACCCTGTTCTCCTCAGTGCAAAGTGCTAAGAGCGAGAGACCCTGTTGCTATTATAGATTTAATGCTGCAGAGGTGCTCTCCTGCCTCCTTGTGTGACAGCATTGTCACCTTACTCAGCCTAACTCACACTCAGCCTATCCTCTCTGCCAGGCTCATCCTGAGGGGGCAGGTGTAGATCAAAGGTCTGCAAACTGCTGGCTTGAGCCACATCCGGCTCAACTCTCTGGTTTTTACATGTCTCAAACTAAGAAGGGAGTCTACATTTTTTTAAAGACTGAAAAACATTAGAAGAGAACTAATCTTTTGTGACATGTGAAAATGATATGAAAGTTAAATGTCAGTGTCCATAGGTAAAGTTTTATTGAAACATGGAAATGCTTATCAGATACATATCGTCTATGGCTGCTTTTGTGCTTCAATGGCCAAGTTGAGTAGTTGCGCAGGGATTACAGCTCACAAAGCCTAAAATGCTTCCTTTATTAGTTGGTCCCTCAGAGAAATGCTTTGTCAGTGTCTGATCTACGGCCTCCCATTTGGGAAGGTACTTAAGAAGTCATGTTTACCCTAATATTCTTAAGTTCTATAGCTTTGAGAAACTCATATTAGGAATAATATCCATGTTTATATACATTTTAAACATACTCCATTTAGAAATGATACAGTGTAAGTATATATTTGTAATATACCCAATGTATGTATCCTATTAATATGGAAAGTATATGTATACCTCTGATTGCATCTCTCTCATATTTGTATTATATATAAAGAGAAATTAGAAGCATATATATTGCAATGATATATTTTTAATCCCTTTAGCTTAGAAAATTTAGATTTCTATCCAGGATTCTTGTATTCTTTTAGCAGAGATTAGATGAAGATAATATAACTAACGTCAATTTTCCCTTTGAAGTTACCTATTAAATTCATTCTACACTCTGAAAATATGGCAATGAATATTAAACAATTGGACACATAATTATTTAAATGAATTGACAGAAAGCAATTTATCCTTTATTTCCAGAACCGCATTGTCTATCTCAATTAATGATGCTGAAATTCAATAGAAAATTATCACTTTACTTTGTTCAGAATTTTCTGTTTTAAACCAACATACATATACAAAGAATAATGTATTAAATGGTGTGAATCATTAATACCTTATCTTAGGGTTGTATTTGTCAGATAATTTTATAAACATTGATTTTGGAAGGAAGGCTGAAGAGAAGTCACAAGAGCATATATTGCTGAGATATAAGAGTTTGAAAATAATCTGTGAAACTGTACTACAAGGCTACAGTGATCAAAGCAGCATGTTAATGGCATAAAAACAGACAGATAGATCAGTGGAACAGAATAGAGAGCCCAGAAATAATCCCACACGACCTGGTTATTTAATCTATGACAAAGGAGTCAAAAACATACAATTGGGTAGACAAATTGTTTAATAAATGGTGTTGGGAAAACTGGGCAGATACATGGAAAAAAAAAAGAAAAGAAAAGAAAAGAAAAGAAAAGAAAAGAAAAGAAAGAAAGAAAGAAAGAAAGAAAGAAAGAAAGAAAGAAAGAAAGAAAGAAAGAAAGAAAAAAAAAGTAAAAAGAAACTAGACCACCTTCGTACACCATGAACAAGAATAAACTAAAACTGGATTAAAGACTTAAATGTAAGCTCTAAAACAATAAACCCCCTAGAAGAAAACATAGGTAAAAAGATGTCAGTAAACTCCCTGACATCTCTTAGTGATATTGTTTCTTACATGTCTCCTTGGGAAGAGAAACAAAAGAAAAAATAAACAAATGGGATGATATCAAACTAAAAAGTTCTTTGCGCAACAAAGGAAACCATTAACATAATGAAAATAAATCCTACTGAATGGGAGAAGTTATTTGCCAATGATACATCTGGTAAGGATTTAATATCCAAGATTTATAAATAACCCATGCAACTCAACTCGAAGAAAAAAAAATTCAATTAAACAATGTGCAGAAGACCTGAATAGACATTTCTTCAAAGAGGACATATGCCTGGCCAATAGACATATGAGGAGATGCTCAATGTCACTGATCATCAGGGGAATACAAATAAAACAACAATGAGATATCACTTCACACCTATCAGAATGGCCACCATCAATAAATCAACAAACAAATGTTAGGGAAGATTTGGATAAAAGGGAACTCTCATACCCTGTTGGTGGGATTGTTAATTGGTGCAGCTACTATGGAAAATGGTTTGGAGGTTCCTCATAAAATTAAAACTAGAACTATCATATGGCCCAGCAATCCCACTTCTGGATAATTATCTGAAGAAATCCAAAACACTAATTTGAAAAGATATATGCACCCCTACATTCATTGCAGGACTATTTACAATAGTCAAGATGTATAAGAACCCAAGTGTCAACAGATGATTGGATAAAGAAGAGGTGATATATATACACAATGGAATATTATGTGGCTATGAAAAGGAAAGAAATCTTACCATTTGCGACACCATGGTTGGACGTAGAGGGTACTATGCTAAGTGAAATAAGTCAGACTGAGAAAGAGAAATACCCTATGATCTCACTTATATGTGGAATCTAAAGAGTAGTTTCATTCTTTTGCACGTGGCTTTGCAATTTTCCCAGCTCCATTTATTGAAGAGGTTGTCTTTTCTACATTGTATGTTTTTGGCTTTTTGTCAAAAATTACCTGTCCATATTTAAGTGGGTTCATTTCTGGGTTCTCAATTCTATTCCATTGGTCTGTGTGTCTGTTTTTCTGCCAATACCATGCTGTTTTGATTATTGTTGCCCTGTAGTACAAGCTGAAGTCAGGGAGTGTACTGGATCCATCCACTGCTAACACATGGCAGGAAGAAAGGTCAATGTGCTGCTAGCAGCCAAACATCACATCCTGACAGAGGTCTTTGCAGGGAGTAGCAGAACGGACCTGGGGAAGGAGAGCTGGGCAACCATGGCCTCCACATCTCCAGGTCTCCTGGTGCCGCATTCTCAGAAAAGAAAACCTCCTTTTCTAGGAAATAAGAGCTGTGGCTATTTGATGAGATCTGTTTTTTTCTTAGTCATCATTCTAATATCTTGCATCTGTATTCACTTCACTGTCCTTCCTAATATGAGAGACTAATGTCTTATCTGATTCATAAAAACCATGATTTTAGCTGGAAATAACATAAGATAATTTAGTCCTACTTCTTCGTTTGGAGACATTATACCAACTCATTGTCCTACAAGACAAGTGACTTCTTATGAGTAGCAGAGCTGAGTTTGGGACCCTTCTTTCCTCTCTCCAAATTCACTGACATTTTGCTGGATTGTAAAGCTAGCGAATCCATGATGCACAGAATGGAGAGTGTGTTGTAAATGACAAGAAGCAGAGAGGATGAAGGTGTGAACACCTGGCTGCTGTGATCTTGTGGGGTTCCCACAGACACTTGAGTATGTGTATTGATGGTATTAACAGACGGTGACGTCCAGTGATTTCCATTTGTTTGGAAGTAGTCCTTATGCCAAATAACAACGAAATGAAACTGCATGGAGTCACATGAGAATTGCTTTCTATGCCTCCATTGGTTTCTTTATGGCACTAGGGCCTCTAGATTGCCACAAGGAAACAACAGGCCAAGAGAGAGAGAGAGCAATCCAATCCCTGCCAGTTCTTTTATAATAACATTTCTGAACTAAAGTGTTAGAAACGGCACACAGTCCTTCTCTGCATGCGTAAGAAGAGCTGTTCTTAGCATTTTTCTTGAGAAGGGAAACAGAATTATACAGTTTGGATTTATCTGTGTTTCTAGGCACAGATATCAATACTCTCTGACATTTATGGGTATATACATAGCAGTTCTTATCATTTAAGGATGAAAACAAAGCCAGATGTGAGATTTGAGGTTCTCAGATAACAAACTGAGGAGTCACTGAAGAAGGCAAGGTCTCCATTTTCCTTCTCTTGTACTTTTTTTTTTTGCAATCCTAGTCCATACTGCACTCACCCCATCCAACCATAATCATTCTCAAGCCATGCTGAAAAACTGTCAGTTCCTCAGAAGTACAGTATTCTCTGTTACCTGTGGTTTCTCACTCACACCGTTTCCTCCTCTCAGGAGAACCCATTCCAATCACTCTTTTTCTTCAAGTCTCAGCTAAGAGGATACTTTTCTGGTAAGATCGCAAACAAATCTCCTCTTAAAACCAGGCCTAGTGGCCAGTCTGGGGCTCCCATTTGACTCTGCATTTCCCCAACATAACATGGAGCGCACTCTGTGATTAGAGCATGTTACATTGGACACGTCCTCAGTGACAACATGTGCATGTACAGTGCCTGACACATCCCAGGGGCTCAGGAGCTGTGTCAGGTAAGTGGGTGCATGAGGTTGGGATGGTGCTCATTTCAACTGTATTTGCTTTGGACCTCAAATCTTTCTACATTTAAAAATATTTCTTTTGGCCCAATGTCCAATACTTCTTTCCCATCTTCAAATCTAACTTAGTTTTGGTATAGGATGCTTTTCCCCAAGTTTTACCAATTTTATCTTTAAAAAATTTTCTCAGCTATGTCCATTTTTCTTTTTCTAGAGTTATGTCTCAATAAACAATAAATAAGCTGCCTTTTACTCCCTAAAAGAAATAGTAGGTATACATTAGCCCTCTGGTTAGTGTTTGATTAAGGAGTGGCGTCTATTTTAACCTGGTTAAATATTGATCCAAGCCAGTAAAATTCTTATAAAAATATGTTTTCACAAAGAAATAAGGAATGTTTTCTAAAAAGTAAATGATTCATTACTCTTTTAGAATGTCTTCTCTCATCCTTCTAGACTTGTGTTTGTAGCACTCTTTCTGTATTTTTCTCTCGCAGTATTTACCATACTGCAATCAAATGATCAGTTGATTTAACTGTGTCTGTTACTGGAACTGACTCTTATGCATCATTATATCCCAACACCAGGTACATTATAAGTTCCTCTTCATGCTCGCTGATCAGAATGAAATGAATAATTTATATGGGAAAAGGGAAAGATTTTTATTTTTCTTTCATTTGATTTTATTTAAGCTTATTGTTGAAACCTGTGTTTCTGAGGCTGAAGCAAAAAAAAAAAAAAGAAAAATATCTGGAATAGTCTTACATAAAAGAGTCCCAATTATTGCTTTCAATTTATAAAGACTCTAGAGTTGTATTTATTGAATTCACAGGATAAGGTGTTTCCAGACTTTGAAAAGAGCTAGCTCTTCAAAATTGTGGTTAAATTTCAACTCTGCATCAAGGTTTGGCAACTACAGCCTGTGAGCCAAATCCAGTCTATCACCTGTCTCATATGTTGTGAAAGATAAGAATGGTTTTTATAGTTTAACTGGTTGTAGAAAAACAAAAGAAAAATATTTTTTTGCACACAAAAATGATACCATGCTTCCCGAAAATAAGACCTAGCCAAACAATCAGCTCTAATGCGTCCTTTGGAGCATAAACTAAAATGACCGTTCTATAATATAACATAATATAATATAACATAATACTGGGAATAACATAATATAATATTGGGTATAATATAATACAGTGAAATATAAAGCTGGGTCTTATATAAGACTGGGTATAATATAATATAGTATAATATAATATAGTATAATATAATATAGTATAATATAATATAGTATAATATAATATAATATAGCATAATACTGGGTCTTATATAATATTACATAATATAATACTGGGTATAATATAATATAAAATAATACTGGGTCTTATATAATATAAGACCAGGTCTTACATTAATTTTTGCTCTAAAAGATGCATTACAGCTGATTGTCTGGCTAGGTCTTGTTTTTGGGGAAACAGGGAATTAAATTTAAATTTTAGAATCTGTAAATAAAGTTCCGTTTAAGCTCAGCCATGCCTAATCATTTAAACATTGCCTATGGTTGCTCTTGTGCTGCACAGCAGAGTAGAATCACTGTGACAGAGACGCAATGATCCTCAAAGCCGCAAATATAGACCATCTGGGCCTTTACAAGAAAAGCTTGCCAAAGCTGCTCTATTTCGACCAAAAGGTTTTTAACATCTATTACTGTTTCTGAGTAGAAATCCTGAAGTTAGTTATGCAGTGTACTGCATTTACTGAAATTGTCTCTTGGACAGTAACTGTGAAATACTTTTCCTGTCCTCTCGTTTTAAATTTTTTCCATGTGCTCCATCTTTGAGGCATTCAAAGAGAGGCCAGATTGATCAGAGTATACTTGAATTTTTAATACCATCCAACTTTGTTTCATTTACGGTTTACATTTCAAAATGTCTTTTTCTAAAGAATAAGTGAATAAATAAAATGAAAATCACATGTATTTGGTACGTAAATTCTTTATAAAACTATTACCTGTTGCTTCAGACTTACAAGAAATATAATTCTTTCATTTCATTTTTTACTTCATTACAAATACAGATTTGAAAGGACAAACACTGTCCCAGTACTAAAAACAATGAAAACTGTAGGCTTTGAATAAGTGATTATAAAGTGGGATGACTTAGGAAATACTACAATGTATTATGAAAGCTGGAGGAGGTATTTCTGAGGAAGGTATATCAAAGCTGAGATTCATTGAACAGGTGAACTTTGGCTTAAAAACTATAAAGGAGGAAAGAGGGAAGAACATCCAATTACAACAATAACAACAAAAATTGTTTCAGAGAACCTGGAGGTGTGGCATAAATGAGAAATTGACAGGGGTCCTTACCCTAAGGGAATGGAAGCCAGGAAGCAGGGACATGAGGTGAGCTGGTATCTGTTTTTAAAATATCATTCTGGCTGCTATACGGAGTACAGGTGAAGTACTGTGTGCAGAAAGACAGTATATTAATGTGATAAAGACTAGCATTCTATTCCAGAGGACACGAAAGCAGATTTTCTCCATCAGGATGAGGACTTTGACAAATCAGGTAGGACAATTAAGTTTGCAAACTCATCCTAGTAATAGGGCCACATAACTCATTGCTGAGTGTCCCTATGGTCACCTTCCAAGTACTCCCCTTGGGAAGCCATGCACCATTGCCAGCTCCTAGTCCACCCTTCAAAGAAATTTTGGAGCTCTTTTTCTGGAATGGCCATCAGAGCTGTCTTCTTATTACCCTTCATGTCCTAAATGTTGTCAAAATGTCTTTCTTTCAATATTTTTATTTTCTTTGGGTAAAGAAAGAAGTAATTGGGAGCCAGAGCAGGTGAGTAGGGAGGGTGTTCCAACATAGTGATTTGTTTACTGCTAAAAACTCCCTCACTAACAGTGCCGTGTGAGCTGGTGCATTGTCGTGATGCAAGAGTCATGAATTGTTGGCGCAAAGTGCAGGTTGATTTTGTCGTTTTCACGCAGCCTTTCCAGCACTTCCAAATAGCAAACTTGGTTAACTGTTTGTCCAGTTGGAAAAGATTCATAATGAATAATCCCTCTGATATTAACAAAGCTTAGTAACATTGTTTTGACTCTTGATATGCATGGATGTAACTTTTTTGGTCATGGAGAATTGACTGACTTCCATTGTGCACTTTGACATTTTGTTTGAGGGTTGTATTGGTACACCCATGTTTCATCAGCAGTGATAACACGGCCCCAAACCTCATCTTACCTCTCCAAAAGGTCTCAGCAATCTTGAACTCTCCTTTGCTCTTGTTCATCTGTGAGCTCTTTCAGGACCATTTTTGCACACATCGTTCTCACGCCAAAATTTTCAGTTAAAATTTTCCTGTCTCTCTATCGATGTTTACTTGGTCTACTGTGCTTCTCACAGTCAGCTGACGGTTTTGAAGCACAATCCGATGAAGTTTTGCAATGTTTTCGTCAGGTTGGCTCATTACTGGCCGCCCTGACCTCTCTTCATCGGTGACCCGTTCTCTCCCCTCAGAAAAACATTTAATCCATTTGTACACTGCCGTTTTCTTCATGGCATTATCCCCATTAACTTGGGCTAACAAGTGCTTGATTTCACCTCTACTCTTGCCAAAGTTAACAAGAAATTTAATCTTTGTCCTTTGCTCTAATTCAAGCTCAGACCTAATAGAAGAAAATTGAAGAGACAAAAAGAAATCTGAGGACACAGACACGTATAGGAATTTTCTGTCACTGGAACAAATGAGGTTAACATGTGGGTAAGAAAAGGGGCAGAGAGACATGCCCTGGCGCGTGAAGCCACAAGTCTATAGGCAACAGAAGAGCCAGAGAGAAAAAAGCAAAATTGTGACACAAAGCAAGTGTCCAAGAAAAACAAAAAGAAAGAGCACATTTGTGTGGGGTAAAAATGAGAAAAGTTGAAGTCTGAAAGGAGATGCATCTCGCTGGAGACTTACATTACATGAGGCAAAAGAGAAGGAATAAGGAAGTGTTTTCTCTCTGATAGTGGAGGAGAGAAATCTGTCAACAGAGGGTTGTGAAAAGGCAGATGCTTTTCATGTGTCTTTTCCCCTCTCTGGCTTTTCAAACAATTTAATCTGCTCTGTTAACCAGAAAGGGTACAGTATGAGATGGAGCCCTAAACAAAAACAGGCAAGTAAATAATTAGAGTGTATTTTTCTAAAGTCTAGTTCTAACAAAATGTGTGGCTCCAAGGGTCTCAGGAATTCACAGATATTATTGTACAATTGTTATTTTCTATGTTTGTGATATCCTGTAAAATAGTTTCTGTATCTGAAAACTGGAAACAGTGTGGTGTGTGTTCGTTTAATATTAAGGCAACGTATGGTCATGTATAGTTTTTATTTACATAAACACAGAAGAAAATATGTAACTCTGCTTATTAGATTGCATAGATTCAATGTAATTCTTGCAGAGATGTTAGAAAACTAAGTGTTGGAATTTATCACCCCCAGAAGCTGTAAATATGAAAATGGTTAGGATGTCTAGAGACATTTTAAAAGTTAGTTTGCCACTTTTGCAACCAATTGTCACGGAACATTTTGTGCCTTTCACAAAAGAATGTTGTCTCAAACTGACAAATTCAACAAACTAATTAGATATTCTGGGACAGTTCATATACTGTAGAATGTGCATTTATTGGGGAGTGAAATAGGCATGTAGTCGGATGTCACGAGAAGTATAATGTAGGGAAGGTAAAAATGACTTTTCTGATATTTCTTTATGTTCTCCCATCAAGGTTTTCCTTTCTTTTATTCTAAAACTTCTGTTTATGAGATAGAAGACTTCTGGTTTTGATTATCAGTGACTCATTTTTTTATTTCTAATTAATCTATTATAGATTAATCTATTCTAATTAATCTATTAATATTATAGGCAATTTGCTTGATTTGACAGACAACACTTCTGTTAAATTTTATTTTAATTTAGGCAATTTTACAGTCTAAGAGAATTTTCATCTCAGTTCCTGCATCAAGTCCTTGTTTTATTTATATAATATTTTCATATTACCTCTAGACTTTGTTTTTTTATTGTCTGACATTTCTTTTCAGCCATATTCATTTCTTTTTTTTTTTTTTTCAAGTTGGCCCTTTCCTTCTTCAGGTTTTCCTCAAACACCTGGAGGTCCTTGGTTCTTCACTTATATTCAATATTTATAATTGACCTGCAACCATTAACTGGGGTCTGTTTGGAAAATTTATAAAAGGAAGGAAGGAAGGAAGGAAGGAAGGAAGGAAGGAAGGAAGGAAGGAAGGAAGGAAGGAAGGAAGGAAGGAAGGAAGGAAGGAAGGAAGGAAGGAAGAGAAGGAGGGAGGGAAGGAGGGAGGGAGGAAGGAAATGAAAACAAAGAAAAGAGGAGCTGGAAAATCTGAGGTAACTCTGTGGAGAAAGTTACCGGTGGCCGTTTCTTTTTAGGCTGTGCAGGGGGCAGCCATTGTATCCATGGCTTCCCATCTCATTCGAAATGAAAAACAAAGTTTTGCTATAACCTGTGAATTAACATGCAGCCTGGTTCCTTAGAACTTCTCTGACTTTCTCTCTTACGATGTACCTTAATCATTCTCCCTTCAGTCAAATCGGCCTCCACTCTGTTCGTTATAATAGTAGGTAAGCCCCAAGCTCAGGGCTTTTGCATCTGGAATTCCTTCTGTCTAGCATGATCTTCCCATAGAGACCCAGAGCTCAATCTTTCTGGGCTTTTGTTTTAAAATTCACTTTATTGTGAGGCCTCCTCTGGGAACCTCATCCTAAATTTAATCTTTTGTTCTTTTCTTTTCTTTTTTACCCTTAATATCTTATTTCTATACATTAATTTTTCTCCTCAGAACTTGTCCCTTTCTAACAGAATATTTATTTTCCTTAACTATTTTTTTAGTGTTGTTATCCTTTTCCCTCAATAGAATATAAGCCCCATTTAGATAGAATTTTGTGTGTTTTGATCGCCATTGTATTGTCAGAATATAGAACAGTGCTGAGCACATAGTAGGTCCCTTATAAATACTTGTTTAAAAAACTAATACATGATTCTTATTTTTCAAGCAGCAGCATATAAATTTGTTAACGATGTCTTCTTCCTTGAAGAATTTCCTTGCTTGTGCTACAAAACTGAACACTTTCCTACATTTCTCCTATTTCATTGTCTTCTTCGCTCATCCCTTTTTACCCCATTTGTTCCACAACATCGCAGCCTATTAATGTTGGAGAGCCTCAGTGTGATGGGCTGAACTGTGTCCCCCCGCCCCCAATTCAATTGGTGAAGTCCTAAAACCAAGTACCTCAAAATGTGGCCTCATTTGGAGATAGGTTGTTTTTATAGTAACCAAGTCAAAACAGTTATTAGCACAGGCTCTAATCCAATATGGCATGTGTCCTTCTGAAAAGGGGAAATTGGAGACACACACACACACAAACAGGGACTACAACATGTGAAGATTAAGCCAGGGTGGGTGGTGATGCTTCCACAGGTCAAGAATTGCCAGAAAAGTACCAGAAGCCAGTGAGAGGCGTGGGTGAGATTGTCCTTCACAGTCCTCAGAAGGGCAGCGCCCTGATTTTGGACATCTGTTCCAAAACTGTGAAAAAAAGCTTCTGATGTTTAAGCCCCCATTCTGTGGTCCTTTGTTGAGGCAGTCCAAGTATACGAACACACACGGATCATGTGTTGAGATGCTTTTTCAGCCACATTAGGTCCCTTGGTGATCTCATGACTTGTGCCTTTTAATCTCATCTATATACTGAAGTCTCCCAAGTGCTTGTCTTCAGCACAGCATCTCCTCAGGACTCCTCAGGTGTGTCTCCAACTCTATTCACCATCAGCTTTGAAATGTCCAAATCTGAAGTCCTCATCCTGTGCTGGAAGCTCCTTCCTCCCATCTTGTCCATTCTTCAAGTTACTCAGGTGATTTACCTGGGAAACATTCTGGACTTTGCTCTTTCATACCCTCAATCTATAAGCAAATAATGTGACTAATTCTCAAGACGTATTCAGACTCCACTGCTCCCCTCCTGCACTGTCTGTGCCCTGGTAGCCACCGTGGTGTTTCACCTGATTCATGGCAGTAGCCTCCTCGTTTGTCTCCGTGTTTCCATTACTAGCACCCCTCCAGACCTTCACCCTATTCCCAATGTAGCAGCCTGAATGACCCTGATAAAATTGAATTCAGATAATGTCACATCCTTGTCCCAAACTCTGTACCATCTCCTCATCTCAGTCTCGAGTCTTCCATAGGCTGTGAGGCCCCACCAGTTCTGGCCCTTGGTGACCTCTCTCACCTCATCTCCTGCTCAGCCCTTTCCAGTGCACACGGCTCCGGCCGCACTGCGCTCCTTGCTGTCCAGATGTGCCAGGACCCTTTCTCGTTGGAACTTGCTGTTCCCTCTGCCCACAAACCTACTCTCAGATATCTACATGGCACATCAGAGGCATTCAATATACAGTTCTTGAAAGTATAGGAAAGAAGTTGAAAAGTATTTAAATTAATAAAATAAAATGAAATTCTTTAGATTTATTATCAAATTGTGCTACTACTATGGCCCAATTTGATCTTTATAAATTTCTTGTGTGTAAATAACATCTGGAATCTTTCTATTCTCACTGCAGTGCTTTGTGTAGAAAAGTCACTTAAATATTTAATAATATGTGAAATCAGATGTAAAAAAAAGATATAATTAGTCAACTTCACCTCAACTTGTGTAAACCACTTTGCAGTTACTTGTAGTTGTAGACTCTCACTATGTAGCCATGTTTTTTAATTGTCACAAAGGAAAGTGAGCAATGCTTCGCCTTGTGATAATATTGGTTCATCATTAATGCTTGGGATCTTTCTGATTCCCACTTGCTCTATCATTTCTTTAAGACTTCTTCATTAGAATTTAAGATCCATAGCCTGAATTTTAAAAAGAAAACGTCTCCACATAACATTTTGTTTGTTCTATATTAATAAAATTCCAGTTTTTGGTGGGGCACATAAAACAAAAACTAAACAAAACATTCCCAGCCGTTTTTGCAAAAGACTATCACCATAAAGCTATGTTCTCCTCAAGGAGATGTTAACATAAGGTATCAGCCGAACCAGTATGTACTTTTGCTTTCTCTCTTCTTTTTTATTTCCCTGCCTCTTCCTCCACTTGCTGCAAGAAAGCAGATATGATGGCTGGAACTCCAGCTGCAACTTTGGATTCTGAGGAGAAGTGTCGTGCCCTAGGAGATGAAAGGTGACCAGGAAAGGGTTTAGATTTCTGAGGGCTTCATGGAACTGAACCATCATACTATCCCTTGACATTTTATTTTTGGCCTAATGTGAATAAGGAAGTTCTCTCTTATTTAAGTCACTGTTATTTTGGGACTACACATAATAAAACATTCAGATAGTCCTACCTTACATATCAAAAAGACCTATCTAGTGCATACAACTTTAGTGCTAAAACAAGGTAATGCCATTTCCTTTAAATTAATCAAAACAATAGAAATTATTTGCAATGACAATCAAATATCTTTATTTTCTATACGTAATTTCATGGAATCATTTTGGGAAAACAGTTGTGTCTCCAAGTGTACCTTCATTGATGGAGGTTGGTATGTAACATTTTTGAGTGATTATGTAAAAAAATATTACTGAAAAACAAATGCTCTACTCAGTTTACATTCTTCACATAGTTAACACATCATCAAAGAAAGGTCCAATGTCAGAAGCAGAGGCCATTTTCCTTCATTGAAACACTACAGTATAAAAGAGTCTTTAGCAATTAGGGATTTAAATTTGAGTGACTGTTAATGCCATTCAAAATAAAGTTTGCCTGCTGATGTGGGAACGCATAACAGTTTTTGAAAATACTTTTTGAAGAAAGAATTTTTATTTTGTTGGTGTTCTCTTAGACATTTTGAGATTTATTTAACATAGCATTCCATCTGCTTAACATTCAAATTTGGAGACACTGATTATCTGCCCCACTCTTCTGAATAGTTAAGTACGATACATAAATAAACACATCAGTTTTGCTCTATTACTACCCTTCCGTTACACTTCATATAATTTACTTATCATGAAATAGATATGGCCTCCAAAATGGCCTCTGCTTCTGACATTGGACCTTTCTTTTATGATGTGTTAAATAGATATTTGTTAGAAAAGATATACAGGCTCTGGAATTCCAGAACTTTCATGAGTTAAAGGTAAATTTAAGAACTCTGAAATAATATTTGCAATGTAAGCAATAGTTATTATGTTGGAATAAAATAAGTCACAGCATAAAGAACACAGTATTTTAGTTAGTTTTGATTTTGAAGTGCTTTTATTGAATTTTTTATGTAGAAATCAAAGCATAATTACTTCACCTAATCATTTTTCTTCAAGAATTCTGAAAAAAAAAGAATTGGTATACATGTGTAAAAACCTTTTTATTTTCAGCATATTACTTTCATTCATTTTCCACTCACTTGATACACTTCAGTTTCTCTTTGCCCTGTCAACAGCCTGTCAGAGGAGATAGTGTTGTGTAATATCAAGAGGGAATCTCCCAAAGGACTGTTTGTCACAAATGGAACTGCCATAAGAGGGGCTCACTGGTCAGTCATTAATAATTACCCATTTGTGTTTTCACAAATGATCGAGCTTCAAGGTTTTCAGTCAAAATGATTTATTCAGTCCTATCCATTCAAAAAAGGAAAAAAAAAGCGGGGGGCGGGGGGATGGAATCACATAAATGATCAAACAACTAAAAAAACCTGGGTGATTTATCCTCCTTTGTGTTTTAGTGTATATTGTATTCCTTAATTTAATGGAGAGGACTTCTTATAAATATTCTTCCTAGAAGCTATGTCTGGTGATAACATAGCTTGTTTGAGCAACAGGGCTTGTTTCTCTGAAATATCCTTCTATAATAAAGAATGGGCAGATCCAGAGCAGATCCAGAGCCCCTGACTTTGTATCTCTGTTAGAGGTGAAGGGGTAATCAGTGGACAGAAGCAACCAATGGTGCACGTGTCCTCCCAGACACCCTGTCCACTCTTGAAGACTCTAATGAAAACCTTAGATATTTCCTCCAGGAACTGAAGAAAGACCATTAATTGTCTTAGGTCTTAGCTAATCTAGTTTACTCTCTTTGACATAGCTAGATGTCTAGCCTACCTTCATGTTTTACAAATAAAGTTTTATTTGTAAATAAATCCTTTCCATTTTCAATATTATCTTTGGTAGCACTCATGCTATTACAGCAAAGCTGAAGAGCTATAATGGAAAACATATAGGCCACAGAACCACAAATATTTACTGCATAGCCTTTGAAGAAAAATTATGCCAACCTCTGATACAGTGATGACTAAGCACTTGCAAAGTCTCATAAATATTTTTTATGGGCTAATGTCAACCTTAAAGTATCTCAGGTTAGAAATATGTCTTGTATCCATGTACAGATAAAAACAACAGTGATATCAAGTTTATCAGTTAACAAACAGAAAAAACCTATTTGCACTTTCTCTTTTCAAAATATATTTTACAATGACTGCTATTGGAGTCATAGTACTTACATTCACTTTATAGGGAAAATAACCTAAATTGGACTTTTGCTGCAAGAAGTTTGCTGTATTTCAGTAATACAATTAGACCCAGAGTGCCTTGCTATTTTCACAATAACGAGTCATGCTGTAATTTGCTCGTATTTCCTGTATTTCAGTGAGATGCTAGCAGTCAATTGTGGGACTAAGCATTGAATTAGCAAAAGCAGCATGGCTGGATTCTCCAAAGAAAGCCAGTGTTTCTCATTAGTGTGAATCAGTCTCCACTGTTATATGTTTATAGAAGGATGGGAATATGACTGAGCAAACTAGGAGATACCAAACTGTTTCTTACTTCTTAGCTTTCTCTGTTAGGTGATCACCACCCTGCAGGAATCGTTTAAGCTGTCTACTGGCTTGGAGTTGTTCAGATCAAAGTATCCTTGTTAGATGAGGTCACATTGTGAGAACTCTAAGATGTATCTTATTAGGTGACTCTTATCTACTTAAATAACTGAATGGTCGCGGTAAGAATAAAATGAAACACTCAGATAGACCCACCTTGGGGAGCTGTCATCAGCATTGTCCAAAGATCTTTTTCAACATATCTGAAGGGGTGTCATCATCACTGCCAACCAGAAAGAGACATTGTGCATGTTAAGCCTCTTAGATGAGAAAGCATCTAAAGAAGAGATAATGTGTAACCTATGCTATTATCTGTGTTCGGGGGGCTAAATAATTATCTTTGAGGTTAGTTATTATCTATGAATTGTTCTTCAACCCTTAAGTAGCTATAACTATTCTTACAAAATTATAATCTTGGGTCAAATAGAGTCATCTTGTCTGAACTCATCCAACTAGGATTGTGCTTAGTATTCACCATCTAAACAAAAATAATTGGAATATAAAGAGAGATCATCCCACTTCCTGTTATTGTCCAATATCTATCACCACAGAGAGAAACAGGTTTTATAGGATCTCACACACAAAAGAACTCCAGGATGAATTTAGTAAAATCAGGTTTTGAATATGCGCATAAAGGAGTTCAATGTGATTCCAGATTGCTAATTGAAAATGCTTTACATGTTTTAAATATCAGCACTTTTGATAAAACCTGTTTCCAGATTCAGACTACATACCTCAACATTCACCATTTTTAACTCTAGAAGCACAGTAGAATCAGCTGGGGAGCCCTAGAAAATACCAATGTCTAGAGCCATACTTCTAGAGGTACTAATTTCCTGGCCATGAGTTTTGGGTAAGGCCAGACATCGGTATTTTAACAATTCTCCAGGGGAGTCTAATGGCAGCCAACGTTGAGAATTACTGCTTCAAAGAGTGTAGATAGACAGTGAGGCAGAGAGATAGATAAGTTTCAGTCACGTAGTTTGTATTTTTAAAGTCATTTATAATTTGTCATTTTAACAAGTTTTGTCCGTCTTTACCTAATACCGAAAGAATCAAATAAACGTTTCAGCGCTAATTCCTCACTGGAATTTTCATCCGACGGAGGTATGATCTCGTTGTCCTCTGAGTTGTCATCGCTATGAAATATCAGGAAACAGAAATCAGAGTTTTAACAAGAAATGGTAAATACAACAAAGTTCCAAATATCTTGGGTCAGACAAAAAAGAATTCCAACACCCAACTCACTTTCTTTCACAAAAATACTAAAAGAAAAATACACCAAAACCTAAAAATAGAGAAACTAGGAATAATCCAACACATTTTGGCATTTTCTGGGGTGGTGTTAAATCACATTCTGTAGTAAATTAGCAAATAATTTATAAAATAATATAAATGGGGAAATATTTGAAGTTGTGTTCTGCCATTAGGAGGAAATTTCTTTAAAAATAAGTGCTTTTAAAAAAGCTATTCAATCGAAATAGTACTTAGTAAATATTCAGCTATTGTCCAGTTAAAGAAAGAATTCCAATGTTTAGTTTGAACAAGAAGTTAAAAAACAGATACTATGGTTAACCCTAAAATTTGTTTCTTTGTATACTATATCTTATTTTTACCATGTAAAGTTCAATTTGATTGCAGATTTACAAATGATTGCTATTTAATAAAGTAGTGTCTCTGAACCAGTGAGTATTATATTACAAGAAAGCCTGATTTTCTAATGCATTGGACTGGTATATTTTACTGGAGAGTATGAATTATTTTTAACTACATTAAATATTATCAAGAGTTATCTATTTGGAGCAAAAGAAATAAATTGTGAACAGCAAAAATATGATTTGCAGATTAAATAATTATAATGTGTTGAAAAAAATAATAAATTATCTTACCTATCTCGTTTTCCAATAAAGGACTCAACATGTCTTTTGGCAGGAAGTTGGCCCAAGAGTCTTTTATACTCGCTGGTTAACATTTCCTCAGCATGTCTGGCATTCCTAAAACAAGGAAGAAAGAATACTATTATTTTAGAAATGTCTTTCTAAAATATTATTTTGGCTCAATGAATAAGAAAGAAACTAATCAGCTTATTATGAATATTTCTTCTGCAAGCTTAAGTCCAGAAAGATATCTTAACCTAGTAAAAGATATTTTCTTGTGATTTATGTCAAGATATTTCATATATTTCCAGCAAAAATATTGAAAAATTAAACAAATTAGCTTTTTTAGAGGGATACCTCTGTATAAATGCTCACTGATGGAATCTTTCAAACTAAATCTTCTGTGAGACATATTGGTGGGAAAATATATTAAAATTGGTTCCTATTTTTTTATTGATTGATTGATTCATTCATTCGTAATGCTTTATTCATGTGCCATGAGTAAGGACATGTTAGAAAAAAACTATTCTGATTTTAATAGAAACACTATTATGCTTTTGGCTTTTTCTTCTCCAGAAATATTTGGAAACAAAATCTTTTAAATTAGAGAGTATCTTAGGACCTATCAACCAACTTTTCTGTCCTAAGAAGGAAGCTTTTATTTTTTGTCTTCAGTATAGAGTTTCTCTGTCTCTAGTTAAATGCTGCTTTTGGCAAATGAGTCTGTGAATGAGTAGCTTTTATTATTAGGCATATTTTCTTTACATAGATATGAAACACTTGCCTTAGAACTTCCTCTATCATGGAATCCTAAATACTGAAGTTTTACTAGATTTAGTATTTCTAATGTTGACAATTTGCACAACAGAATGTAAGTGAGTGATGGCTCATCCTGGCTTGCTGCTACCTCTGCACATGAACATCATGGACAGCTGCAAGAGCTGCAGTGAGTCAGGCTGGAGGAAGCCATGACACTTTGGAACCTGCAGTGCTATGCTGTAGGAATAGCTTCATGGAGACACAAAAATAAAACAATTATACTTCAGAGATATATTTTCTAAAATAAAACTCAATAAAATGAACTCACCTGTCATTTCCAGCAAATGCATTTGGCAAGATGTCAGTGTCTGGTGTTAGTAAAGCTGGATCAAGTTCATTTGCTCCTTCAAATGGTTTTCTGTCACCAAATATGTTAGGATAAAGACAGTAGAAGTAGAACACATTCCTTTCTCAGAAGGCAGCACTTTTGGTTTTACAAGCATTTGAAATAGATACTCAAACTCTTGGGAAGTATGACCCATTTACAAAATGTGGATAGCATAATTGACAATGGCTTCTGTGGTTATGACAGTATTAATAGTAAAATTTCGGTTTATCCCATAAATTAGATGCCATATAACTTTCACAAGATGTGTGTTCTAAGCATAAGAGCTAATCAGGTCAACTCTATCTGAGCATTAAGCAAAGTAAGCGTCCTCTGTAATGTCTTCGCTTTGCTAAGCTAAATTCCACAAGAAGAACGATTTCATACAAAATAGAACTTTGAAGCATTTTTAATATTTAATATGAAAACTGGAAGTAATTTGTATATTTGTTGATGTGTAGCATCATTTGGCCCAAACATTTCTCAAGATCTGTGTATTGACTTGTTTCCTTTCTCTATTTGTCAAAACATTACTTTGTAGTTCACCTTGGTGTGACATATTGCTTTGTATTGATCGTCTCCAAAGAATCTTTCTATCTCTGAATAGCCACTCAGATTCAATGTCAGGTTTCTAATCTTATGTGTTAATATAATTTTAGTAAGATATATAAAAAAGAACAATCTTCTTGACATGGTAGGGAAAAATTTGCAAAATATATCAAACAAATAAATAACACAAATTTTTAAAAAATGAGTTGTTCTATATAACAGAAAGGAAATTCTCAGTTAGATAAACATGAAATCTTACACTGTGTGAATTGAAAGAGAACTTACTTCAGAAAAGGTGTTTCCAAAAGAGGCCAAGCCAGCATTTGTGAGAAGAGCACGCTGAAAAGTGTCAGGTGCACTAGGAGCTGGGGCTTCCTTCGGGTTTCCATCTCTGCACCACGAAAGGGAGAGAGTCACATCAGATTTTCCAACCACAATGTCTCCAGACAGGTAATTCTTTTGTTTTTAATTTATTGAGGTAACATTGGTTAATAGCATTATGTCATGCAGGGTGTCATGTGGAGTCTCGCCCTCGCTCCCCACATAAGAACGCAGGATATAGTGAGACCTAAAAGGAACACCCATGGGGCCATAGAAAGGGGAGTCATACCACTATATTCTCGCTGGTGGCTGGGTTGGACACACAGGAAGCAGGAGGCACATCATTCGCAACCTGCCATCCTCTTTTCTGCCTGCCCACCAGCCAACCAACCAATGCAGTCATGGCAGTTATATTAGTGGCCAACTGACCAACTGGTTACAGCTGACAGCCAACCAGTCACAGCCTACGACCATCCAATCACAGTTGATGGTCATTTACTACCTGAGACAGCACCTTTCCACGTGAGGCCAAGAGCCTGTCCTGGCTCTGTCCCCACAAGGTAACATTTGTTAATAACATTATATTAGTTTCAGGTGTCCCATTCTCTAATACATTATGTTTATGTTGTATTCTGTGTTCACCACCCAAAATCTAGTCTCAGTCTGTCACCACATATTTGACCCCTTGCTCTTCTTCATCCACCCCCCCCCCCATGCCCTTTAGCCTCTGGAAACCACATACTGTTGCTTCCGTCTATGAGTTTCCTTGTTTTGATTGTTCATTTGTTGCTTTCTGTTTTAATCTCACATAAGATTGAAATCTTACGGTTCTGGTCCTTTTCTCTCTGACTATTTTCACTGAGCATGATACTCTCAGGATCCATCTATGTTGTCCAAAATGACGCTATTTCAACATTTTTTATGACAGAGTAGTATTCCACTGTGCCAATGTACCAGTACTTTTTTATCCAGTCAAGTCTCAGAGGACACTTAGGTCATTTGCATGTGCTGGCCACCATTAATAATGCTGCAATGAACTTACGGGTAAATATATCTTTACGAATAATATTTTCAATTTATTTTTTGGTAGATACACAGTAATCTTGAGTGTCTAGTAGAAGTTTCTAAAGCTTCTTGCATAGTTTGGAAAACAATTTTCGTCTTATAGAAAGAGTTAAAGGCATTATGATTCCTTTTTAAATCAAGAGGATTTCCTTTGCTGACAAGTGCTTGAATAAAAATTGAGATCCCTTTCAACTGCTGCCGATCTCTCACCAGGCACGCAGTTGGCCCACATATATTGAATGCCATATTCATATGGTTCTAGAAGTAGCCCTGGGTACAATATTCTTATTACAGAGTTGAGACATTCAAGTTTACTATCTTTGCTAAGAGTTTCAAAAAACTGATTGTTCTTCTACTAAGTGTTGCATCTGGTAATGTAAACCTCGGTATGTCTATTAGCACAAAAATTCTATTTTATATACATTTTTTCATGTTTTTTTTATAGATATTACTGGAAACTTGTTTCCTTACATATGGGCTTGAACAATTTAACTCAATTAATAATGAAAATTAATATGAAAAAAATCAGTGAAAAACATATTACCATAGAAATAAATTTTGTCACAAATAGAGAACTATATCTAAAATAGAACGTGTTTTTACACCTAATCCACATGCACATTATATTTCCAAGTAATTTCTAGTTAGGTACTTAAAAGTTCAAGATCTCTTTTTCTCTGTCTATAAAAATCATGGCATTTCAACTTAAAATAAAGTGAAAAAGAATATTCCCTAGGTTCACATAATCAACTATTTACATAGAAAGAACAGCACTTAAAAATGAATTGAAAACTTCAAAAATATGTGTACCCAAGGATCCCTTCAGTCAAAAATTTATATTCAAGCAAAAAAGAAAAAGAAAAAAAAACCCTACATGTAATCATTAATTTAAAAAAAAAGTTAGTATTGAGTAAAAGAGCAAGTAGGGAAAGCATCTTTCAACAAAAATAATTTTAAAAAGCCCTTCACGTTTGGGGCATGAAACATTTCTGTACTTACTCTCTGACCTGGGAAACTTGTCTTTGGTTCCACCAGTTCTCTGCCCTCAGAGCCGAACCAGAACCTCGTCCTGGCTAAGGGTTGGTATTATTGCCAGCAGCTGCTTTGCACTCTACCCTGACCAGCATTTCAAGGCCCCTCATTTTATAGGGTTGTGCTTAGGGCTGAGCAATCACAAAGTTCTCTGAAATACGTCACAGCTGTGCTCCCACGGGATGAATAGGACTAGAGGTTCTTGTTCAATTGTCCTTATATCTGATTTATATATTTATGGTGAGTGACTTAAGATGTAACAGATAAAGCAGAGAGTTTCTCTTCTTTAAATAACAAAAGGTACTAAGTTTCATGTGAAATGTTTTAATCTTTAATCAGCAATAATGATACAGGAGAATGAATAGTGTTATAGCCAGGACACTGGGCTTCCTTCTGAAAATAAGAACGTTATGTAAAGGAATAGATTTAGAAAGCAACAAACACCTATGTCCATGATGCTTAGTAATATAGAATTCTTCTTTATTATGAAACATGAAATATCCTTATGCCTTTTTTATTTTTATGCCGTTCGTTTAGATCCTGATTCATGTCATGGTTCTTGAGATCTATCCTAATTTGAGAATCCTCTAGAAGGATTTTTCCATCTTTCTGTCCTTAATTCCTCTATGTGGAAACTAACCCAGTATGAGTTTCAAAGAGGCTCGGAGCTCGTGCAACATGCACGCGGATGTCAAAAGCAGGAGGAGCACGAGTTAGAATATCACCTTTCCCGATACACAGTCACACGCACAATCTCCGTGACTCAAAAGGAAATTGCCAGACTTCTACCTCAAGGGGATTCGAAGCGTATTCCTATTTAGAGTTTATACCCATCATTGTTGTAAGTCCTTGTACTGCGCAGTGATTTAGTTTCTCCCCCACTGCAGAACACACGCCCACACCCACAACCACAGCAACTTTGAACGTTTCCAGCTCAATCAGCTGACACGTTGTCACAAAGAATAGTTGGAAAGCATTAATGGACTACTGAACTTTGATAAATACTTAATTTCTATTGGTGGGCTTTTTTTTTTTTTTTCACTTTGGCATGTTTCATTTTTCTTTCTTTAGTTTTTCATTCATTTCAGGTGTACAAAACAATGTCATGGTTAGACACTTACATGCCTCTCAAAGTGATAACCACCCTTGTTAAATTGACTACTCTTATATCGTACATTTCTGTTACACTGCCATTGATTCTATGTCCTATGCTGTGCTCTACATCTGGTGACTATATAACTGGGGGGCCAAAAAATGTGTACACATAACTTGTATTCATCTTTTGTTATTGGTATATTTTGAGTATTACAATTTAATTGGAGTTTTTTTTCTTTCTTAATGTGTGCATACATATTTTGGCACCGTGTGTGTATGTATGTGGGTGAGTGTGTTTGTGTGTGTGTGTGTGTGTGTGTGTGTGTGTCTTTAAAAAAATATATATTTGACGTTTCATATTATTCACCTTCAGCCTCAGGTGTACAGTGCAGTGGTCAGGCATCTACACCGTCCATGAAGTCTTGTCTCTAATAAGACAAGTGCCCATGTGACTCCCTATAAAATCTTTACAACATTATTGATTATATTCCCCAAACTGTCTTTCATATCTCCGTGGCTATATTGTGATTAAAATTTGTACTTTCTAAATCCATACCTTCTTCCCCATACCCATCCCCCTCCCACCTAGCAACCCTCCGTTTGTTTTTTTCCTATATCTCTGAGTTTATTTCTGTTTTCTTTGTTAATTTACTCTTTCTGTAGATTCCACATATAAGTGACATCATATGGTATTTGTCTTTCTCCATCTGACTTACTCAACTTAGCATGATATACTCTAGGTCCATCCATGTCATTGCAAATGGTAATATTTCATTCTTCTTTATGACCGAGTAATACTCCATTGTATAAAGGTACCAGAGTTTCTTTATCCAATTGTCTATTGATGGGCATTTTGGTTGTTTCTATATCTTGGCTATTTTGAATATTGCTGCAATAAACATAGGGGTGCATAAATTTTTTGAGTTAGTGTTTTGGATTTTTTTGGATATATAACCAGGAGTGGAATTGCTGGGTTATAAGGTAGTTCCATTTACAATTTTTTGAGAGACCTCCAGACAGTTTTCCATAGTGGCTGCACCAATCTGCAATCCCACCAACAGTGCACAAGAGTTCCTTTTCTCCACAACCTCGCCAGCAGTTGTTTATAGATTATTGATAGTCATTTTGACTGGGGTTAGGTGGTATCTCATTGTGGTTTTATTTGAATTTCTCTAATGATTAGTGAGGTTGAGCATTTTTTCATATGTCCGTTGACCATCTGTATGTGCTCTTTAGAGAAATGTCTCTTCATGTCTTCATGTCTCTTTGTGTCCTCTCCCTATATTTAATTGGATTGTTGGTTTCTGTGGTATTAAGTTGCATTAGTTCTTTATATATATTGGATATTAACCCCTTATCTGATGTATGGTTGGCAAATATCTTCTCCCATTTCGTACGATACCTTTTTATTTTATTGATGGTTTCCTTTGCTGTGAAAAACTTGTTGAGTTTGATGTAATCCCCCATGTTTATTTTTTCTTTTGCTTCCCTTGCCCAAGGGGACATATCAGTAGAAATATTACTACCGGTAATGTCTGCAAATTTACTTGCTATATTTTATTCTAGGAGTTTTGTGTTTTCGAGTCTTACATTTAAGACTTTGATACCAATTTGAGTTTATTTTTGTATATGATGGTGTAAGAAGATAGTCGAGTTTCAATTTTTTTTCATGTGTGAGTCCAATTTTTACAGCACCATTTATTAAATAGAATGTCTTTACCCCAGCGTAAATTCTTGCTTCCATTATCATAGATTAAATGACCATATAGGCATGGATTTATTTCTGGGCTCTCTATTCTGATCTATTGATCTATGTGTCTGTTTTTATGCCAATACCATGCTGTTTTGATTACTATAGGCTTGTAGTATGATTTGATGTCCCGTAGTGTGACACATCCCACTTTGTTCTTATTTCTCAAGATTGCCATGGATACTTGGGGTCTTTTATGGTTCCGTATAATTTTTAAGATTGTAATTCCTAGTTCTTTGAAAAATGTCATTGGTCATTTAATAGGGATTGCATTGAATATATACATTACCTTGGGTAGTACGACTATTTTAACTATATTAATTCTTCCTATGCATGAGCATGGTATATGTTTACATTTATTTGTATCGTCTTTAATTTCTCTCTTCATACACCACAACTGAGTGGGATTCATTTCTGATATGCAACGTTAGTTCAATATCCACAAACCACATTAACAAAATGAAAAATAAATATCTTATGGTCATATCAATAGACACAGAAAAAATATTTGACAAAATCCAGCATCCGTTTATGATAAAAACTCTGAGCAAAGTGGGAATAGAGGGATCATATCTCAACATAATACATGCCATATATGATAAACCCACATCATGCTCAATGGGGAATAGATAAAAGCATTCCCCTTAAGATCAGGAACAAGACAAGGTTACCCACTTTCACCACTTTTATTCAGCATAGTTCTGGAGGTTATAACCACAGGAATCAGACAAGAAAAAGAAATAAAAGGCATCCATATTGGAAAGGAGGAAGTAAAATTGTCTTTATATGCAGATGACATGATACTATATATATATATATATATATAGAATCCCAGACTCCACCAAAAAACTATTAGAACTGACAAGTGAATTTGGTAAAGTAGCAGGATACAAAATTAATATTCAGAAATAGTTGTATTTGTATACGTCTCTTGGTGGGCTTTTAACTCAAAGCAGTTTACTTAGCATACATTTATCCAGAGTTTAACCTGCAAATGCAGCCGCATGGAAAACTCTATGGACAACAAAGTGAAATGCCACCTTTCCATCTATTTTTTTTTTTTTTTTAATTTCTAATGCATGTATTCTAATTTTGTTTTTAAGTTCCTTAAGGGACAACACTTCTATAGCCCCTTTTTTTCTTCTTGCAATTTTATTGTCTACATGGTTCATTCAAAGTCAAACTGATCCAGTAAAAGTATATGCTACTAGGTTTAATCATACTTTCTAATCCCGTTAAAAAAAGAAAATTAAATGAATTAAATTTCAAAATGTCTGGAAATGTGTTTTCCAATTGAAAGCTCGGACTGTCAGAATTTCTGTGGCTTAACTCCGGGAGCTTTTTTTTTTTTTTTTAACCTAAGCATTACAAACTTGAATTTGAAATGGTTCTCATATGGAATTTTTTTTTATCCTTAGCTCTTTGTCACCCAGTTGTCAGTGAAGCAATTTTCTTTAAGAAAGCAACAGCAGAGTGAGGTGGTCGATAGTAGCAGAAATTTGTACATTTGTATTTGTAAATAATAAGCAGAAATACCCCAAAGAAAAAACATAAAGCTGATGATTATTTGGTGTAAAGAAGCACTTAGTATTCCCAAAAACTAACTACAGTAGATTTTTCCAATGATAAAGACAGTTTCTGCCGTAATAACAGTAACACACAAAAGTAAAGAAAAATAATTCATTTTTTGTGAATTAATTAAAAAAATAAAGAACTATAATTTTCCTATGAACTTAAACTAGAGAGCAAAACTGCATTATGAAATGGGATTGTAGCACCACCTGAAATTTCAAAATCTTAGTTTACAGAATTAAAAAAAAAAAATGTTTCCTTTTTTCTTTCAAGGAAATTGATGTAAATCAGAAGTTCTTTAATCAAATAAAGTCAGGATGATTCAAGAAAAACAAACCAGGGAAAACTGAATACTTTAGTATATAACTCATTAAATATACAAACGTGAATTTCCTGTTTAAATAGGCTTTTTTCCTACTTTGACATGTCTTTCAATAATTTCCTCTATCATTAGCAAAACATATTTTCTACCTAAGGCTCTAAGTCAAGTGATGTTTATACAAACTATCATACATTCATAAAGTAAGACTAGGGTTTCCGGGCGGGAATTCCCGCCTGTCCTCAGGAATTTTTTTTTGCTTTCTCAGATATAAACTGTTTTCTGTTCTCCATGATAAATCATGTCCACAAAGTGACGGCCGATACTACCAACGATCTGGGTTCAGGGAGCCCATTTTCCTGATTTCCTGACCAACTTTTCTCAGGATTCAGGAATGGGAAACCGAAAAAAATTGCAGAGATTGGGCGGGAATTCCCGCCTGGAAAACCTAGGAACAACTATCCAACAGTCTTCTTGTACAGATAAGTTAGTAGATGTTTAGAGAACTGATGCAATATTTGTAATGTCAGGCTGGTGGTTAATTACAAATATAGTACTGAAAGCTATGTCTTCTGATCTTAGGTTAGCTTTCTTTCTATTAAGAACTAGTGGTATTCTGTGACTGTTGCTATCACCACTGTTGATGCTCACAGGTCAGATAAGGAAAACAAAAGTGCATAAAATTCTAGCACCTTTCTGTTCCCTTTTTTACCATCAGGGCCAATGGCAGAGAAAGAAAACTGGAATTCTAGACTAAAACATACTGAATATAGGGAAATCAGATGTAAGGGATTTTGAGCTCAGGATATAAACAGAAACCCAGATTCACCCTGTTCTCCTCAGTGCAAAGTGCTAAGAGAGAGAGACCCTGTTGCTATTATAGATTTAATGCTGCAGAGGTGCTCTCCTGCCTCCTTGTGTGACAGCATTGTCACCTTACTCAGCCTAACTCACACTCAGCCTATCCTCTCTGCCAGGCTCATCCTGAGGGGGCAGGTGTAGATCAAAGGTCTGCAAACTGCTAGCTTGAGCCATACTGACTCAACTCTCTGGTTTTTACATGTCTCAAACTAAGAAGGGAGTCTACATTTTTTTAAAGACTGAAAAACATTAGAAGAGAACTAATCTTTTGTGACATGTGAAAATGATATGAAAGTTAAATGTCAGTGTCCATAGGTAAAGTTTTATTGAAACATGGAGATGCTTATCAGATACATATCGTCTATGGCTGCTTTTGACAATGGCCAAGTTGAGTAGTTGCGCAGGGATTACAGCTCACAAAGCCTAAAATGCTTCCTTTATTAGTTGGCCCCTCAGAGAAATGCTTTATCAGTGTCTGGTCTACGGCCTCTCATTTGGGAAGGTACTTAAGAAGTCATGTTTACCCTAATATTCTTAAGTTCTATAGCTTTGAGAAACTTATATTACGAATAATATCCATGTTTATATACATTTTAAACATACACCATTTATAAATTATACAGTTTAAGTATATATTTGTAATATACCCAATGTATGTATCCTTTTAATATGGAAAGCATATGTATACCTCTGATTGCATCTCTCTCATATTTGTATTATATATAAAGAGAAATTAGAAGACTATATATTGCAATGATATATATTTAATCCCTTTAGCTTAGAAAATTTAGATTTCTATCCAGGATTCTTGTATTCTTTTAGCAGCGATTAGATGAAGATAATATAACTAACGTAATTTTCCCTTTGAAGTTACCTACTAAATTCATTCTACACTCTGAAAATATGGCAGTGAATATAAAGAATTGGACACATAATTATTTAAATGAATTGACAGAAAGCAATTTATCCTTTATTTCCAGAACCACATTGTCTATCTCAATTAATGATGCCGAAATTCAATAGAAAATTATTACTTTACTTTGTTTCAGAATTTTCTGTTTTAAACCAACATACATATACAAAGAATAATGTATTAAATGGTGTGAATCATTAATACCTTATCTTACGGTTGGATTTGTCAGATAATTTTATAAAAATCGATTTTGGAAGGAAGGCTTAAGAGAAGTCACAAGAGCATATATTGCTGAGATATAAGAGTTTGAAAATAATCTGTGAAACTGTACTGCAAGGCCACAGTGATCAAAGCAGCATGTTAATGGCATAAAAACAGACAGATAGATCAATGGAACAGAATAGAGAGCCCAGAAATAATCCCACACGACCTGGTTATTTAATCTATGACAAAGGAGTCAAAAACATACAATTGGGTAGACAAACTGTTTAATAAATGGTGTTGGGAAAACTGGGCAGATATATGCAAAAGAAAAAAAAGAAAAGAAAAGAAAAGAAAAAAAAAAAGAAAAGAAAAGAAAGAAAAAGTAAAAGGAAACTAGACCACCTTCGTACACAATGAACAAGAATAAACTAAAACTGGATTAAAGACTTATATGTAAGCTCTAAAACAATAAAACCCCTAGAAGAAAACATAGGTAAAAAGATGTCAGTAAACTCCCTGACATCTCTTAGTGATATTGTTTCTTACATGTCTCCTTGGGAAGAGAAACAAAAGAAAAAATAAACAAATGGGATAATATCAAACTAAAAAGTTCTTTGCGCAACAAAGGAAACCATTAACATAATGAAAATAAATCCTACTGAATGGGAGAAGTTATTTGCCAATGATACATCTGGTAAGGATTTAATATCCAAGATTTATAAATAACCCATACAACTCAACACTAAGAAAAAAAATTCAATTAAACAATGTGCAGAAGACCTGAATAGACATTTCTTCAAAGAGGACATATGCCTGGTCAATAGACATATGAGAAGATGCTCAATGTCACTGATCATCAGGGGAATACAAATAAAACAACAATGAGATATCACTTCACACCTATCAGAATGGCCACCATCAATAAATCAACAAACAAATGTTAGGGAAGATATGGATAAAGGGGAACTCTCATACCCTGTTGGTGGGATTGTTAATTGGTGCATCTACTATGGAAAATGGTTTGGAGGTTCCTCATAAAATTAAAACTAGAACTATCATATGGCCCAGCAATCCCACTTCTGGATAATTATCTGAAGAAATCCAAAACACTAATTTGAAAAGATATATGCACCCCTACATTCATTGCAGGACTATTTACAATAGTCAAGATGTATAAGAACCCAAGTGCCTGTCAACAGATGATTGGATAAAGAAGAGGTGATATATATATATATATATATATATATATATATATACACACACAATGGAATATTATGTGGCTATAAAAAGGAAAGAAATCTTACCATTTGCCATGGTCCACCATGGATGGACGTAGGGGGTATTATGCTAAGTGAAATAAGTCAGACTGAGAAAGAGAAATACCCTATGATCTTACTTATATGTAGAATCTAAAGAACAAAATAAAAGAACCAACAAAATAGATTCATACATACAGAGAACATACTGATGTTTGCTGCATGGGAGGAGGGTTGGGTGAAAATGGTGAATGGAGTAAAAAATTCAAATGGGTAGTTACAAAATAGTCACAGCAATGTAAAGTACAGCATATCAAATATAGTCAAAATGTGATAACAACTATGTGTAGTACCAAGTAGGTCAAACTAATTGGGGGAAAACTGCATAAATTATATGTGTCTAACCATTATACATGCACCTGAAACTAATATAAAATAGTATCGAATATCAACTGTAACTGAAAAAGTATCTGAATAATTAAAAGTAAAATAAAATGGAAATAACGTGTTAAGGATTTAAGAACAAATTTCACGTGCTTCAAAATGTCATCTGTCATACACGTGCCCCTACACACGCGGAAACCACACACACAACATACACAAATCAGTGTAACCAGGTTTGAACTGGATGACGCCCTCTAGTTTGGGATCAGAATGCATCACCTTAACAAGGAGAGACAGAGGTCATCAATAGAGAAAATGGAAAACAACAATATCTAATTAATTGTTTTTACCTTGAAGAATGCAGAAGTGTAGATGTGAGAATGAAATATTTGGCAAGAATGTTTACTGAGTGAATTCTCACGTCTGCTGCCCCACTGAGTCCATTCTCCCTGGACCAGGAAAGAACCACTGAAATGGGGAAGAGAAGTTTTTAGATGGGGAGGCAACCGTCTGCCCCTAAGTTAGTGGGAGTTTTTGGTAGGGCTGAAGGGATGATGGCAGAGCCTTACCCTATTAATCTTGGGGACTAAACAGTAAAGGCTACCTTGTCATATTTCTCATCTGATTTCCAACAGCCAACAATAAACAAACAGTCTTAGCCCTGGTAAAGGAGGAAGTAGATAAACCTGAAGGACAACATATCCCCCATACCTTCCTTGGGAAGCCCCTAAGTGCCCTCCAGGGAGTAAAGAATAGAAAGAGCGTTCCTATCTTTAACCAAGGGCCAGACCTTGCCCTGGACCAGAGGAAACTGCACATCTCAGTGGATGACAGCATGCCCCAGAGCATCTCCTGAGGACCCACAGGCAGCCTCCCAGGTATCATGTTGTTATATACACTTTAAGAAGCTTAGATGCTGCTCTGAGGAAGAGGGGGGCAGCAAATCCTGAACTGACAGAATTGAAGCATTATTGTGTTTACCCAGGAATGACTAGGAATATATTTTCTGTGGAACGGAGGATCCAGATAGAAGTTGAGTTAAAGTTTTAAAACTAAAATTATTGTATATCATGCTATGTGGCTTGTGAAAATTCGTTCTTGCTATTGCTCTACAAATGACCTTGAGTTTCCTGTGCTCATACTTTGCCTAGGAGGAGCCTTTGCAGGACCGTGTATTCTACTTAGTATCAGATTCAGTATATAAGTGACTATGAGATAGAGGCCTGGTAACTTGGAGACCCATCTGAGAAAAAGACCTTATGTCTTTCTCCAACTACTCTGTCCTTCATCATTCTAGCTGGTCCCCAGATTTAGCATCGTGTTTCCTCCTTAGACTTTCTCAGCCCATTGCTTGGCCTTCAGGCTCTCAGCCTTTTTGTTTTGTTTGGACTCAGTCCTCTATGACCTCCCAGTAAAACTTTTGACTTGATGATCAGTGATGTTGAACATTTTTTCGTATGTCTATTGGGCATTTGTATGTCTTTTCTGGAGAAATGTCTATTCAGGTCCTCTGAGCATTTTTTAATTGGATTGTTTGTTTTGTTGTTGTTGTTGAGTTGTATGAGTTCCTTATGTATTTTGGATATTAGCCCCTTATCGGAGGCATTGATTGCAAAAATCTTCTCCCATTTGTTGGTTGTTTCTTTATTTTGTCGATGGTTTCATTTGCTGTGCATAAGCTTTTGAGTTTAATATAGTCTTGTTGATTAATGTTAGCTTTTACTTCCCTTGCCTTTGAGGTCAAATTCCTAAAATGCTCTTTGAACCTAAGGTTCATAAGTTTAGTACCTATGTTTTCTTCTATGAAGTTTACTGTTTCAGTTCTTACGTTTAGGTCATTGATCCATTTTGAGTTAATTTTGGTACATGGCGACAGATAGCAGAGTAGTTTCATTCTTTTGCACGTGGCTTTGCAAATCTCCCAGCTCCATTTATTGAAGAGGTTGTCTTTTCTACATTGTATGTTTTTGGCTTTTTTGTCAAAAATTACCTGTCCATATTTAAGTGGGTTCATTTCTGGGTTCTCAATTCTATTCCATTGGTCTATGTGTCTGTTTTTCTGCCAATACCATACTGTTTTGATTATTGTTGCCCTGTAGTACAAGCTGAAGTCAGGGAGTGTACTGGATCCATCCACTGCTAACACATGGCAGGAAGAAAGGTCAACGTGCTGCTAGCAGCCAAACATCAAATCCTGACAGAGGTCTTTGCAGGGAGTAGCAGAACGGACCTGGGGAAGGAGAGCTGGGCAACCATGGCCTCCACATCTCCTGGTCTCCTGGTGCCTCCTTCTCAGAAAAGAAAACGTCACTGTCTCGGAAGCAGGAGCTGTGGCTATTTGATAAGCTCTGTTTTTTTCTTAGTCATCATTCTAATATCCTGCATCTGTATTCACTTCACTGTCCTTCCTAATATGAGAGACTAATGTCTTATCTGATTCATAAAAACCATGATTTTAGCTGGAAATAACATAAGATAATTTAGTCCTACTTCTTCGTTTGGGGACATTATACCAACTCATTGTCCTACAAGACAAGTGACTTCTTATGAGTAGCAGAGCTAAGTTTGGGACCCTTCTTTCCTCTCTCCAAATTCACTGACATTTTGCTGGATTGTAAAGCTAGTGAATCCATGATGCACAGAATGGAGAGTGTGTTGTAAACGACAAGAAGCAGAGAGGATGCGGGTGTGAACACCTGGTTGCTGTGATCTTGTGGGGTTCCCACAGACACTTGAGTATGTGTATTGATGGTATTAACAGACGGTGATGTCCAGTGATTTCCATTTGTTTGGAAGTAGTCCTTATGCCAAATAACAACGAAATGAAACTGCATGGAGTCACATGAGAATTGCTTTCTATGCCTCCATTGGTTTCTTTATGGCACTAGGGCCTCTAGATTGCCACAAGGAAACAACAGGCCAAGAGAGAGAGAGAGCAATCCAATCACTGCCAGTTCTTTTATAATAACGGTTCTGAACTAAAGTGTTAGAAACGGAACACAGTCCTTCTCTGCATCCGTAAGAAGGGCCGTTCTTAGCATTTTTCTTGAGAAGGGAAACAGAATTATACAGTTTGGATTTATCTGTGTTTCTAGGCACAGATATCAATACTCTCTGACATTTATGGGTATATACATAGCAGTTCTTATCATTTAAGGATGAAAAAAAAGCCAGATGTGAGATTTGAGGTTCTCAGATAACAAACTGAGGAGTCACTGAAGAAGGCAAGGTCTCCATTTTCCTTCTCTTGTACTGTTTTTTTTTGCAATCCTAGTCCATACTGCACTCACCCCATCCAACCATAATCATTCTCAAGCCATGCTAAAAAACTGTCAGGTCCTCAGAAGTACAGTATTCTCTGTTACCTGTGGTTTCTCACTCACACCATTTCCTCCTCTCAGGAGAACCCATTCCAATCACTCTTTTTCTTCAAGTCTCAGCTAAAACGATACTTTTCTGGTAAGATCCCAAACAAATCTCCTCTTAAAACCAGGCTAAGTGCCCAGTCTGGGGCTCCCATTTGACTCTGCATTTCCCCAACATAACATGGAGCGCACTCTGTGATTAGAGCATGTTACATTGGACACGTCCTCAGTGACAACATGTGCATGTACAGTGTCTGACACATCCCAGGGGCTAAGGATCTGTGTCAGGTAAGTGGGTGCATGAGGTTGGGATGGTGCTCATTTCAACTGTATTTGCTTTGGACCTCAAATCTTTCTACATTTAAAAAAAATTATTTTGGTCCAATGTCCAATACTTCTTTCTCATCTTCAAATCTAACTTAGTTTTGGTATAGGATGCTTTTCCCCAAGTTTTACCAGTTTTATCTTTAAAAAATTTTCTTAGCTATATCCATTTTTCTTTTTCTAGAGTTGTGTCTCAATAAACAATAAATAAGCTGCCTTTTACTCCCTAAAAGTAATAGTAGGTATACATTAGCTCTCTGGTTAGTGTTTGATTAAGGAGTGGCGTCTATTTTAACCTGGTTAAACATTGATCCAAACCAGTGAAATTCTTATAAAAATATGTTTTCACAAAGAAATAAGGAATGTTTTCTAAAAAGTAAATGATTCATTACTCTTTTAGAATGTCTTCTCTCATCCTTCTAGCCTGGTGTTTGTAGCACTCTTTCTGTATTTTTCTCTCGCAGTATTTACCATACTGCAATCAAATGATCAGTTGATTTAACTGTGTCTGTTACTGGAACTGACTCTTATGCATCATTATATCCCAACACCAGGTACATTATAAGTTCCTCTCCATGCTCACTGATCAGAATGAAATGAATAATTTATATGGAAAAATGGAAAGGTTTTTCTTTTTCTTTCATTTGATATTATTTAAGCTTATTGTTGAAACCTGTGTTTCTGAGGCTGAAGAAAAATAAAAAGAAAAATATCTGGAATAGTCTTACATAAAAGAGTCCCAATTATTGCTTTCAATTTATAAAGACTCTAGAGTTGTATTTATTGAATTCACAGGATGAGGTGTTTCCAGACTTTGAAGAGAGCTAGCTCTTTAATTTTGTGGTTAAACTTCAACTCTGCATGAAGGTTTGGCAAACTACAGCCTGTGAACCAAATCCTGTCTATCACCTGTCTCATATGTTGTGAAAGATAAGAATGGTTTTTATAGTTTAACTGGTTGTAGAAAAACAAAAGAAAAATATTTTTTTGCACACAAAAATGATACCATGCTTCCCCGAAAATAAGACCTAGCCAAACAATCAGCTCTAATGTGTCCTTTGGAGCAAAATTAATATGACCCGGTCTATAATACAATATAATATAATATAATATAATATAATATAATTAATATGATTAATATAATATAATATAACATAATATAATATAACATAATAATGGGAATAACATAATATAATACTGGGTATAATATAATACAGTATAATATAAGGCTGGGTCTTATATGAGACTGGGTATAATATAATATAGTATAATATTATATAGTATAATATAGTATAATATAATATAATATAGCATAATACTGGGTCTTATATAATATTACATAATATAATACTGGGTATAATATAATATAAAATAATACTGGGTCTTATATAATATAAGACCAGGTCTTATATTAATTTTTGCTCTAAAAGATGCATTACTAGGTCTTGTTTTTGGAAAACAGGGTATTAAATTTAAATTTTAGATCTGTAAATAAAGTTCTGTTTAAGCTCAGCCATGCCTAATCATTTAAACATTGCCTATGGTTGCTCTTGTGCTGCATAGCAGAGTAGAGTCACTGTGACAGAGACGGAATGAACCTCAAAGCCGCAAATATGTACTATCTGGGCCTTTACAAGAAAAGCTTGCCAAAGCTGCTCTAGTTCGACCAAAAGGTTTTTAACATCTATTACTGTTTCTGAGTAGAAATCCTGAAGTTAGTTATTCAGTGTAGTGCATTTACTGAAATTGTCTCTTGGACAGTAACTGTGAAATACTTTCCCCGCCCTCTCGCTTTAAATTTTTTCCATGCACTCAATTTTTGAAGCATTCAAAGAGAGGCCAGATTGATCAGACTATACTTGAATTTTCAATACCATCTAACTTTGTTTCATATATGGTTTACATTTCAAAATGTCTTTTTCTAAAGAATAAGTGAATAAATAAAATGAAAATCACATGTATTTGGTATGCAAATTCTTTATAAAACTATTACCTGTTGCTTCTAAACTTACAAGAAATGTAATTCTTTCATTTCATTTCTTATTCATTACAAATACAGATTTGAAAGGCCAAACACTGTCTCAGTACTAAAAACAATGAAAACTGTAGGCTTTGAATAAGTGATTATAAAGTGGGATGACTTAGGAAATACTACAATGTATTATGAAAGCTGGAGGAGGTATTTCTGAGGAAGGTATATCAAAGCTGAGATTCATTGAACAGGTGAACTTTGGCTTAAAAACTATAAAGGAGGAAAGAGGGAAGACCATCCAATTACAACAATAACAACAAAAATTGTTTCAGAGAACCTGGAGGTGTGGCATAAATGAGAAATTGACAGGGGTCCCTACCCTAAGGGAAAGGATGCCAGTAAGCAGGGACATGAGGTGAGCTGGTATCTGTTTTTAAAATATCATTCTGGCTGCTATACGGAGTACAGGTTAAGTACTGTGTGCAGAAAGACAGTATATTAATGTGATAAAGACTAGCATTTCACTTCCAGAGGACACGAAAGCAGATTTTCTCCTTCAGGATGAGGACTTTGACAAATTAGGTAGGACAATTAAGTTTGCAAACTCATCCTAGAAATAGGGCCACATAACTCATTGCTGACTGTCACTATGGTCACCTTCCAAGTACTCTCCTTGGGAAGCCATGCACCATTGCCAGCTCCTAGTCCACCCTTCAAAGAAATTTTGGAACTCTTTTTCTGGAATGGCCATCAGAGCTGTCTTCTTATTACCCTTCATGTCCTGAATGTTGTCAAAATGTCTTTCTTTCAATATTTTTATTTTCTTTGGGTAAAGAAAGAAGTAATTGGGAGCCAGAGCAGGTGAGTAGGGAGGGTGTTCCAACATAGTGATTTGTTTACTGCTAAAAACTCCCTCACTAACAGTGCCGTGTGAGCTGGTGCATTGTTGTGATGCAAGAATCATGAATTGTTGGCGCAAAGTGCAGGTTGATTTCGTCTTTTTCACGCTGCCTTTCCAGCACTTCCAAGTAGCAAACTTGGTTAACTGTTTGTCCAGTTGGAACAAATTCATAATGAATAATCCCTCTGATATTAACAAAGCTTAGTAACATTGTTTTGACTCTTGATTTGCACGGATGGAACTTTTTTGGTCATGGAGAATTGACTGACTTCCATTGTGCACTTTGACATTTTGTTTCAGGGTTGTATTGGTACACCCATGTTTCATCACCAGTGATAAACGGCCCCAAACCTCATCTTACTGCTCCAAAAAGTCTTGGCAAACTTGAACTCTCCTTTGTTCTTGTTCATCTGTGAGCTCTTTCAGGACCATTTTTGCACACATCGTTCTCACGCCAAAATTTTCAGTTAAAATTTTCCTGTCTCTCTATCGATGTTTACTTGGTCTACTGTGCTTCTCACAGTCAGCTGACGGTTTTGAAGCACAATCCGATGAAGTTTTGCAATGTTTTCGTCAGGTTGGCTCATTACTGGCCGCCCTGACCTCTCTTCATCGGTGACCCGTTCTCTCCCCTCAGAAAAACATTTAATCCATTTGTACACTGCCGTTTTCTTCATGGCATTATCCCCATTAACTTGGGCTAACAAGTGCTTGATTTCACCTCTACTCTTGCCAAAGTTAACAAGAAATTTAATCTTTGTCCTTTGCTCTAATTCAAGCTCAGACCTAATAGAAGAAAATTGAAGAGACAAAAAGAAATCTGAGGACACAGATGCGTATATGAATTTTCTGTCCCTGGAACAAATGAGGTTAACATGTGGGTAAGAAAAGGAGCAGAGAGACATGCCCTGGTGCGTGAAGCCACAAGTCTATAGAAAACAGAAGAGCCAGAGAGAAAGAAGCAAAATTGTGACACCAAAGCGAGTGTCCAAGAAAAACAAAAAGAAAGAGCACATTTGTGTGGGGTAAAAATGAGAAAAGTTGAAGTCTGAAAGGAGATGCATCTGGCTGGAGACTTACATTACATGAGGCAAAAGAGAAGGAATAAGGAAGTGTTTTCTCTCTGATAGTGGAGGAGAGAAATCTGTCAACAGAGGGTTGTGAAAAGGCAGATGCTTTTCATGTGTCTTTTCCCCTCTCTGTCTTTTCAAACAATTTAATCTGCTCTGTTAACCAGAAAGGGTACAGTATGAGATGGAGCCCTAAACAAGAACAGGCAAATAAATAATTAGAGTGTATTTTTCTAAAGTCTAGATCTAACAAAATGTGTGGCTCCAAGGGTCTCAGGAATTCACAGATATTATTGTACAATTGTTATTTTCTATGTTTGTGATATCCTGTAAAATAGTTCCTGTATCTGAAAACTGGAAACAGTGTGGCGTGTGTTCGTTTAATATTAATGCAACACATGGTCATGTATAGTTTTTATTTACATAAACACAGAAGAAAATATGTAACTCTGCTTATTAGATTGCATAGATTCAATGTAATTCTTGCAGAGATGTTAGAAAACTAAGTGTTGGAATTTATCACCCCCAGAAGCTGTAAATATGAAAATGGTTAGGATGTCTAGAGACATTTTAAGAGTTAGTTTGCCACTTTTGCAACCAATTGTCACGGAACATTTTGTGCCTTTCACAAAAGAATGTTGTCTCAAACTGACAAATTCAACAAACTAATTAGATATTCTGGGACAGTTCATATACTGTAGAATGTGCATTTATTGGGGAGTGAAATAGGCATGTGGTCGGATGTCACGAGAAGTATAATGTAGGGAAGGTAAAAATGACTTTTCTGATACTTCTTTATGTTCTCCCATCAAGGTTCTCCTTTCTCTTATTCTAAAACTTCCGTTTACAAGAGAGAAGACTTCTGGTTTTGATTATCTGTGACTCATTTTTTTTCTAATTAATCTCTAATATTATAGGCAATTTGCTTGATTTGATATACAACACTTCTGTTAAATTTTATTTTAATTTAGGCAATTTTACAGTCTCAGAGAATTTTCATCTCAGTTCCTGCATCAAGTCTTGTTTTATTTATACAATATTTTTATATTACCTCCTAGACTTTGTTTTTTATTGTCTGACATTTCTTTTCAGCCATATTCATTTCTTTTTTTTTCAAGTTGGCCCTTTCCTTCTTCAGGTTTTCCTCAAACACCTGGAGATCCTTGGTTCTTCACTTATATTCAATATTTATAATTGGCCTGCAACCATTAACTGGGGTCTGTTTGGAAAATTTATAAAAGGAAGGAAGGAAGGAAGGAGGGAAGGAAGGAAGGAAGGAAGGAAGGAAGGAAGGAAGGAAGGAAGGAAGGAAGGAAGGAAGGAAGGAAGGAAGGAAGGAAGGAAGGAAGGAAGGAAGGAGGGAAGGAAGGAAGGGAGGGAAGGAGGGAGGGAGGAAAGAAATGAAAACAAAGAAAAGAGAAGCTAGAAAATCTGAGGTCACGCTGTGGAGAAAGTTACCGGTGGCCGTTTCTTTTTAGGCTGTGCAGGGAGGGAGCCATTGTATCCATGGCTTCCCATCTCATTCGAAATGAAAAACAAAGTTTTGCTATAACCTATGATTTAATATGCAGCCTGGTTCCTTAAAACTTCTCTGACTTTCTCTCTTACGATGTACCTTAATCATTCTCCCTTCAGTCAAACCGGCCTCCACTCTGTTCGTTATAATAGTAGGTAAGCGCCAAGCTCAGGGCTTGCATCTGGAATTCCTTCTGTCTAGCATGATCTTCCCATAGAGACCCAGAGCTCAATATTTCTGGGCTTTTGTTTTAAAATTCACGTCATTGTGAGGCCTACTCTGGGACCTTCATCTTAAATTTAATCTTTTTCTCTTTTTTTTTTTACCCTTAATATCTTATTTCTATACATTAATTTTTCTCCTCAGAACTTGTCACTTTCTAACAGAATATTTACTTTCGTTAACTATTTTTTATACATAGTCTGAGATTTAAAAAGAAAGTATCTCCAAATAAAAATATGTTTTCTTTGTTTTATATTAATAGTACCCCAGTTTTTGGTGGGGCACATAGAAAACAACTAAAGAAAACATTCCCCAGCTTTGTTTCCAGATGATTGTCGCCATAAAACTTTGTTCTCTGCAAGGGAATATTAGTATAAGATACCAGGTGAATAAGCATGTACTTTTGCTTTCTTCTTTTTTTAAAAAATTTTTTCCTGGAGCCTCTTTTTCCACCTGCTGCAAGAAAGCCGGTATGATGGCTGGAAATCCAGCTGCAACTTTGGATCATGAGGAGAAGGGCCGTGCCCTAGGAGATGAAAGGTGGCATGGAAGGGGTTTAGATTTCTGAGGACTTCGTGGAACTGAACCATCATACTATCCCTTGACATTTTATTTTTGGCCTAGTGTGAGTAAGAAAGTTCTGTCTTATTTAAGTCGTTGCTATTTTAGGACTCACACATAATAAAACATTCAAATAGTCCCACCTGACATATCAAAAAGACCTATCTAGTGCATACAACTTTAGTGCTAAAACAAGGTAGTGCCAATTCCTTTAAATTAATCAAAACAATAGACATTGTTTGCAATGACAATCAAAGGTCTTTATTTTCTATATGTAATTTCATGGAATCATTTTAGGAAAATAGTTGTGTCTCCAAATGTATTTTCATTGATGGAGGCTGGTATGATCAAAGCGTTCTTTCAGTGGTATGGAAGAATACATATCACTGAAAAACAAATGCTCCACTCAGTTTACATTCTACACATACTTAACATGAGCATAAAAGAAAGGTCCAGTGTCAGAAGCAGAGGCCATTCTCCTTCATTGAAACACTACATCAGAAGAGATGCTTTGACAATTAGAAATCGAAATTTGAGAGATTATTAATCTCATTCAAAATAAAGTTTGCCTGCTGATGTGGGAATGCATAACATTTTTTGAAAATCTTTTTTCAAGAAATAATTTTTATTTTTTGGTATTCTCTTAGACATTTTGAGGTTTATTTAATACAGCATTCCATCTATCTAACACACAAATTTGAACACACTGATTATTGACTCCACTCCTCTGAATAGTTAAGTGTGCTCTATAAATACACACATCAATTATGCTCTATTACTACCATTGCTTAAAGCCTCGTATAATTGGAATGAACTTGGTGTTTACGTGACATTAAATATATCTGTTAGAAAATATACACAGCCTCTGGAATTCCAGGATTTTCATGAGTTCAAGACCATTTTAAGAACTCTTAAACAATGTTTGCAATGTAAGCAACAGTTATTATGTTGGAATAAAATAAGTCACGACATGGACATCACAGTGATTTATTCGGTTTGATATTGAAGAAGTTTCTTGAATTATATATGTAGACCTCAGAATATAATTACTCCACACAATCATTTTTCTTCAAAAATTCTGAAAAAGAAAGAATTGGTATATGAGTGTAAAAATGTTTTGATTTACCGCATCTTTGTTTCATTCACTATCTACTCACTTGATCTACATCAGTTTTCTTTGCCCCTGTCAACAACCTGTGATAGATTGTGTTGTGGGATATCAGGAGGGCATCTTCCAAAGAACTGTTTGTCACAAATGGAACTACAATGTGAAGGGGCTCTCTGGTTAGTCACTAACAATCACCCATTTGTAATTTTTCACAAATGGTTGAACCCCAAGATTTTCTGTCGAAATAATTTATAAAGTGCTACCCAGTCGAAAGTGAAACAGAAAGGATTAAGAATGGAATCCAACAATGATTGAACAACTGAAAAACCTGAGTGATTTATCCTCTTTTATGTTTTAGTGTCCATTGTATTTCTTAATTTAATGGAGAGGGACTTCTTAAAAAACACTTTTTCAAGAAGCTACGTGGGATTACGTAACTTTTTTGAGCAATGGGACATGTTTCTCTGAAATATCCTTTTATAGTATAGAATGAGCAGATCCAGAGTGCCTGACTTTGTATCTCTGTTAGAGGTGAAGGGGTAATCAGTGGCCAGAAGCAACCAATGGTGCATGTGTCCTCCCAGACATCCTGTCCACTCTTGAGGAATCTAATGAAAACCTGAGATATTAACTCCAGGAACTGAAGAAACACCATCAATTTTCATCAGTCTGAGCTCATCCAGTTTAATCTCTTGGACCTAGTCTGAGGTTAGGCCTAGTCTGTAGTCTAGCCAACAACCTGTAAAATGATGTTTGTAAAACATTATTTTTTACAAATAATGTTTTATTGTGACACACCCACTCCCTCTTATTTTATGTATAATCTGTGGCAGCTCTCATGCTATTACAGCAGAGCTCAAAGTTGTAATGGAAATCATATAGGCAGCAAAGCCAAAAATATTTACTGCATTGCCACTAAAGAAAAATCATGCCAACCACTGATACAGTGATGACTAAGAACTTGCAAAGTTACATAAACGTTTTTTATGGGCTAATGTCAACCTTAAAGTAACTCAGGTTAGAAACATGTCTTGTATCCATGTACACATAAAAACAACTACGATAACAAATTTATCATTTAACAAACAAAAACCCTATTTGAAATTTCTCTACTCAAAACGTAATTTACAATGACTGTTATTGGAAGTATACTACCTACATTCACTTTGTAGGTAAAATAACCTAAATTGGACTTTTGCTACAGGAAGTTTGCTGTATTCAGGAATACAATTAGACCCAGAATGCCTTGGTATTTTTCACGATAACGAGTCATGCTGTAATTTGTTCGTAATTCCTATACTTCAGTGAGTTGCTAGCAGTCACTTGTGGGACTTAATCTTCAATTAACAAAAGCAGCATGGCTGGATTCTCCAAAGAAAGCCAGTGTTTCTCATTACTGGGAATCAGCCACCTCTGTGTTATATCTCAACAGATATGGCGTGGGGTTCTCTTCAGGCATAAGTATCCTTCTTAGATGAGGTCTCATTGTGAGAAGTCAAAGATATTTCTTATTAAGTGACTCTGACCTACTTAAATAACTAAATGATTGCTGTAAGAATAAAATAAGAACACAGGTATACACACCACTGGGGAGCTTTCATCAGCTTGTTCCAAAGAGCTTTTTCCTCATTTCTGAAGTGACTTCCGCATCTCTAGCAATCAGAAGAAGACATTTTGCATGTGAAGGCTCTTAGATGAGAAAGCATCTAAAGAAAATATAACATGTAACCTACGCTATTTTCTGTGCTCTGTAAAGTGCTCTGGGGGCTAAAGAATGATCTTTGAGGTTAGTTATTATTTATGAATTATTGTTTGACACTTAAGTAGCTATAATTATTCTTACACAATTATAATCTTGGGTCAAAGACAGTCATCTTGTCTGAACTCACCCAACCAGGATTGTGCTTAGTACTCACCATCTAAACAAAAATAATTGGAATAAAAAGAGAGATCACCCCACTTCCTGTTATTGTTCTCCAATATCTATCACCACAGAGAGACACAGGTTTTACAGGATTTGAGCAGTCAAAATAACTCAAGGCTGAATTTAGTAAAATAAGTTTTGACTATTCACATAAAGGGAGTTCCATGTGATACCTAGTTGCTAACTGATGGGCTTCATGTGTTTTAAATGTCAGCACTTTGGCTAAAAACCTGTTTACAGATTAAGACTAGATACCTCTACACTCAGCATTTTGAACCCTAGAGGCACAATGGAATAAGCTGGGGAGCCCTAGCAAATACGGACGTCTAGAACCATACCTCTGGAGGCACTAAACACCTGGCCATGAGATTGGGGTAAGGCCAGACATCAGTATTTTAACAATTCTCCAGTGGAGTCTAATGGCAACCAGGTTGAGAATCGCCACTTCACAGAGTGTAGATGGACAGTGAGGCGGAGAGATAGATAAGTGTCCATTACGTAGCTTCTATTTTGAATGTCATTTATAATTTCTCATTTACCAAGTTTTCTGTTTCTTTACCTAACACCAAGGAGATCCTCCAAGTATATTATCAGAGCTTGTTCGTTATCAAGATGGGTCAATTTTTCAGTGAACCATGTAGCCGAGGGATTTCTGTTTGTACCCTTGTCCTGTGAGATATTATTGCTATGAAATATGAGGAAATAGAAATCAGAGAGGTTTAACAAGAAATGGTATATATAACAAAGTTCCAAATATTTTGTTGTCAGATAAAAAAGAATCTCAATACCCAACTCATTTTCTTTCACAGGTGTAAAAGGAAAATACACCTAAACCTAAACATAGGGGTGTTCGGAATAATCCAACACATTTTGGCATTTTCTGGGAGTGTCTTAAGATACATTCTGTAGTAAATGAGAAAACAACTTATAAAATAATACAAACGGGGATATGTTTGAAGTTGTGTTCTGCCATTAGGAGGAAATTACTTTAAAAATAAGTGCTTTGAAAAAAGCTATTTGACGTAAATAGTACCTAGTAAATTTTCAGGTATGTTCAAGTTAAAGAAATAATCTTCCAATACTTGGTTTGAGCAAGAGTTAAAAAACAAGTACTATGGTTAACGCTAAAATTTGCTTCAGTTTGTACTATGTCTGATTCTTACTGCCTGTGGTTCAATTTCATTGCAAAATCACAAATAATTGCTATTTACAAAAATAATTTGTCTGAACCAGTGTGTATGATATTACTAGAAAGCCTTATTTTATAATGCATGGGACTGGTATACTTTAATGAAGAATATACGTTATTTTTTAACTAAATTGAATATTATCAAGAGTTATCAATTTGGAACAAAGGAACTAAATTGTGAACAGCAAAAGTATAATTTGCAGATTAGATAATCATATCATTTTTGGTAAAAATAATAAATTCTCTTTACCTATCTGGTTGTCTAAGAGAGGACTCAACGTGTCTTTTGGCAGGAAGTTGACGCAAGGGTCTTTCATAGTTGCTGGTTAAAATTTCTCCAGCATCTCTGGCATTATTAAAACAAGGCAGAAAGAATAATTTTTTTAAAATGTTTTTTTAAATATTATTTTGGCTCAGTGAACAAGAAAGAAACGAACTAATCAGCTTATTATGACAGTTTCTTGTGCTCACTTAAGTCCAGAAGGATTTCTTAATAACCTAATTAAAGATATTTTCTTGTGATCTATATCAAAACCTTTTTTATATTTCCAGCCCAAAATGTTGAAAAATTAAAGAAATTAGCTCTTTTAGAGTTATAGCACAACATACATGCTCACTGATGGAAGCTTTCAAACTAAATCTCCTCTAAGACATATTGGTGGGAGAAATATATTTAAACTAGGTCCTATTTTTGATTGATATATTGATTGAATGATTCCTAATGGTTTGTTCATGTACCAGAAGGATATATAAGAAAAAACTATCTTGATTTTAGCACAAACACTCTTATGCCTTCTACTTTTTCTTCTCCAAAACTATTTGGGAACAAAATCTCTTAAATTGGAGAGAATCTGAGGGCCTATCCACCAACTTTTCGGTCCTAAGGAGGAAGCTTTTATTTTCTGTCTTCAGTATAGAGCTTCTCGGTCTCTAATTTAATGGGGTTTTTGGCAAGTGGTTCTGTGAATATGTAGCTTTTATTAATAGGCATACTTTCTTTACCAAGAGATAAACTCTTGCCTTAGAACTTCCTCTATCATGGAATCCTAAATACTGAGGTTTTACTAGAATCGGTACAATCTTGATGTTGACAATTTGTGCAACAGAAAGTAAGTGAGTGATGGGCTCATCCTGGCTTGTTGCTACCTCTGCGCATGAACATCATGGACAGCTGCAAGAGCTGCAGTAAGTCAGGCTGGAGGAAGCCATGACACGTGGAAACCTGCAGTGCTATGCTGTAGGAATAGCTCCATGGAGACGCAAAATTTAAAATTTATACTTCAGAGATACGTTCTCTAAAATGAAACTCAATCAAAAAGAACTCCCCTGTCATTTTTAGGAAATGCGCTGGGCAAGATGTCAGTGGCTGGTGTTAGTAAAGCTGGATCAAGTTCATTTGCTTCTTCGGATGGTATTCTGTCACCCAACATGTTAGGAAAAAGTCAATAGAAGTAGAACACGTTCCTTACTCAGAAGACATCACTTCTGATCTTACAGTTGTTTGAAAAATGCACATTCAAACTCTTGGGAAGTGTCACGCATTTACAAAATATGGATAGCGTAATTGACCATGGCTCCTATGGTTTATGACAGTATTAATAGTAAAATTTGTGTTTATCTCATAATATAGATGCCATACAACTTTCACAAGCTCTATGTCCTAAGCATAAGAGCTACTCAGTTCAATCCTATCTGAGCATTAAGCAAAGTATGCGTCCTTTGTAATGTCTTCACTTTGCAAAGTTAAGTTCCACAGAAGAAAGATTTTATACAATACAGAAACTTGGAAGCACTTTTAATATTCAATATGAAAACTGGAAGCAATTTGTTTATTTGATAATGTTTAACAAATAGCATTTCTTGATAGCTGGCTAATAACTGCTTTCCTTTAAGTTTCTAAAAGTTAGTTCAAAATTCACCTTGGTGTGATATATTTCTTTGTATTGATCAAGTCCAAAGAATCTTTCTATCTCTCAATAGTTACTCAAATTCAATGAATTTTGTGGGGCCTTCAGGTTTCTAATCTTATGTATTAATATAAGTTTAGTAAGAGATATACAAAAGAACAGTCATTTTGACATGGTGGGGAAAAGTTTGCAAAACATATCGACCAAATATTTAAATAAATAATATGAAAATTTTAAAAATGAGTTGTTCTATATAACGGAAAGGAAATTCTCATTTAGATAAAGATGGACTCTTCAACTGTCTGAATTGGAAGAGAACTTACTTCAGAACAGGAGCTTCGGAAAGAGGCCAAGCCAGCGTTTGTGAGAAGAGCACGCTGAAAAGTGTCAGGCGCACAAGGAGCTGGGGCTTCCTTCGGGTTTCCATCTCTGCACCGCAAAAGGGAGAGAGTCACATCAGATATTCCAACCACAATGTCTCCAGACAGGTAATTCTTTTTTTTTTTTTTTCATTTATTGAGGTATCTGTTAATTAAAGTATATAAGTTTCAGGTATCCAAATCTCTGATACATCATGTTTGTATTGCATTGTGTGCTCACAACCTAAAATCTAGTCTCAGTCTGTTATCATATATGTGACACCCTTGCTCCTCTCCATCCTCCCCTCACGCACTTTGGCCTCTGGTAACCACGTACTGCTCCCTATGTCTATAACTTTGTTTTGCATGTCCATTTGTTGCTTTCTGTTTTGTACCCCACACATGAGTGAAATTTATGGTTCTGATCTTTTCCTCTCTGACTCTTTTCACTGAGCATGATACTCTCAGGATCCAAACATGTTGTCCAAAATGGCACTATTTCATCATTATTTATGGCAGCGTAGTACTCCATTGTACCTATTCATTGTTCCCGAAAATAAGACCTAGCCGGACAGTCAGCTCTTATGAGTCTTTTGGAGCAAAATTAACATAAGACACGGTCTTAGTTTACTATAAGACCAGGATTTTAATATAATATAACATAATATAATATAATATAATATAATATAATATAATATAATATAATATAATATAATACTGGTTCTTATATTAATTTTTGCTTCAAAAGACGCTTTAGATCGATTGTCTGGCTATGTCTTATTTTCAGGGAAATGGGGTATGTACCACTACTTCTTTATCCAAACAACAGTCGGAGGACACTTAGGTGGTTTCTGTCTTGGCTACATTTAATAATGGTGCAATGAACTTATGGGTACATATATTTTACAAATAAGTGTTTTCAGTTTTTTGGGGTAGATACACAGGGATCCATAGTGTCCAGCAGAAGTTTCTAATGCTTCTTGCAGAGTTTGGAAAATAAACTTCGTCTGATAGAAAGAGTTACACGCATTATGGTTCCATTTTACATCAAGAGGATTTCTCTCGGTGACAAGGGCTTGAATAAAAGTTAGGATCCTTTTCAACTGCTGCCGATCTCCCACCAGGCACGTAGTTGGCTCAAGTATGTACTGAAGGCCATATTCATATGGTGCTAGAAGTATCCCCGGGGAACATCTCCTTATTACACAGTTGTGGCATTCAAATTTAGTATGTTTTCTGACAGTTACAAAAAACTGATTGCTCTTCTACTTTAGTTTTGCATCTGATTAATATAAAATTGGGCTATGCCTATTAGCATAAAAATTGTAATATATATATATATATATATATATATATATATATATATTTCTTTTTCTGCTTGTTTGTAGATATCACTGGGAACTTATTTCCTTACGTGTGGGTTTCAACAATATTACTCAATTTATAGTGAAAGTTAATATAAAAGAAATAATTGAACCACATATTACCATTGACATAATTCTTGCCACACAAAAATCCATATTTAAAATAGAATGTCTTTTTTACACCTAATCCACATATATGTTATATTTCAAAATAGTTTCTCAGTTGACACTTAAAAGTTCAAGGTCTCATTCTCTCTGTGTCTATAAAAATCATGGCGTTTAAACTTAAAATAAAGTGAAAAATAAATGTTTCCTAGGTTCACATGATCAACATTAGACGTAGAAAGAACAGCACTTAAAAAACGAGTTGTGAATTTCTAAAATAAATGTACCCAAGTATCCCTTCAGTCAAAAATTTATATTCAAGCAAAAAATGAAAAAAAAAAATCTAACCGAATGCATTATTATTTTTTTTTTTTAAAAAGTAGTATTGAGTAAAAAAGCAAGCAGGGAAAGCATCTGTCAACAAAAATAATTCAGGAAACCCCTTCACATTTGGGGTGTGAGACATTTCTGTACTTACTCTCTGATCTGGGAAGCTTGTCTTTGGCTCCACCAGTTCTCTGCCCTCAGAACTGAACCAGAACCTCGTCCTGGCTAATTGTTCGTATTATTGCCAGCAGCTGCTTTGCACTCTACCCTGACCAGCATTTCAAGGCCCCTCATTTTATAGGGTTGTGCTTATGGCTGAGCAATCACAAAGCTCTCTGAAATACGTCACAGCTGTGCTCCCACGGGACGAATAGGACTAGAGGTTCTTGTTCAATTGTCCTTATATCTGATTTATATATTTATGGTGAGTGACTTAAGATGTAACAGATAAAGCAGAGAGTTTCTCTTCTTTAAATAACAAAAGGTACTAAGTTTCATGTGAAATGTTTTAATCTTTAATCAGCAATAATGATACAGGAGAATGAATAATGTTATACCCAGGACACTGGGCTTCCTTCAGAAAATAAGAACGTTATGTAAAGGAATAGATTTAGAAAGCAACAAACACCTATGTCCATGATGCTTACAAGTATAGAATTCTTCTTTATTATGAAACATGAAATATCCTTATGCCTTTTTTATTTTTATGCCGTTCGTTTAGATCCTGATTCATGTCATGGTTCTTGAGATCTATCCTAATTTTTGAATCCTCTAGAAGGAATTTTCCATCTTTCTGTCCTTAATTCCTCTATGTGGAAACTAACCCAGTATGAGTTTCAAGGAGGCTCGGAGCTCGTGCAACATGCACGCGGATGTCAAAAGCAGGAGGAGCACGAGTTAGAATATCACCTTTCCCGATACACAGTCCCACGCACAATCTCCGTGACTCAAAAGGAAATTGCCAGACTTCTACCTCAAGGGGATTCGAAGCGTATTCCTATTTAGAGTTTATACCCATCATTGTTGTAAGTCCTTGTACTGCGCAGTGATTTAGTTTCTCCCCCACTGCAGAACACACGCCCACACCCACAACTACAGCAACTTTGAACGTTTCCAGCTCAGTCAGCTGACACGTGGTCACAAAGAATAGTTGGAAAGCATTTATGGACTACTGAACTTTGATAAATACTTAATTTCTATTGGTGGGCTTTTTATTGTTTTTGCCTTAGCTTGTTTTATGTTTCTTTATTTTTTTTATTAGTTGCAGGTGTGGAAAACACGGTCATAGTTAGACTTTTACTACCTTCGCAAATTGATAACCCTCCTCTCCCAGTGTATTAACCCTTGACATAGTATGTAGCTGTTACAATTCGATTGACTGTATTCCCTATGCTGTACTCTACATCCCGAGACAATATACCCAGGGTGCCAAAAAAATGTGTAAACATGACTTGTATTCATCTTTTCTTATCAGTATATATTGAAAATTACAATTTCAATACAATTTATTTTCCTTTCTTAGTATGTGTATACATTTTTTGGGATTCTGTGTGTGTGTGTGTGTGTGTGTGTGTGTGCGTGTGTGTGGTTTAATTATATGTGACATTCAATATTACTCAGCTTCAGCTTCAGGTGTATAGTGCAGTGCTCAGACATCTACACACTCCATGAAGTGGTCTCCCTAACAAGACAAGTGTCCATCTGACCCCCTACAAAATCTTTACAACATTATTGATTATATTCCCCAAACTGTCTTTCATATTCCCATGTCTATATTGTGATTAGATTATTAATTTGTACTTTGTAATCCCTTTATGTTCTCCATCCATCCCACCCCCTTCCCACCTAGCAACTCTCAGGTGTCTTTTTCCCCTATATCTCTGAGTCTACTTCTGTTTTGTTTGTTCATTTATTCTGTTCTTTAGATCCACATATAAGGGAGAACATATGGTATTTGTCTTTCTCTGTCTAACTTATTTCACTTAGCATAATATTCTCTAGGTTCACCCAAATCACTGCTGATGGTAATATTTCATTCTTCTTTATGGCCAAGTAATACTCCGTTGTATAAATGTATATCACAATTTCTTTACCAATCATCTATCGATGGTTGTTTCAGTTATTTACATATCTTGGCTGTTGTGAATAGCTCTGCAATAAACATAGGGGTATATATACTTTTTCAAATTAGTGTTTTTGAATTTTTTGGATAGATACCCAGGAGTGGAATAGCTGGGTGATAAAGTAGTTCCATTTTCAATTTTTTGAGATACCTCAATACAGTTTTTCATAGTGGCTGCACCAGTCAGCAATCCCTGCAGCATTGCACGAGGGATCCCTTTTCCCCACATCCTTGCCAACACTTGTTTTTTGTTCATTTATTGATGATAGCCATTCTGACTGGGGTGAGGTGGTATCTCACTGTGGTTTTTATTTGCATTTCTTTAATGATTAGTGACATTGAACATTTTTTCATATGTCTGTTGGCCAGCTGTATGTCCTCTTTGGAGAAATGTCTCTTCGCGTCCTCTGCCCATTTTTTAATTGGGTTGTTGGTTTTTGTAGTGTTGAGTTGTATGAGTTCTTTATAGATATTAGATATTTACCCCTTATCAGATGTGTCTTTGGTAAATATCTTCTCCCATTCCTTATGATGCCTTTTTGTTTTATTAATGATTATTTTCGTTATGAAAATCTTTTTTAGTTTGGTGTAATCCCATATATTTATTTTTTTATTTTGCTTCCCTTGCCCAAGGGGATATGTAAGTAAAAATATTGCTAAAGGTAATGTCTGCAAATTTACTTCCTATGTTTCCTCTAGGAGTTTCATGCTTGTTTGTCTTATATTTAAGTCTTTGATCCATTTTGAATTTATTGTTTTATATGTTGCAAGAAGGTGGTCCAGCTTCATTATTTTGCTTGTGTCCGTCCAATTTTCTGAGCACCATTTATTAAATAGAATGTCTTTACCCCAACGTAAATTCTTCCTTCCATGATCATAAATTAAATGACCATATAGGTATGGATATATTTCTGGGCTCTTTCTTCTGTTCCATTGATCTAATGTCTGTTTCTATGTCAATACCATGCTGTTTTGATTACCATGGCTTTGTACTATGATTTGATGTCAGGTAGCATGATGCCTCTCACTTTGGTCTTATTTCTCAAGATTACCATAGCTATTTTGGGTTTATGGTTCCATATACATTTTAGGGTTAGATTTTCTAATTCTGTGAAAAATGTCATTGGTAATTTGGTAAGGGTTGCATTGAATCTTTATATACTGACTTGGGTATAATGGAGATTTTAATTACGTCGTATTTCCCCCAAAATAAGACCTAACAGGAAAATAAGACCCAGCATGATTTTTAAGGATGCTGGTAGTATAAGCCCTACCCCAAAATAAGCCCCAGTTAAGATCTTCAGCCAGACGATGCATTTGGTATGTCTGTTGCAACACATGATGGACATATTGCATTATAAAATAATAATATTAATATATAATTAAATATAAATAAATAATATTATTAACATTAATGCTTAAAATAAATGATAATATAAATTATAATGTAATTATATAATGTAAATACTCAAGCAGGCGCCTTTGGATGAGAGGTAAACACCTATGTAAACAGATGAACTGGAGACTTTCTGCAGAATGACCAATCGGAGTACAGACGCAACGCACGAATAATCTGCATACTTGATAAAGAACGGACGTGGTCCTATCTAATACGAATCTTCATAATTCAATACATCGTGTGTTGTAACAGACGTACTTAATGCACTCGTGTGAAACAAAGAAACGTTTTCTGAATTTTGGTGCCTGCAATTTTTCGTCACTTTTGTGTGGACCATCATTCTAAACTGTCATCATTTTTGTTGTCACGCCTGTCTCGTAAGTCTTCAATTAACACTTGATTTAAGGGTAGATTTATTTTTTTATTATTGGATTAAATTTATTGGTGGCATACAGACAAAACTCACATCTAGAATTCATATAGAACACAGTGTAATGTAGATTACAGTCACCATTTCTCTGTTAAGTACTTGCTTTCATTCAATTATTTGCAGGCAATGTCTCTATAACTGAGGTGGTTTTTGTATGCCAAACATGACATTATATACCTCTATCTATTTCTTATCCAATTAGGAATAACCCTTAACTGGTGACATTTTTTTTTTAATTAAAGTTTATTGGTGTGACAATTGTTAGTAAAGTTACATGGATTTCAGGTGTATAATTCTGTAATACATTATCTATATCTCACATTGTATGTTCACCACCCAGAGTCAGTTCTCTTTCCATCACCATATATTAGACCCCATTTACCCTCTTCTAGAGCCCCTCTCTCCCCTCCCCCTTTACCCTCTAGTATTCCCTAAACTATTGTCTAAGTGTATGAGTTTCTTTGTTCTTTCAGTTGTTTGTCTTCTTCTTTTGTTGTTCTCGGTTTATATACAACATACCAGTGAAATCCTATGGTTCTCTACTTTTTCTGTCTGACTTATTTAGCTAAGCATTATAATCTCAAGGTCCATCCATGTTGTCACAAATGGTCCTATTTCATCTTTTCTTATGGCCGGATAGTATTCCATTGTGTATCTATACCACAACTTCTTTATCTATTTGTCTATCAAAGGACATTTTGGTTGTTTCCATTTCTTGGCCACCATAAATGCAGCTGCAATGAACATTGGAGCACAATTGTCTTTATGGATAAATGTTTTCAAATTTTGGGGTAGACACCCAGGAGAGAGATTGCTGGGTCACACGGTAATTCTATTCGTAATTTTTTGAGGAACCTCCACACTGCCTTCCATAACGGCTGCATCAGTCTGCATTCCCGCCAACAGTGTATGAGGGTTCCTTTTTCTCCACAGCCTCTCCAACACTTGTTACTATTTGTCTTGTTGATGATAGCCATTCTGACTGGGGTGAGGTGATATCTCATTATGGTTTTTATTTGCATTTTTCTGATGATTAGTGATGTTGAGCATTTTTTCATCTGTGTATTTGCCATTTGTATGTCCTCTTTGGAGAAATGTCTCTTCAGGTCCTCTGCCCATTTTTCTATTGGGTTGTTTTTTTGTTGTCAAGTTTTATGAATTCCTTGTATATTTTGGATCTTTGCCCCTTATTGGAGGCACTGTTTGCAAAAATCTTCTCCCATTCAGTTGGTTGCCTCTTTATTTTGTTGATGGTTTCGTTTGCTGTGCAGAAGCTTTTAGGTTTGATATAGTCCCATTCATTCATTTTATCTTTTACTTCCATTGCCTTTGGAGTCAAATTCATAAAATGTTCTTTGAACCCAAGGTCCATAAGTTTAGTACCTATGTATTCCTCTATGCAGTTTATTGTTTCAGGTCTTATGCTTAAGTCTTTTTTCATTTTTAACTAATTTTGGTACATGGTGACAGATAACAGTCCAGTCTCATTCTTTTGCGCATGGCTTAATGGTAGATCTCAAAGGAGTAATATTTTGACCTCTTGACAAGATGAGTGCAAAAAGAAAGAGCTATTCTGTCTAGTACAAGAAAGGAATTGTGGAGGACTCCCAGAGCAAGAATCTTATGGCTTATTGCAAAGAGAAGAAGTTGGATCTCTGAATGGTCAAAAAATGGTGAGCAGGGTATGATAACCTCAGTTAACAGGTGGATGAGGGAAATGCTAAGAAGCCAAGTGTGGATCAGGTCGGCAACCATTATTTCCTGAGCTGGAAGACATCATCTGTGAATGGATTGCTGACAGGAGAGCAAAGGCATTGGTTGTGCTCAGGGCTGATATTCATTCAAGCATTTGCCCTTGCAATGGCACCACAGTTAGAAATATCCTCAGAAGAATTCAAAACATCGCATCACTGACTGGATGGCTTCCTTCAGTGATATGAACCGTCTCAAAGATCAACAACACTGTTCAAGCTGGAAGATACTGAAGTTATTAAACATGTACTTGCATTCAAGTCCTTTGTTGATGGCATCAACTTTTCTAAATACCAACTCTCCTACATGATTGCTATGGATGAAACTGCAGTGTTTATGGGCCAAGGATCTCAACTGAAAATTGATCAGTGGGGTACCTCATCAATGTACATTCCTTCCACTGGTTACAAAAGTGCATGTTACCTGTATTTTGGCAATTCATCCGGATGGAAAGAAAGCCCCACCTCCAGTCATCAGTACAGGCAAGAAACATAAGGTTGAATGTGTTTCAGGCATTTATGTTCTTGAAACCAAAAAAGCCTGGTATACACAAGCAGTTATAAGGAAGCGGGTAGATTTAATCCTGCCAATTGTTTTGCAAGGTGGCCAAAGAGGTCTGCTAGTCTGGGATTCAGCCAGCACTCACCACGCTAAAGACATAAACAACTTCCTTGCAGAGAGAAGAATAGATGAAATAATGGTTCCTGCAGGAATGACTGCCTATCCCCAGACTATTGATATTGCAATAAACAAGCCAGTCAAGGGCCATTTGCTCAAGGAAATCAATGACTACATTGGAAATAGAATGGAGAGAAATCAGCGTGGAAACTTTGTGAAGCCTGGCCTGCAAGAGGTTGTGACTTGGGTGAAGAATTTGTGGGATAAAATCACTGACAGCTGTGTTGCCAATGCACTACGACCAGGCTACATGGACAAGAGGTGCTCATTTAAGGAGAGCTCTGTTGCTGGACATGAGAGATTGGGGCCAATGGTTCTACAGGAAATGGAGTCACAAGAAATTCAAGCCAGAATTTGGGGTTTGGAGAATTATGACAATGTTCCTGAAGAAGATGACATGATTGTATTTGAATACATGTAGATTTTTGTGCATGAATAAATGAATAAATGTAGATTGTTGTACATGAATAACTGTAGATTATAGTATATGAAAAAATAAGACATCCCCTGAAAATAACCCTTAATGCATCTTTTGGAGCAAAAATTAATATAAGACCCAGTTTTATTTTTGGGGAAATACAGTATTAATTCCTCCTCTCTGTGAGCATGGTATCTGTTTCTATTTATTTGTATCTTCTTTGATTTCTCTCTTCAGACAACGCGACCAAGTGGGATTCAGTCCTAGTATGCAAGTTTGGTTTAATATCTGCAAGTCAATTAATGTGATACACCACATTAACAAAATGAAAAATAAAAATCCTGTGGTCATTTCAATAGGTGCAGAAAAAGCATTTGACAAACTCCAGCATTCATTTTTTTATAGAAATTCTGATCAAAGTGGGAATAGAGAGATCATATCTCAACATAATAAAGGCCATATATGATAAATCCATAGCTGGCATCATAGTCAAGATAAGGTTGCCCATTTTTACCACTTTTACTCTACATAGTTATGGAAGTTCTAGCCACAGACAAGAGAAAGGAATAAAAGTCATCCGAATTGGAAAGGAGGAAGTAAAACTGTGATTATAAGCAGATTACATGATACTATATATAGAGAATCCCAAAGACTCCACCAAAAAACTATTAGAACTGGGGCTGGCCTGGTGGCTCAGTGGTTAGAGCTCTATGCTCCTAACTCTGAAGGCTGCTGGTTCGATTCCCACATGGGCCAGTGGGCTCTCAGCAACAAGGTTGCCAGTTCAATTCCTCGAGTCCTGCAAGGGATGCTGGGCTCTGCCCCCTGCAACTAAGATTGAACGTGGCACCTTGAGCTGAGCTACCTCCCGGATGGTTCAGTTGGTTGGAGTAGTACATCCTCTCAACCATAAGTTGTCTGGTTCGACTCCCACAAGGGATGGTGGGCTGCGCCCCCTGCACTTAGCAACGGCAACTGGACCTGGAGCTGAGCTGCACCCTCCACAACTAAGACTGAAAGGACAACAACTTGACTTGGGGAAAAAAAAAAAAAAAGTCCTGGAAGTACACACTGTTCCCGTCCCCCAATAAAAAATCTTAAAAAAAAAAAAAAGAAAGAAAGAAAATAAACTATTAGAACTGATAAATGAATTTAGCAAAGTAGCAGGATACAAAATTAATATTCAAAAATCAGTTGCATTTGTATACATGTATTGGTGGGTTTTTAATTCAAAATAGCTTACTTAGCATGCATTCATCCAGAGTTTGAACTGCAAATGCAGCCACATGGAAAGCTATAAATAACAAAGTCAAAGGCCAGCTTACTGTTTATTTTTTAAATTTCTAATTTTTTTGTAAGTTCCTTAAGGGACAATGGCTCTAAAGCCCTTTTCTTTCTTCTACATTGAGATTTTAGTATCTATTTGGTTCATTCAAAGTCAGACTGATCCAGTAAAAGCACATCCTACCAGGTTTAATCATATTTTCTAATTCCTGTTACAAGAAAAATTAAATGAATTAAATTTCAAAACACCTGGAAATTTGTATTCCAATTGACAGCTCTGACTTAAACCACAGTTGCTGTGGCTTAATGCCAGGAACTATTTATTTATTTATTTATTTATTTATTTATTTAACCTAAATATTACAAAATAGAGGTTGAAATGATTGTCATATGGAATTTCTTTATCCTTAGCTCTTTGTCACCCAATTCTAAGTGAAGCCATTTTCTTAAAAAATAACAACAGCAAAATGAGTTGATTGAGAGTCACAGGAAATGGATGCTATATAATAAGCAGAACTACCCAAAGGAAAAAAAGACGTAAAAGCTGATTATTATTTGGTGTAAGAAAGCAGTTAGCGTACTCAAAAACTAACTCTGGTAGATTTTTCCATTGGTAATGACAGTTTCTCCCATAATAACGGTAAAGCACAAAAGTGAAGGAAAACAGTTCATTTCTTATGAATTAATTGAAAAATAAACTGAAGTACTGTATTTTTTCCTATGAACTTAAACTGTAAAGCAAAACTGCATAAGAAATGGGATCATAGCACCATCTGAATTCTCATAGTCTTAATTCACAGTTTAAAAAAAAAAATGTTTCTTTTTTCTTTCAAGGAAATAGATGCAAATCAGAAGTCCTTTAATCAGATAAAGTAGGGATGGTTCCAGAAAAACAAACAAGGGAAAAAATACTGTAGCTAAATTGATCCTGAATGCTTTAGTATAAAACTCATTAAATACAAAAATACAAGTGTGAATTTCTTGTTTAAATCTGTTTTCCTACTTTGACATAGCGTTCAATATTTTCCACATCTTTAGCACAACTTATCTTCTCCCTAAGTCTCTCAATGACGTGATGTTTATAAGAACTATCAACGTTGATACAGTTAGAACAAATCTCTAAGAACCTTCTTGTACAGATAAGTTAGTCGATGTTCAGAGAGTTGATGGAATGTTTGCAAGGTCACGCTGGTGGTTAATTACAAATATTATTGTATTGTATTGTTGCATTGAAAGTTAGGTTTTCTGATCTTAGGTTAGCTTTCTTTCCATTAAGAACTGGTGACATTCTGTAAGTGTTGATATCACCATTGTTGACGCTAACAGATCATATAAGGAAAACAAAAGTGCATAAAATTCTAGCACCTCTCCTCTCCCTTTCTTACCATCTGGGCCAGCGGAAGAGAAAGAAAACTGGAATTCTAGACTAAAGCATACTGAATATAGGCAAATCAGATGGAAGGGGTTTTGAGCTCAGGAGACAGGCAGAAACTCAGATTCACCCTGTTTTCTTCAGTGCTAAGAGCTAAGAGAGGGTCCCTATCGCTATTATAGATGAAATGCTGCAGAGATGCTCTCTTGCCTCCTAGTGTGACAGCATTGTCACTTTACTCAGCCTATCCTCTCTCTGCCAGGCTCATCCTGAGGGGGTAGGTGTAGATCAGAGGTCTGCAAACTGCTGGCTTAAACCATAACCGGCTCAACTCTCTGGTTTTCACATCTCTCAAGCTAAGAATGAGGTCTGTATTTTTTTAAAGACTGAAAAACATTAGAAGAGAACTAATATTTTGTGACATGTGAAAATGATATGAAAGTTAATTGTCAGTGTCCATAGGTAAGGTTTAATTGAAACAAGGAAATGCTTATTAGATATGTATTGGGTATGGCTGCTTTTGTGCTGCAATGGCCAAATTGAGTAGTTGCGCAGGGATTACAGTCCACAAAGCCTAAAATGCTTCCTTTACTAGTTGGCCCCTCAGAGAAATGCTTTGTCAGTGTCTGGTCTACGGCCTCCCATTTGGGAAGGTACATAAGAAGTCATGTTTACCCTAATATTCTTAAGTTCTATAGCTTTGAGAAACTTATATTAGGAATAATATCCATGTTTATATACATTTTAAACATACACCATTTATAAATGATACAGTTTAAGTATATATTTGTAATATACCCAATGTATGTATCCTTTTAATATGGAAAGCATATGTATACCTCTGATTGCATCTCTATCATATTTGTATTGTATATAAAGAGGAATCAAAAGCATATATATATATATATATATATATATATATATATATATAGCAATATATTTTTCATCCCTTTAAATTAGAAAATTTGGATTTCTGTCCAGGATTCTGTATTCTCATATCAGAAATTTGGTGAAAATAATGTTATAACAAATATCAATGTTCCCTTTGAAGTTGCCTACTAAAATTCATTTTATACTCTGAATATATGGCAATGGATATTAAGCAGTAGGACACATAATTATTTAAATGAATTAACAGAAAACAATTTCTCCTTTATTTCCAGAAACACATTGCCTATCTCACTTACTAATGGTGAAATTTAATAGAAAAATGTTACTTTCTTTCAGAATTTTCTTGTTTTAAACCAGCATACATGTACAAAGAATAATGTATTAAATGGTATGAATCATTTATACATTATCATAGGGTTGTATTTGTCAGATAATTTTATAAAAATAGATTTTGGAAGGAAGGTTTAAGAGAAATCTAAAGAACATATATTGCTGAGATACAAGAGTTTGAAAATAGCATTGTTATACTATACTGCAAGGTTACAGTTATCAAAAGCGTGGTAATGGCATAAAACAGGCAGGTAGACCAATGGGACAGAATAGAAAGCCCAGAAATAATCCCACACTCTACGATTATTTAATCCCTGGGAAAGGAGCCAAAAACATGCAGTGTGGTAAAGACAGACTATTCAATAAATGGTGTTGGGAAAACTGGGCCGATACATGGGAAAAAAATTAAAACGATGAAACTAGACCACCTTCTTACATCATGTACAATAATAAACTGAAACTGGATTAAAGACTTAAATGTAAGATCGAAAACCATAAAACTCCTACAAAAAAAATAGGTAAAAAGATGTCAAATAAACCCTCTGACATCTTGTAGTGATATTTTTTCTTATATGTCTCCTTGGGAAGGGAAACAAAAGAAAAAATAAACAAATGAGATGACCTCAAACTAAAAAGTTTTTGCACAGCAAAGGAAACTATCAACAAAACAAAAAGACAGCCTACTGAATGGGAGAAGATATCTGCCAATGATACATTCCATAAGAGGTTAATATCCAAGATTTATAAAAAAACTAATTCAACTCAACACCAAAAAATCAAACACAATTCAATTTGAGAATGGGTAGAAGACCTGAATAGACATTTCTCCAAATAGGGTATACACCTGGCCGATAGACATAGGAGAAGATGCACAATGTCACTAATCCTCAGGGGAATACACATAAAACCACAATGCAATATAACTATACATCTGTCAGAATGGCCACCATCAATAATTCAAAAACAACAAGTATTGGCAAAGATGTGAATAAAAGCTAACTCTCATACCCTGTTGGTGGGATTGCAAATTGGTGCAGCTACTTTGGAAAACGGTTTAGAGATTCCTCCAAAAATTTAAAATAGAACTACGTTATGGCCCAGCAATCCCACTTATGGCTAATTATCGTAAGGAATCTAAAACACTAATTCGAAAAGATATATGCAACTCTATGTTTCTTGCAGCACTATTTACAATAGTCAAGATATGGAAGAAACCCAACTGCCCGTCAGTAGATGATTGGATAAAGAAGAGGTGATATATATAAAATGGAATATTATGTGGCCATAAAAAGAAATGAAATCTTACCATTTGTGACACCATGGATGAACCTAGAGGGTAGTATGCTAAGTGGAATAAGTCAGAGTGAGAAAGACAAATACCCTATTATCTCATATATATGTGGAATCTAAAGAACAAAATAAAAGAACAAACAGAAAGACTCATAGATACAGAAAAACTGATGTTTCCTAGATGGGAGAAGGGTTGGAAATTTGGGTGAAAACGGTGAAAGGATTAAGAAATACAAATGGGTAGTTACAAAACACTCACAGCAATTAAAGTACAGCATAGACAATATAGTTAATAATATGATAATAACGATGGATAGTACCAGGTACATACCAAAATAATTGGGGGGGGGGGGTCATTGCATAAATTGTATGTGTCTAATCACTTTATTGTACACCTGAAGCTAATATAATATAGTACTGAATATCAAATGTAACTGAAAAGAGTAACTAAATAATAAAAAATAAAATAAAATTGAAATAACAAGTTAAGTATTTAAGAACAAATTTTATGAGCTTCATACACGTGCCCGACACACACACACACCATACGCACATTCAATGTTGCTAGGTTCTAACCAGGTGACACCCTCTACTTGGGATCAGTATACATCACCTCAACAAGAAGATGGAGAAGTATCAATGCAGAAAATGGAAAACAATGATATCTAGTCCCTGGTTCTTACCTTGAAGAATGCAGAAGTGTAGATGTGAGAGTGAAAGATTTGGCAAGAATGTTTACTGAGTGAGTTCTCATGTCTGCTGCCCCACTGAGTCCATTCTCCCTGGAAAGGGAAGAACCACTGAAATGGGGAAGAGAAGAAGTTATTAGATGGGGAGGCAACCGTCTGCCCCTAAGTTAGTGGGAGTTTATGGTAGGGCTGAAGGGATGATGGCAGAGCCTTACCCTAGTAATCTTGGGGACTAAACAATAAAGGCTACCTTGTCATATTTCTCATCTGATTTCCAACAGCCAACAATAAACAAACAGTCTTAGCCCTGGTAAAGGAGGAAGTAGATAAACCTGAAGGACAGACATCCCCCATCACCTTCCTTGGTAAGACCCTAAATGCCCTCCAGGAAGTAAAGAATAGAAAGAGCGTTCTTATCTTTAACCAAGGGCCAGACCTTGCCCTGGACCAGAGGAAACTGCACGTCTCAGTGGATGACAGCATGGCCCAGAGCATCTCCTGAGGACCCACAGGCAGCCTCCCAGGTATCATGTTGTTATATACACTTTAAGAAGCTTAGATGCTGCTCTGAGGAAAAGAGGGGGACAGCAAATCCTGAAGTGACAGAATTGAAGCATTATTGTTTTTACCCAGGAATGACTAGGAATATATTTTCTGTGGAATGGAGGATCCAGATAGAAGTTGAGTTAAAGTTTTAAAACTAAAATTATTGTGCATCATGCTATGTGGTTTTGAAAGTCAGTTCTTGCTATTGCTCTACAAATGACCTTGAGTTTCCTGTGCTCATACTTTGCCTAGGAGGAGCCTTTGCAGGACCGTGTATTCTACTTAGTATCAGATTCAGTATATAAGTGACTATGAGATAGAGGCCTGGTAACTTGAAGACCCATCTTAGAATGACATGCCCTATGTCTTCCTCCAACTACTTTGCCTTCAGTCGTGTAGATGGTCCCCATTTGGCATCTGGTTTCCTCCTTAGGCTTTCTCAGCCCATTGCTTGGCCTTCAGGCTCTCAGCCTGTTTGTTTTGTTTGGACTCAGTCCTCTATGACCTCCCAGTAGAACTTTTGACTTGCTCTCAGGACAGACCTGAACCCACAGGTTGCACACCCAGGAGACCTCCTCTCTTAAATATCCCCCAGATGCCTCTTTCGATCTTCTCTTTGCTCTTCTTCACTCTGCTTTATGTTCCCTACATGCTGACCTCCAGATCCATCATGCCCTGTGGTCCCCTGGCTTCTGTTTGGACTTAGGCAAAGGAAAGACTGGTAGGAATTTTAAGGGCCTGAAGATTAGAGGAAACAGAGTTCTCATATTTACTTCCATGAACCATGGTTTGGAAGATGCTACATTCCTCCTCCAAGACCCAGATTCTGTAGTTGGCTTGTCAACTGCAGCCCTAGAGTTTCCAATAGCTTCCTGCTGAGGCTTGTCCCTGGGTCCTTTACCACCTCATTGGTTCTTAACATCTTTATTAAACTCCCCTTCATTAACTTTTGGGGAGATATTTGTGTCCTTCTGAGTCCCTACCTGGAGCACTCCCACTACTGCACAAGACCTCACATTCTAAGAATATCTGGAGACATTTAATTTTAAGATTCAATAGCTTTAGAAGGGCTGCTCCTTTCTAAAGGTTTAATACTTTGAATTCAAGTTGGGAGATTCCTTAGAATAATCAATGTGGAAACTTGGAGGAAGGTCACTCTAGCCTTGAGCAGGTCTGTCAGAGGGTGAGCAATTGGTATTTGAAGAGTTTGGCTGAAACACACATATATTGGAAGCCCATTCAGTCCCTTGATGCCACTCAAGTCCCCCCAGGAAAAGAGGCTGGATTCACTGCTAACACATGGCAGGCAGAAAGGTCAACGTGCTGCCAGAAGCCAAACATCAAATCCTGACAGGGGTCTTTGCAGGGAGTAGCAGAACGGACCTGGGGAAGGAGAGCTGGGCAACCATGGCCTCCACCTCTCCTGGTCTCCTGGTGCCGCATTCTCAGAAAAGAAAACCTCATTTTCTAGGAAGCAGGAGCTGTGGCTATTTGATAAGCTCTGTTTTGTTTTTTTCTTAGTCATCTTTCTAATATCCTGTATCTGTACTCACTTCACTGCTCTTACTGGAACTGAGTCTTATGCATCATTATATTCCCAACACCTGGTATATTATAAGTTCCTCTTAATGCTTGTTGATCAGAATGAAATGAGTAATTTATATAAGAAAAGTGGAAAAGTTTTTATTTTTCTTTCATTTGATATTATTTCATCTTTGTATTGAATCTCCTGTGTTTCTAAGGCTGAAGCAAAAAAGAAAAAAAAAATCTGGAATGGTCTTACATAAAAGAGTCCCAATATTTGGTTTCAATTTACAAAGCCTTTGGAATTGTATTTATTGAATTCTGAAAAGGCATTTGCAGACTTTGAAGAGAACTAACTCTTCGATTTTGTGGTTATACTTCAAATCTGTATCAGTGGTTGCCACACTATACTCTGTGAACAAATCTAGTTTATCACCTGCCTTTTATGTTCTGAAAGATAAGAATGTTTTTTACAATTTATATGGTCATACAAAAACAAAAGAAAAATATTTTGTGGCACACAAAACTCATATTAAATTTAAATTTTGGTAAATAAAGTTCTGTTGAAAGTCAGCCATGCCTAATCATTTAAACATTGCCTATGGTTGCTCTTGTGCTGCATGGCAGAGTAGAATCACTGTGACAGAGACGCAATGATCCTCAAAGCCGCAAATACGTACAATCTGGGCCTTTATAAGAAAAGCTTGTCAAAGCTGCTCTATATCAACCAAAAGGTTTTTAACATCAATTACTGTTTTCCAGGAGAAAACCTGAAGTTATTCAGTGTACTACATTTACTGAAATTGTCTCTTGGACAGTAACTCTGAAATACTTTTCCCACCCTCTCACTTCAAAATTTTTCCATGTGTTCCATCTTTGAGGCATTCAAAGAGAGGCCAAATTGATCAGAATACCCTTGAATTTTTAATACCATCCAACTTTGTTTCATTAATGGTTTGCATTTCAAAATATCTTTTCCTAAGAATGAGCAAATAAATAAAATGAAAATCACATCTATTTGGTACACAAATTCAATATAAAACTATTACCTGTTGCTTCTAACCTTAGAGGAAATGTAATTCTTTCATGACATTTTTTATTTCATTATGAATACAGATTTGGAAGGCCAAACCTTGTCTCAGCTCTAAAAACCAATGAAAACTACAGGCTTTCAATAAGTAATTTAATGTGGGAAGTACTACAATGTATTATGATAGCTAGAGGAGGTATTTATGAGGAAGGTATATCAAACTGAGTTTTATTGAACAGGTAAACTTCGGCTAAAAAATAGAGTAAAGGAGGAAATTATTATAACAATAAAAACAAAAATAGTTTCAGAGAACCTGGAGGTGTGGCATAAATGGTGAATTGACACAGGGCCTCATCTAAGGAAAGAGAAAGCCAGTAAGCGGGGACATGAGGCGAGCTGGTATCTGTTTTTAAAAGACCACTCTGTCTGCTATACAGAGTACAAGTCAGGTACTGCATGGAAAAGGACTGTATATTAGTGATAAAGACTAGCATTCCAGGTCCAGAGGACGTAAAAGTAGATTTTCTCCATCAGGATGAGATCTTTGACATATGAGGTGGGACAATTAGGTTTGCGAACTCATCCTAGAAAAATTGCTGCATACCTCACTGCTGAATCTCACTACAGTCACCTTCAAAGTACTCCCCTTGGGAAGCTATGGACCGACACCAACACCTAGTCCACCCTTCAAAGCAATTTTGGAACTTTTTTTCTGGAATGGCCATTAGAGCTATAGTCTTATTACCCTTGATGTCCTGAATGTCATCAAAATGTCTTCCGCTCAATATTCCCTTTATCTTTGGTTAAAGAAAAAAGTCACTGTGGGGGCCAGATCAGGTGAGTAGGGAGGGTGTTCCAATGGAGTTTTTTGTTTACTGGCTAAAACAACCCGCACAGACAGTGTCCTGTGAGCTGGTGCATTGTCGTGATGCAAAAGCTATGACTTGTTGGTGAAAGTTCATGTCGTTTTCGTATAATTTTTTCAAGCTGTCTTTTCAGCACTTCAAAATAGTTAACTTGGTTAAGTGTTTGTCTAGTTGGTACAATCTCATAATGAATAATCCCTCTGATATCAAAAAAGTAAGCAACATGGGTGCAACAAGTTCGCGAACTTAATTGTCAGACCTTGTACACTACGATTCACATAATGCAAGGAAAATACAAGCAAACTTGATGCTGCCTCCCAGTGCACAGTAGGAGTACAAGGGGAGACGCTTCAGTCAGAAAGGGGACTCAGTTCAGGCTGAGTTCAGTGTGGGCTAAGGGGATAGTCACTGGGCTGAGTGGTGGGCGTGCTCCTGCACCCTCTCACCCCAGAGAGCTGGGTCCTTTGTCTCCTACAGAACTTTCCTTACCAGGTGCACAGGCTCTGCCTAGGCCTGTGTGTGCTGGACAGTTAGCCATTCTCTGCTCCTTTTCCCACAACCAGCTGGGAGGGTCTCTTACTCTTTTCCAGGTGGCAAGGCATGAGGGGCGGGGCAGCTCATTGACCTGAGGGTGAGGGGCAGTCAGTGGTCACAGTGGCCAGATTGCCCTAAGGGTGACAGACACTCAGTGATAGACAGTAGATTTAAATATTTTACTGAACAGTTTTATGAAACACTGACAGAAAATTTGAAGGCAACAGTGTTCGGTGGCAGTGCGTCTGTGTGGATGGGAGTTGCCTAAGGGGGCCTAGGGCACTGGGTAGTTTTCCCAGTAACCCCTCTCAGAGCAACCAGTTAGCCGGTGGTGCAGGTGAGAACGTCATGGAGGCTTTTGTAAGGTGGTGGCACTGGATGGGTTACGTAATGACTGGAAATAGAGGAGACAGAAGAGAACCCAGGAGGTTTCTCAGATTTCTAGCTTGAACCGTCTGCGTGCTGGTGGCCTCCAGTAGAATAGGAAATGCTGGAGAAGAAACTGATTGATTCTTGGTGAATTACGTGAGAGAATGAGGATGATAAATCAAGTCTTGAGCATGTTGAGTTGAAGGAGTTGTAAGTCACGTGGTATAAATGGAGAGTAGATGGTGGGACGTATGGATTGGGAGTTAAGAAAAAGGTTTGAGTGGGAGATACATCACATTCATCTACCTGCATAAGGTAACGGAAACCTCAGGACTAGGTTCTATTAATATTTCTTAAGGAGAAAGTGCAGAGAGAGACGAGAAGGGGGATCAGAACCGAACCCCAAGGCTCTCTGTGATTTCCAGGTTAGTGGGAGAGAAATGACCAAGCGAAGACAGAGGGAAAATGAAGCTGTGATGTGCCGGAAATGTGAAGATAGTTTCCACAGCTGCATGTTTCTATGGGTAAAAGTTTAACTTCTTCCATTAATATTTGTTTCTCTATATAATGAAAAGATGGACTAATAGTCATAGCTCACATCTCCGTGACTCACTTTATCAGAATTATTTAATTGTACTTGCGAGCTCCTGGAAGTTCAGATTACAAACATCGCATCCCACATCTCGGGCAGATCAAGTGAGAAAGCAGTACTTCCAGAAGGAAACCTGGCCACCCCATCATGCTGTGTGGAGTCCCATTGTGATAATAGAGATGTTTGCCTCCTTTCAAAGATAAAGGTGAAACCTTGAAGCGCTGTAAGTCTGAAAAGCAGGGAGATAGTAATAGTTTATAATAGCCTTTGAAAGGACCAGAAAGAGAATTCCAATTGCCTTAATGATTAGAAGTGGGTCTTGAAATCAGGAAATTCGAAGCCTCTTTACAAATCCATGCCCCTCACCTTATTTCAGGATGTATGCAGTCTCAGACACACAATGGTACACATCCAGCATCCATTTTATTTGTCTAAGAGAATGCACAGCCCACCCAGTGCTATGCTTTCGATTAATACCACTGAAATAAAAAAGGAGACATCCGAGTGGAAATAAAAGCCAAGGAAACGTGTGGAAGGAAACAATAACAAACCGCTCCACAGGAAGAGTGAAGAAAGAGGACTACACCGTATGCTGAGGTAATTTTTTGAAATGAAAGTCAATAAAGGGTTTTTCAACAGGGAAAAAAACCTTATATATGCTCCATAGTTTTGACTGGAGGTACAATGCATATTTAAGAATAATTTTTAAACTAAAAATGATTAGCAAGGAAGGCACTTCTCTGAGTGAACCTCACGTGATCTTTTACTTCTGGATTTAAATAGTTAGTCTTTCACATAGGACTGTAAGTTTTGTAAACTTCAAAATCTTTATTGATGAATGTACTGTGTTCAAATGTTCCAAAGATGCCTTTTTGTTTGTTTCTCACTATGCTTGAACCGTAAGTTAAAACATTCTCCCAAATCATCCCTTCAATGTTAGTAGAATATTAGCTTGTATAGCAAAGTTCTTTGTGCTTGGGGATACAGAGAAGGCAGAGTTATGATTCCTACACTCAGAAGACAGTAGCAAAAAGCTGAGGAACATCAAAAGATGGCAAACAGTGTAGAGCAGTTTAGAGTTTGCTTCATTAAACAATGTAGCAGCTGAGAGAAGAGGGATCACTGGGGTCCCTCCATGATGGTTGGGGGTTGTGTGAGCTTCGTAGGATTACTGCAGTGTTGATGGGTGCAGGAATGGGAGATGAAAGAGGCAAACACAGTGCAAAAATGCGTAGATGGTACACTGACTGGTTTGTTTGGGTTACAAGGAATAGGACAGTCTGGTTGGAATGGAAGAAAGATGAGAAAAATAGAGGGGGATGCAAGATTGATTTTTTTTTAAATTAAGGTCATGCATAAAATAAAAGAGTAAACATCATTATAATCTGTAGACTTCTACAATATCTCTACTTTCATTTTCCTGAGTGTTAAATTTTTCCATGATCACTGATACTGTGAGGACCAATGATTTCAATTCGGTTTGTCTGAAATTCAGTGATATATCTGATTTTGGAGAATGCAGACTAACCATGGAGGTTTGCCTAGAGTTCAGAAGAAAATTCTGAAAGCACTATTCGTATCTTAGCATCAAGCCTACATGTCCAAATGGGGAGATTGTATTTCTATGTATCATTTTTAGCATCTGTAAATGTCACACACAGATCATTGTTTTTACTTCTATAACTTGCACATAGTGTGTATTTAGTTAGATGTCTTAGATTTAGTTTGAAGATCTCTTCAAACTTTAAGCGATCTATTTACCCTAGCGAAAAAATATCTTTAGTTAATACGGGGGTTTTATCAACTCACCAAATATTTTTCTATCTTCTAATGTAGAGATATGATAAGACAGTGGGTTATAATTCTTTACATGTTTTCAGTATTGTTAAAGAATCCAATGTTTATCTGTGCAGCCAAATCATTCTGCCAGAATCGTCAGGGTGCACACTGAGTCTTAAAACTGAATTTTAACGTATTTAAGAGTTTTAAATCATGCTTTAATATAATTTAGCAATAATGAAGAGAATTGTTTTTCAGTTTTAAAAAACATTTTTAAAACTTGTTTTGAAGTGCTCTGAATAAGTAAAGCAATTACCCATGATGTTACATATGCTATGCCTATTTCGGCTTTTGGTTTTTCCTTTGCTGGTTTATCCATGTGCATATATAAGGCACATACAACTTGCCAAATTGCACTCTTACTAAACACCGTATTACAAATATGTTTCCATGTTTCCATAGTTTGAAAATAGCTCTCAAGTTAGTGTAAATAAACTTACTTTATACACTTTTCAATACTTCTTTTAGACCTTCTTCTTAGTAATTTTGAATCATTGAATTTAATGTGTTCATTTATTTTTCTTTTATAATGATTAATTCTATCACCCTTTATTTTTTCCTAATGCTACAATTATGTTTTAATATTTTTTTTGTGTACTACTTTCTCTTCTAGAGAGGGTAAAATACAACATCAAAACCATATGTCTTCCCGTAGCTCATTAATTAAATTCCAGCTCAGAAACCCCAATTATTTTAATCTTCAGCAAACTATTGCTTAAGGAGAAAGGATAAAATGACTTTGGAATGACAAATAACAATAATGGCATAGACATTTCCCTTGCAGTAACTTATAACCTTACATGCAATGGCAACTTCTAGCTCAAAGATTCTAGGTTTTTTAACACGAAGAAAATTAAAATGTCAGTTAAGAAATATAGCTTAACAAGTATGACCTGTGTGTCTAAGGCCTAATAAGAAAATCTAACAGACAAAAAAAAATCTAGGGGGAATCTATATGACATTTCAAAACAATACCAGCTAGCATACAAGAAAAGTATCACCCCCGTCACTCTACTCCATTCTCTTTTCTCCGTGTTTCCATCTCCTTTCAAACCTCCTTATAAGAGACAAGTTTTCCACGTTTTTTCTACTTCCTCTCTAGTTTACCTGCTCTTACCTGCACTTCAGTGTCACCACCTTGAATGATAGCATTTCTGCATTAGAAATGACTTCTAGGTACTCAATCATATCTCCTACAAAGGATTACACACTGTAACTACACACAACCCAATGAAGACTAAAGAAATCAGCACAAAATAATTTTCTTTCACTCTGAAAAAAGGAAATACAATAAAACTAAAACTTTTGTCTATTTCTTGATATACTGAAAAGCTCTTAAAGATACACAAATGGTACTGATTTATTAGGAATAATTTGGGAATCAAATATTTATTCTGCCTTTCTGTGTAAAATGCATGTGAGGATAACATAATAGTTGATAAAGAGAAATTTCTTCTTTTTGAAATACTAAGAAATGCAGAAAGAAAGATATAATAAGTAATATTTTCCCTGATGAAATATACCTCTAGGAAACACTTACCAATGGTTGTTAAAATCGTCACATGAAAGGCTGATAGGGAACCTTAGAGTGGATGTATCAGGTGGATCACACATAACCTCACAGATGAATCCTAACATCACAGAGAGATGGAAACAACCAGACAGTATGTACCATCTGATGTGATGCAGTAGGAAGGACACGCAACCTCCTAGGAAATGTTCATGCTGAAAAGAATGTGGTAAGGCCTCGAGATCTAACTTCCCAGTTCATGGGAAATTCATGAAGTAAAAGAACATATTTAAACAATGCCATGGGATTGCTACCCAGTTTATGGGGAATTGCAACTAATACCTGGAAAGAATAAATGGGAAAGGAAAATCATAGATTTTTCTTTCTTTTTCCATAGATAAACTGAAAGCTATATCAATCACACGTAATGTATAAACTTTGTATCATGATATGAACAAAACAAATTAAATAATACACTGATGATATAAACAGAGATGTTTGAATACTATCTACACAAAATTTAATAGTACAAAATTTTCTCTTTAGGTGTGATAATAGTTTTGTGGTTATATTTATTGATAAATCGCTACGTCTTAAAGACACACTCTTAAGAATTTATATATGAAACAGTCTTTTGTCCATTTTTATAAATTGGGCTAGTTGAGAATTTTTGATGAGTTGTAGAAGTTTGACAATTTACCAAAATTGAAAAAAAAAAAACTTACAATTCATGTAGAACCACAAAAGACCAATAATAGCCAAAGTGATCTTATAAAAGAATTAAGCTGGAGTCATTACACTCCCTGACTTCAAAATAAATTACAAAGTTACAGTAATTAAAACAGTACGGTTTTAGCATAAAGATAAATATATAGACCAATGGAAAAGAATAGAGATACCCGAAATAAACCTATAAGTATGCAGTTAACTAATGGTTGAGAAAGGTAACAATGGGGTCAGATTGTCTCTTGAACTAATGGTGTTGGGAGAATTGAATAGCCACATGCAAAATATAAAAATGACATTGGATCCCTACTTTACACCATACACAAATATCAGCTCAAAATGGATGAAAGACTTAAATGTCAGACCTGAAACAGTAAAATCCCTGGAAGATTACATAGGGAAAGACATGCTTGACATATGAGTTGGCAATGAATTTCTGAATATAACACAAAATCACAAGCATCAAAAGCTATAATAGATAAGTGGGACTCCATCAAACTAAAAAGGTTTTTTCAGAGCATCGGATGGAAAAGCAACCTATAGAATCGTAACCAAATCCAAGTTTATATGCCCAGCAAACAACAAAACCATCACTGAAGCAAGAAGTATACAACAAAGAAAAGAGTTGAGTTCCAGAGGCAGCAAAATGAGGAGACAGGAGGAAAACTCAAATCTGTCTCCTCAAAGAGGAAAGCAGGAGGGTTTAAGGGGTTCAACAGGGAAATTCACGTGCAAAGTGAGAGCTATTGATTCTAAATCTGATAAGGGAAGTGAGAGATTTGAGGTGGAGGGCAGGCCCCCAGGATTCCTGAGTCACTTCTGAGTTGCCTTGGCATCTAAGAAGGCATCTCCTGTGAGTGTAGACTTCTTGGAGCCTGAGGTTCTTCCTTCCTGTTATCTTTACATTCGGCCAGTCTCCTGATTCCTGCAGAACACAGGGATACTACCTTTCAATCACTCAAGCATAGCTTTGGTATCTATCATTATATTTTCCGGAACTGACCTTTGCTTGCAAAAGCACATTAACTACGATTACACCAAAAAACCCAAAGCCTTCACTAGAATTAATAACAAAGTTTCTACATTTTATCTTTAACTTTAAATTTTAACCTTTTAGCTAAACTATGTTCTCAGAATGAGAGAAAATATTTGCAAACTATGTATCTGAAAAGGGATTAATTTCCAAAATATAACCACTGTTTCTGAAACACCACACACGCACAACACACACAGACACACATAGACACACAGCCCACAGTACGTGTGAACCTTGGCAAAAAGTGGAATTTACATTTATACCTACAATTCTCTGAATTAATATGACCCACATAAGATTATATCAACACAAATTTGTCATACTGTTATTCAGTTTCCAAACATTTTTCCAGCTGGAAACAACTTGGCAGTCACATCCCACAATTTGGTAAAACACATTCAATTTAAGAAATACAACGTTTATATTTCATTTTTTAAAATTATACTGTTTCATCTTAATATTTTAAAATAATATTACTATAATTGCCCCTGCATGGAACCAGCTTATGCTATCAATTATAATTGACCATTTTGCTTTTACTCTGAAGGTATGTTTTTAAGCTAACACTCCTCTAATCAGCCTCATAAACTGAAGATTGGAATTTTCTGTTCTATTCCATTAATCTTCACAACATGCACACAATTTCAGACTACCCTTCTTTGATAAATTCTCGTTTTTGACACATGCCTGCTGCTCCAAACCTGTATCTCATTCATCTCTACTCAACTTTACAAGAATATGACTGAAGTTTCTTTATCTGTATATTAAGGTAAGAAGAAAATGTCTGTGGAGTATACGAGGTCTGACAGTTAAATTCTTGTAGTAGTCAGCGTGCCCTTGCATTGGCAGCACTGTACAAACAGCTCCACAAGGTTCCATAACCTGGTTATCTCAGTGTCTCACAGCTGTGTTCTATCGACATCTGGTGGTGTCTTGCTGAGTGGTGTTCACTATCATTGTGTGTTTTTGTGTGTCATTGCAAGAATATCTGAGCTTGAATTAGAGCAACGAACAAACATTAAATTTCTTGTTAACTTGGCAAGTGTGGAAGGGAAATCAGGGACATGTTAGTACAAGTTGTTGGGAATAATTCCATGAAGAAAAAGACAGTGTACAAGTGGATTAAACGTTTTTCTGAGGGAGGGTACACATCACTGATGAAGAGAGGTCAGGGTGGCCTGTAACAGGCAAACTGATGAAAACATTGCAAAAGCTTACGGAATTGTGCATCAAAATCATCAGGTGATTGTGAGACGCATAGCAGACAAAGTAAACATCCATTGAGAAACAGTTAGGAAAATCTTAACTGAAAATCTTGGCATAAGAAAGGTGTGTGCAAAAATGGTCCCAAAGGAGCTCTTGAATCACTACAATGCACGTGCTCACACGGCACTCTTTGTGAGGGAGTTTATAGCCTTAAACAAATAACTGTATTGGAAACCCTCCCTACTCTCCTGATCTGGCTCCCAGTGACTTCTTTTTTACACCAAAATAAAGGGAATATTGAAAGAAAGACATTTTGATGACATTCAGGACATCAAAAGTAAAACGACAACAGCTCTGATGGCCATTCCAGAAAAAGAGCTCCAAATTGCTTTGAAGGGTGGACTAGAAGCTGGCAGTGATCCATCGCTTCCCAAGGGGAGTACTTCGAAGGTGACTGTAGTGATATTCAGCATTGAGGTATGTAGCAGTTTTTGTAGGATGTGTTCATGAACTTAATTGTGAGATCCTGTGTACTAAGATTAATGGAATAGGTGTTTTCTTAGTTCTTAAGTTAAAATATTATGTAACGGAAACTTCTAGCTCAAAGAGTCTAGGTTTTGTAACCAGAAATATGATTAAAATGTGAATTAAGAAATATAGCTTAACAAATGTGACCTGTGTGTCTAAGGCCTACTAGAAATAAAATCGAATAGACAAAAAGGAATCTTGGGAGAAGGATGTGTATATGAAAAGTCTGTCACTGGGACAAATGAGGTTAACATGTGGGTAAGACAAGAAGCAGAGAGACATGCCCTGGTGCATGGAACCACAAGTCTATAGAAAACAGAAGAGTCAGAGAGAAAGAAGCAAAATTATGAAACCAGGGCAAGTGTCCAAGGAGGAGAAAAAAGAAAGAGCACATTGTGTGGGGTAAAAATGAGAAAAGTTAAAGTATGAAAGGAGATGCATCTTGCAGGAGACTTGCAATTACATGAGGCAAAAGAGAAGCAACAAGGAAAGTGTTTTCTCTCTAATAGTGGTGGAGAGAAATCTGTCAACAGAGGATTGTTAAAGGCAGAAAGTTTTCATGTGTCTTTTCCTCTCTGTCTTTTCAAACAAGTGCAGGTGCTATCAGTGAACCAGAGAAGATACCATGTGAGTTTGGAGCCCTAAACAAGAATAGGCAAATACATAATTGGAGTGTATTTCTCTAAAATGTAGATCTACTAAAATGTGCGGCTCCAAGGGAGTCAGGAAATCAAGGATATTATTGTAGAATCGTTAGTCTCTGTATTTGAGATAGCCTGTAGAATAGAGTTTCTGTATCTGAAAATTGGAAACAGTATGGTGTGCTTTAGTTTAACATTAAGACAGCATATGGTAATATATAGTTTTTATTTACATAAATACAGAAACAAATATATTACGCAGCTTATTAGACTGGATAGATTCAATTTAATTAATACAAGATTTTGGAAAACTAAGAATTGGAATTTATCACCCCCAGAAGCTGTAAATATGAAAATGGTTAGGATGTCTAGAAACATTTTAAGAGTCAATTTGCCACGTTAGTAACTGATTATCGAGGAGCATTTTGTGCCTTTCACAAAGTAATGTAGTCTCAAAGTGACAAATTCAACAAATTATTCATAATTAAATATACAGGAAAAGTTCATATTCTGTAGAATATGCATTTATTAAGGCATGAAATAGGCACGTGGTCGGATCTCACAAGAAGTACAATGTAGGGAAAGTAAAAAATGACTTTTCTGATATTTCTTTACTTGTGTTCCTCCATCGAAGTTCTCCTTTTGATTACTCTAAAAGTTCTGCTTATCAGATTACAAACTTCTTGTTTTGATTGTTTGTGACTCATTTTTTTATTTCTGTTTTATCTCTAATACTGCAGGCAATTTGCTTCATTTTACATACAACACTTCTGTTAAATTTTATTTTCATTTCAGCAATTTCACAGTCCAAGAATTTTTTTTACTGTTCCTGCATCAGCAACTTGTTTTATTTATGCAATATTTTTAGATGATCTTTTAGACATTGTTTTTATTCTCTGACATTTCTTTTTCAAGATATTCATTTTTTTTAAAAGTGGGCCCTTTCCTTCTTCAAGTTGTCCTCAAATACCTGGAGATCCTCGGTTGTTCACTCCTATTCAGTATTTATAATAGTACCTGCAACCATTAACTGTGGTCTGTTTGGAAAATTTACAAAGGAAAGAAAGGAAAGAAGGAAAGAAAGAAGGAAAGGAGGATGGAGGGAAAGCAAACAAGGAGAATAGCTAGAAAGTCTGAGGTCAATGTGTGTATAAAGTTATTGGTGGTCGCTTTCATTTTAGGCTGAGGAACCCTATGTATCCATGGCTTCCATTTCATTTGAAAAGAAAACCAAAGTTTTGCTATGACCTATGATTTAATATGCAGCCTCATTCCTTAAATCTTCTCTGACTTTCTCTCTTTTCCTCTACCTTAACCATTCTCCCTTCAGTCAAATTGGTCTCCTCTCTGTTCCTTATAATAGTAGGTGAGCCCCAACCTCAGGGTGTTTGCATCTGGAATTCCTTCTGTCTAGAATGATCTTCCCGTAGATACTCCATGCTCATTCTTTCTGGGCTTTTGTTTTCAAATTCACCTTATTGTGAGCCCTACTCTTGGACCTTCATCTTAAATTTGAAATCTTTTCTTTTTCTAACACTTAATATTCTCTTTCTGTACATTAATTTTTCTCCTCAGAACTTATCACTTTCTACCAGAATATCTATTTTTCTTAACTCTTTATTTTCCTCATCCGTTTCCCTCAATACAATGTAAGTCCTATGCAGACAAAATTTGTGTGTTTTATACACTGTTGTAACATCATAACATCGAACAGGCCTGAGCACATAGTAGGTTCCTTATAAATACTTGTCTAATAAACCAGTAAGTGATTCTTATTTTTCACAGAAGCAGCATATAAAAGTCTTCCTAGGAAAACTTTTGCTTTTTTACTTGTTTCACAAAACTGCACACTTTCTTATTTTTCTCCTTTCACTAGCTCATTCCTTCATTCTTTTTACCCCATTTTTTCCCCTCAACTTCCCAGCCTATTAATGAAGGAGAACCTCATTGTGATGGGCTGAAATATGTTCCCTCAAATTCAAGTGGTGAACTCTTAAAACCAAGTACCTCAGGATGTGCCCTTATTTGGAACTAGGTGCTTTTTTACAGGGAAAACCGAATGGAAATGGTCATTAGCATGGGCCCTGATCCATTATGCCAAGTGTCCTCCTGAAAAGGGGAAACTGGAGACAGACACTCATACATACATGCACACACACACACAAACAGAGACAACAACATGTGAAGTTTAAGGCAGAGTGTGGTGATGCTTCCACAGGTCAAGGATTGCCAGCAAAGTACCAGTGGCCAGGGAAGGGCATGGGTCAGATAGTCCTTCTCAGTCGTCAGAAGGGCAGCACCCTGATTTTGGACATCTGCTTCCGAACTGAGAGAAAATAACTTCTGATATTTGAGACCCCATTCTGTGGTCCTTTGTTGTGGCAGCCGAGTGAATGAACCTACCCAGGGATCACGTGTTGAGATGCTTTGTCAGCCACATTAGGTCCCTTGGTGATCTCATGATTGTGCCTTTTAATCACATCTACATACTGAAGCCTCCTAACTGCTTGTCTTCAGCACAGCATCTCCTCAGGACTCCTCAGGTGTGTCCCCAACTCTATTCAGCATCAGCTTTGAAATGTCCAAATCTGAACTCCTCATCCTGGGCTGGAAGCTCCTTCCTCCCATCTTGTCCATCCTTCAAGTTGCTCAGGTGATTTACTGACTTTGCTCTTTCATATCCTCAGTCTATAAGCAAATAATGTGACTCACTCTCAAGACGTATTCAGACTCCACTTCTCCCCACCTGCACTGTCTGTGCCCTGGTAGCCACCGTCATGTTTCACCTGATTCGTGGCAGTAGCCTCCTCGTTTGTCTCCATGTTTCCATCCCTAGCACCCCTCCAGGCCTTCACCCTATTCCCAATGTAGCAGCCTGAATGACTCTGATAAAATGGAATTCAGATAATGTCACATTCTTGTCCCAAACTCCGTACCATCTCCTCATCTCAGTCCTCAAGTCCTTCCGGAGCCTGTGAGGCCCCACGAGGTCTGGTCCTTGGTGACCTCTCTCATCTCATCTCCTGCTCAGCCCTTTCCAGTGCACACGGCTCCGGCCGCACTGCCCTCCTTGCTGTCTAGATACACCAGGACCGTTCCTTGCCGGAACTTGCTGTTCCCTCTGCACAGAAACCTACTCTCAGATATCTACATGGCACATCAGAGGCATTCAATACATATTTCTTGAAAGAATAGGAAAGAAGTTGAAAAGCATTTAAGTTAATGAAATAAAATAAAATTCTTTAGATCACAATCAAATGGCATTACTGCTATGGCCCCATTCGATCTTCATAAATTTCTTGCATGTAAGTAACATCTGAAAGTTTTCTATGCTCACTGCAGTGTTTTGTTTAGAAAAGTCACAAATATTTAGTAATTTGGGAAATCAGATATTTAAAATATATAATTAGTCTACTTCATCTCAACTTGTGTAACTCACTTTGCAATTACTTGTAGTTCTAGACTCTCCTTCTGTAGCTTTCTTTTCTAATTGTAGCAAAGGAAAGTGAACAAAGCTTTGCCATGTGATGATATTGATTCTTCATTATGGTTAGGATCATACTGATTCCCACTTGCTCTATCATTTCTTTATGCCTTCTTGATAAGAATTTAAGATGCATACCCTGAGTTTGGAAAAGAAAACATCTCCACATAAAAATATGTGTTGTTTGGTTTATGTTAATAAAACCCCAGTTGTTGGTGGGGCACATAAAACAAAAACTAAACAAACATTCCCCAGACTCCTTTCCAAATGGCTATCACTATAAAAATATATTCCCCTCAAGGGGATGGTAGCATAAGATATCAGCAGAAACAGCATGCACTTTTGCTTTCTTTCTTCTTTCTTTTTTCACCCCTGACTCTTCTTGTCTCTGATGCAAGAATGCAAATATGATGGCAGGAGCTGCAGCTGCAACTTTGGATCATGAGGACAGGGGCTGTGCCCTAGGAGATGAAAGGTGACCTGGAAGGGATTGCAATTTCTGAGGACTTCATGGAACTGAACCATCATACTATCCCTTGACATTTTATGTTTGACCTAATGTGAGAAAGGAATTTCTCTCTTATTTAAGTCACTGTTACTTTAGGAGTCACACATGACAAAATATTCAAATTATCCTACCTTACATATCAAAAAGACCTATTTAATGCATACAACTTTAGTGCTAAAACAAAGTAGTGCCATTTCCTTTAAATTAAGCAAAACAATAGAAATTGTTTGCAATGACTATCAAAGCTCTTTATTTTTCTATATGTAATTTTATGCAATCATTTTAGGAAAATAGTTGTGTCTCCAAATGTACTTTCATTGATGAAGGCTGTATGATCAAAGCATTCTTTGAGGGGCCATGTAAAAAAAGTGTATCACTGAAAAACAAATGCTCCACTCAGTTTATATACTACACATACTTAATAGGAACATAAAAGAAAGGTCCGGTGTGAGAAGCACAGACCATTCTCCTTCATTGAGGCATTAAATCAGAAGAGAGCCTTTGGCAATTAGAGATCCAAATTTCAGACACTATTACGCTCATTCAAAATAAACTTTGCCTTCTGATGTGGAAGTGCACAACATTTTTTGAAAATCTTTTTGAAAAAAAAATTTCATTTTGTAGGTATTCTCTTAGACAATTTGAGGTTTATTTAACACAGCATTTCATCTGCCTAACATTCAAATTTGGAGACACTGATTATCTGCTCCATTTTTCTAAATAGTTAAGTGTGCTCTATAAAAAAACACATCAATTTTGCTTCATTACTACCCTTCCATGAAGCGTTGTACAATTGGAATGAACTTGGTCTTTACTTGTCATTAAATACATCTTTGTTAGAAAAGATACGCAGCCTCTGGAATTCCAGGATTTTCATGAGTTGAAGGCAATTTTAAGAACTCTTAAATAATATTTGCAATGTAAGCAACAGTTCTTATGTTGGAATAAAATAACTCACAACATGACCAGCACAGTATTTTATTTGGTTTTTATATTGAAGATGTTTCTTGAATTAGTTAAGTAGAAACCGAAGTATAACTACTTCACCTAGTCATTTATTTTCGAAAGGTCTGAAAAAGAAGAATGGGTATGTAAGTGTAAAATATTCTTATTTACAGTATATTAGTTTCATTCATTCTCCACTCACTTGATAAACATCATTTTCTCTGTTAGAGGTGATTGAGTAATCAGTGGACAGAAGCAACCAATGGTGCAGGTGCCTTCCCAGACACCTTGTCCACTCTTGAAGAATCTAATGAAAACTTTAGACATTTGCTCCAGGAACTGAAGAATGACCATTAATTGTCTTCAGCCTCAGCTCATCTAGTTTAATCTTTTTGACCTAGATAGAGGTAGAGTCTAGCTTACCTTCATGTTTGCAATAAAGTTTTATTGTCACACACCCACTCCTTTCATTTTACATATTATCTGTGGCAACACTCACACAACTACAGCAGAGCCAAGTAGTTGCAATGGAAACCATATAGGCAACAAAACCAAAAATATTTACTGGATAACCTTTAAAAAAATTATGCCAACCTCTGATACAGTGATGATTAAGCACTCGCAAAGTCTCATAAACATTTTTTATGGGATAGTGTCATCTTAAAGTAACTCAGGTTAGAAATATGTCTTGTATCCATGTACACATAAAAACAACTGTGATAACAAGTTTGTCAATTAATAAACAGAAAGAAATCTATTTGTGTTTTCTCTTCACAAAATACATTTTACAGTGACTGATATTGGAGTCATAGTACCTGTATTCACTTTATAGGTAAAATAACCTAAATTGGACTTTTGCTGTACGAAGTTTGCTGTATTTAGGAATACAATTAGACCCAGAGTGCCTTGCTATTTTCACAATAACGAGTCATGCTGTAATATGGTCATATTTCCTGTACGTCAGTGAGGTACTAATAGTCGACTGAGGGACTAAACCTTCAATTAGCAAAAGCAGCATGGCTGGATTCTCCAAAGAAAGCCAGTGTTTCTCATTAGTGTGAGACAGTCTTCTGTGTGTTGTATCTTGACAGGATAGAAATATGTCTGAGCAAACTAGGAGATACCAAACTGTTTCCTCCTTCTTAGCTTTCTCTGTTAGGTGATCACCACCCTGCAGGAATCCTTTTAAGCTGTCTACTGGCTTGGGGTTCTCTTCAGGCAGAAGTATCCTTCTCACATGAAATCTTATTGTGAGAACTCTAAGATGTATGTTATTAAGTGACTCTTACCTACTTAAATAACTGAATGATTTTTGTAAGAATAAAAGAAGAACACACAGCGAGTGGGTGCAGAGACCCTGACCTTGTATAACTCACTGAGGAGTTATCATCAGCTTGTTCCAAAGAGCTTATTTCTTATTTCTGAAAAGTCTTCCCCATCACTGCCAATCAGAAAGAGACATTGTGCATGTTAAGGCTCTTAGATGACAAAGCATCTAAAGAAGAGATAATGTGTGACCTATGGTATTATCTGTGCTCTGTAAAGTGCTCTGGGGGCTAAATGATGATCTTTGATTTTAGTTATTATCTATGAATTGTTCTTCAACCTTAAAGCAGCTATAACTATTGTTACACAATTATAATCAGGAGGCAAAAGTAGTCATCTTGTCTGAACTCACCCAACCAGAATTGTGCTTAGTACTCACCATCTAAACAAAAATAATTGGAATAAAAAGAGAGATCACCCCACTTCCTGTTATTGTTCTCCAATATCTATCACCACAGAGAGACACAGGTTTTACAGGATCTGAACAGTCAAAAGAACTCAAGGCTGAATTTAGTAAAATCAGGTTTGAATATGCACAAAAAGGGAGTTCCACGTGATACCAAATTGCTCATTGAAAATGCTTCACATGTTTCAAATATCAGCACTTTTGATTAAACCTATTCCAGATTCAGACTCATCATTTTTAACCCTGGAGGCACAATAGAATCAGCTGGGGAGCCCTAGAAAACGCCAATGTCTAGAGCCATACCACTAGAGGCACTAATTTCCTGGCCATGAGTTTTGGGTAAGGCCAGACATCAGTATTTTAACAATTCTCTAAGGGAGTCTAATGGCAATCTAGGTTGAGAATTACCATTTCATAAATAGTGAGGAACAGAGATAGGTATGTCTCCATTATGTAGCTTCTTTTTTGAAAATCATTTATAATATCTCATTATACCAAGTTTTCTGTTTTTTGTTTTTACCTTTGTCCACGAAGGTACTTGAGGTATTTTTTCAGAGCTTTTTGCTTTTCAAGATGTGTTTTTCGGTCATGTAACATTGTATTCACCTGACGTTTGGTCGTACCATTGTCCTCTGAGATGTTATCGCTGTGAAATGTGAGGAAACAGAAATCAGAGAAGTTTAACAAGAAATGGTATATATAACAAAGTTCCAAATACTTTGGTGTCAGATAAAAAGGAATTCCAACACCCAACTCATTTTCTTTCACAACAATTCTAAAAGAAAAATATACCTAAACCTAAAAATAGAGGAAGTGGGAATAATCCAACACATTTTGGCATTTTCAGGGAGTGTCTGAAGATATATTGTGTATTAAATGAGCAAAAAAATATAAAATAACATAATTGGGTAAATATTTGAAGTTTGTTCTGCCATTTGGAGGAAGTTTCTTTAAAACTAAGTGCTTTTAAAAAAGCTACTCAACCTAAATAGTACCTAGTAAATATTCAGCTATTGTCCAGTTAAAGAAGAAACTTCCAATGCTTGGTTTGAGCAAGAAGTTAAAAAACAAGTATTACAGCGACCCTAAAATTTGCTTCAGTTTATACTATGTCTTATTTTACAGTGTCTACTTCAATTTGATTGCAGATTTACAAATGATTGTTATTTACAAAAATAAGTGTATCTGAACCAGTGAGTATGACATTACTAGAAAGCCCGATTTTCTAATGCAGGGGCCTGGTATATTTTATTGAAGAATATACATTAATTTTAACTAAATTGAATATTATCAAGAGTTAGCAATTTGGAACAAAGAAAGTAAATTGTGAACAGTGAAAAGATAATTTGCAGATTAAATAATCATAACATATTTGGTAAAGATAATAAATTCTCTTTACCTATCTCGTTTTCCAATAAAGGACTCAACGTGTCTTTTGCCAGGAAACTGACCCAAAAGTCTTTCATAGTCACCAGTTAAAATTTCGTCAGTGTGTCTGGCATTCCTAGAAAAACGAAGAAAGAATAACCATTATTTTAAAAATGTTTTTCTAAGTATTATTTGGCTCAGTGAATAAGAAAAAACTAATCAGATTATTAGGACAGATTCTTGTGCAAACTTAAGTGCAGAAGGATTTCTTAACAACCTAGTGAAAAATGTTTTCTTGTGATTTCTATCAAGATTTTTTTCAATATTCCCAGTTCAAAATATTGAAAAAATAAAGAAATTAGCTTTTGTAGAGTTATACCTCAACATAAATGCTTACTGATGGAAGCTTTCAAAGTAAATATTCTATGAGACACACTCGTGGGAGAAATATATTTAGACTAGGTCCTATTTTTGATTGATTGATTGATTCCTAATGCTTTATTCATGTACATGAGTAAGGACATATAAGAAAAAACTACCCTATTTTTCACGCAAACCCTATAATGGCTTTTCTTTTCCTCCTCCAAAAATATTTGGAAACAAAATCCCTTAAACTGGAGAGGATCTGAGGGCCTATCCACCAACCTTTCTGCCTTAATGAGGAAGTTTTTATTTTTTGTCTTTAGTACACCACTTCTTTGTCTCTAGTTTAATGGGGCTTTTGACAAGTGGTTTTCTGAATGAGTAGCTTTTGTTATTGGGCATCTTTTCTTTATATAGAGATAAACTCTTGCCTTAGAACTTCCTCTATCATGGAATCCTAAATACTGAGGTTTTACTAGAATTGGTACAATCTTGATGTTGACAATTTGTGCAACAGAATGTAAGTGAGTGATGGTTCATCCTGGCCTGTTGCAACCTCTGTACATGAACATCATGGACAGCTGCAAGAGCTGCAGTAAGTCAGGCTGGAGGAAGCCATGACATGTGGAAACCTGCAGTGTTATGCTGCAGGAATAGCTTCATGGAGATGCAAAAATGAAACATTTATACTTCAGAGATACATTTTTTAAAGTAAAACTCAGTAAAATGAACTCACCTGTCATTTCCAGCAAAAGTATTTGGCAAAATGTCAGTTTTTCTTAGTGTTAGTAAAGGTTCATCACGATCAATTGCTCCTTCAAATGGTGTGCTGTAACCCAACATGTTAATTAAAAGACAATAGAAATAGGACACACCCCTTTCTCAGAAGGCAGCACTTTTGATTTTACAATCATTTGAAGTAAAGCACGCAAAATCTCGGGAAGTAATACCCATTTACAAAATATGGATAACATAATTGACAATGGCTTGTATGGTTTATGAGAATATTAATAGTAAAACTTAGGTTTATCTCATAATACAGATGCCATACAACTTTCACAAGACGTGTCCTAAGCTTAAGAGCTACTCAGTTCAACCCTATCTGAGCATTAAGCAAAGTATACTTCTTTCGTAATGTCTTCACTTTGCAAAGTTAAATCCTACAAGAAGAAAGATTTTATACTAAATAGAAACTTTGAAGCATTTTTAATATTCAGTATAAAAGCTGGAAGCAATCCGTTTGTTTGTTGATGTTAAGCATCATTTGGTTCAAACATTTCTCAAAGGCTGAGTATTAACTCCTTTTCTTTAAGTTTCTAAAATTTACTTCAACATTCAGTTGTGATATATTACTTTTTTTAAAAAAGGTTTTATTGGGGAAGGGGAACAAGACTTTATTGGGGAACAATGTATACTTCCAGGACTTTTCTCCAAGTCAAGTTGTTGTCCTTTCAGTCTTAGTTGTGGAGGGCGCAGCTCAGCTCCAGGTCCAGTTGCCATTGCTAATTGCAGGGGGCGCAGCCCACCATCCCTTGCGGGAGTTGAAACCGGCAACCTTGTGGTTGAGAGGATGCGCTCCAACAAACTGAGCCATCCGGAAGCTCAGTGGCAGCTCAGCTCAAGGTGCCATGTTCAATATTTAGTTGCAGGGGGGCGGAGCCCACCATCCCTTGCGGGACTCGAGGAGTTGAACTGGCAACCTTGTGGCTGAGAGCCCACTGGCCCATGTGAAAATCAAACTGGCAGCTTTCGGAGTTAGGATCATAGAGCTCTAACCACCTGAGCCACCGGGCCGGCCCTGACATATTTCTTTTTATTGACCAAATCCAAAGAATCTTTCTATCTCTGAAGAGTTAGTTACTAAGGTTCAATGAATTTTGTGGGACCTTCAGGATTCTAATCTTACATATTAATATAATTTTAGTAAGAGATATGCAAAAGAACAATCGTTTTGATATGGTGTGGAAAAATTTGCAAAATATATCAATGAAATATTTAAATAAATGATATGAAATTTTTAAAAATGAGTTGTTCTAACAATTGTCACCCCAATAAAAAAAAAAAAAGAGTTGTTCTATAAAACAGAAAGAAAATTCTCAGTTAGATAAACATGGAATCTTCAACTGTCTGAATGGGAAGAGAACTTACTTCAGAAAAGGTGCTTCGAAAAGAGGCCAAGCCAGCATTTGGGAGAAGAGCACGCTGAAAACTGTCAGGCGCACAAGGAGCTGGGGCTTCCTTCGGGTTTCCATCTCTGCACCACGAAAGGGAGAGAGTCACATCAGATTTTCCAACCACAATGTCCCCAGACAGGTAATTCCTTTTTTATTTTAAATTTATTGAGGTAACATTTTTTAATAACATTATATTAGTTTCAGGTGCCCAATTCTATTAGAGATCATGTATTACACATCGTGTTTCTATTGAATTGTGTGCTCACGACCTAAGGTGTAGTTGCAGTCTGTCACCATATATTTGATACCCTTGCCCCATCTTCATCCTCCTCCCATGCCCTTTATCCTCTGGTAACCACCATACTGTTGCCTACGTCTATGACTGTTTTTTTTTTTTTTCTTGTCCATTTGTTGCTTTCTGTTTTATGTCCCACATATGAGTGAACTCTTATGGTTCTTCTCCTTTCCTCTGACTCTTTTCACTGAGCATGATACTCTAAAGATCTGTGCGTGTTCTCGAAAATGGAAATATTTAATCATTTGTTATGGCAAAGTAGTATTCCACTGTTTATATGTACCAGTACTTCTTTATCCAATCAACTCTCTGAGAATACTTAGGTCATTTCTATGTCTTATAGACCTGTAATAAAGCAGCAATGAACTTAGAGGTACACGTATCTTTACAAATAAGTGTTTTCAAATTTTTAGGGTAGATATACAGGAATCCTAATGTCTAGCAAAAGTTTCTAAAGCTTCTTGCAGTGTTTGCAAAACAATTTTCGTCTGATAGAAAGTATCTGACGCATTATGGTTCCATTTTAAATCGAGAGGATTTCTCTCAGTGACAAGTCCTTGAATAAAACTTAAGGTCCCTTTCAACTGGTGTGGATCTCTCACAAGGCACATAGTTAGCTTAGTACATGCTGAATGCCATATTCATATGTTGTTAGCAGTAACTCCGGGGAACATATCCTTATTACAGAATTGTGGCATTCAAATTTAGTATCTTTTCTGACAGTTTCAAAAATCTGATTGTTCTTCTACTTTAAGTTTTGCATCTGATTAATGTAAAACTGAGGTATTTCTATTAACATAAGTATTGTATTATATATAAATTCCTTTTCCACTTTTTGTAGATATCACTGGAAACTTATTTCCTTACATATGGATTTTGAACATTTTATCTAATTAATAGTGAAAATAAATACCCCCAAAAAATCATTCACCCTCATACTACCTTTGGAATAATTTTGACACAAAAAACCTTATATTTAAAATTGAACGTGTTTTTACACCCAATACACATACACGTTATATTTCCAAATAATTTCTAGGTAGACACTTAAAAGTTCAAGGTCTCTTTTTCTCTCTGTCTATAAAAATGATGGCATTGAAACTTAAAATAAAGTGAAACATAAACGTTCCACAGGTTCATGTAATCAACAATTGACGTAGAAAGAACAGCACTTAAAAAACAAGATGTAGCCTTGCAAAACAAATGTACCCAAAGATCCCTTCAGTCAAAAATTTGTATTCAAACAAAAAAGAAAAAAAAAGACCCTCCATGGATACATTGTTTTAAAAAAAAGGTCAGTATTGAGTAAGAAAGAAAGCAGGGAAAGTATATTTCAACAAAAGTAATTCGAGGGCTGGCCCGGTGGCTCAGGCGGTTAGAGCTCCATGCTCCTAACTCTGAAGGCTCCCGGTTCGATTCCCACATGGGCCAGTGGGCTCTCAACCACAAGGTTTTCGGTTCAACTCCTCGAGTCCTGCAAGGAATGATGCGAAGCACCCCCTGTAACTAGCAACGGGCAACTGGACCTGGAGCTGAGCTGCACCCTCCACAACTAAGATTGAAAGGACAACAACTTAAAGGACAACAACTTGAATTGGAAAAAAGAAGTCCTGGAAGTATACACTGTTCCCCAATAAAGTCCTGTTCCCCTTCCCCAATAAAATCTTTAAAAGACAAACAAACAGTAATTCGAAAAGCCCTTCACATGTGGAGTGTGAGACATTTCTGTACTTACTCTCTGACCTGGGAAGCTTGTCTTTGGCTCCACCAGTTCTCTGCCCTCAAAGCTGAACCAGAACCTCGTCCTGGCTAAGGGTTGGTATTATTGCCAGCAGTTGGTTTGCACTCTACCCTGACCAGCATTTCAAGGCCCTTCATTTTATAGGGTTGTGCTTAGGGCTGAGCAATCACAAAGCTCTCTGAAATACGTCACAGCTGTGCTCCCACGGGATGAATAGGACTAGAGGTTCTCGTTCAATTGTCCTTATATCTGATTTATGTATTTATGGTGAGTGACTTAAGATGTAACAGATAAAGAGGAGAGTTTCTCTTCTTTAAATAACAAAAGGTACTAAGTTTCATGTGAAATGTTTTAATCTTTAATCAGCAATAATGATACAGGAGAATGAATAGTGTTATAGCCAGGACACTGGGCTTCCTTCAGAAAATAAGAATGTTATGTAAAGGAATAGATTTAGAAAGCAACAAACACTTATGTCCATGATGCTTACAAGTATAGAATTCTTCTTTATTATAAAACATGAAATATCCTTATGCCTTTTTTATTTTTATGCCGTTCGTTTAGATCCTGATTCATGTCATCGTTCTTGAGACCTATCCTAATTTTAGAAGCATCTAGAAGGAATTTTCCATCTTTCTGTCCTTAATTCCTCTACGTAGAAACTAACCCAGTATGAGTTACAAAGAGGCTCGGAGCTCGTGCAACATGCACGCGGATGTCAAAAGCAGGAGGAGCACGAGTTAGAATATCACCTTTCCCGATACACAGTGACACGCACAATCTCCCTGACTAAAAGGAAATTGCCAGACATCTACCTCAAGGGGATTCGAAGCGTATTCCTATGTAGAGTTTATACCCATCATTGTTGTAAGTCCTTGTACTGCGCAGTGATTTAGTTTCTCCCCCACTGCAGAACACACGCCCACACCCACAGCAGCTTTTGAACGTTTCCAGCTCAATCACCTGACACGTGGTCACAAAGAACTAGTTGGAAAGCATTTATAGAAATTAGGTATTTATCAAAGCTCAGTATAGAGTACTGAGCTTTGATAAATACTTAATTTCTACTGGTAGACTTTGTTTGTTTTTTTTCACTTTGGCATGTTTTATTTTTCTTTATTTTTTATTAGTTTCATGTGTGAAAAACAACATCATAGTTAGACTTTTACAACACTCACACATTTATAACCCCCCTCCCCCAATCTACTACCCCTCTGATATAGCCGTTACAATTCCATTGACTGTATTCCCTGTGCTGTACTCTACATCCCATGACAATATACCAAGGGTGCCAAAAAAGTTATACACATAACTTGTATTCATCTTTTGTTATCGTTATATAATATGAATAATTTTAATACAGGTTTCCTTTTCCTTTCTCATATGTCTGTACATTTTTTGGCACCCTCTGTGTGTGTGTGTTTGTGTGTGTGTGTGTGTGTGTGTGTGTGTATTGAATTATAGATGATACTCCTTGTTATTTAAGCTTCAGCTTCAGGTATGCAGTGCAGTGCTCAGACATCTACACACTCCATGAAGTGGTCTCCCTAATAAGACAAATGCCCATCGGACCCCCTACAAATTTTTATAATATTATTGATTATATTCCCCAAACTGTCTTTCATATCCCCATGCCTGTACTGTGATTACTAATTTGTACTTTAGATCCCTTTATGTTCTCCAGCCATCCCCATCCCCTCTACCCCGACTTAGCAACCCTCAGGTTTTTTCCCCTATATCTTGAGTCTAATTCTGTTTTGTGTGTTCATTTATTCTGTTCTTTAGATTCCACATAAAGTGAGAACATACAGTATTTATCTTTCTCTGTCAGACTTATTTCATTTAGCATAATATTCTCTAGGTCCATCCAAGTCATTGCAAATGGTAATATTTCATTCTTGTTTATGGCCGAGTAATACTCCATTGTATAAGTGTACCACAATTTCTTTACCAATCCTGTATCAATGGGTATTTTAGTTGTTTATATATCTTGGCTGTTGTGAATAGCGCTGCAATAAACATAGGGGTGCATAATCATTTTCAAATTAGTGTTTTGGATTTCTGAAATTCCAGGAGAGGGATTGCTTAGTCATAAGGTAGTTCCATTTTTAATTTTTTGAGATATCGCCATAGTTTTCCATAGTGGCTGCACCAATCTACAGTCCCACCAACAGTGCACGAGGGTTCCCTTTTCCCCACATCCTCACCAGCATTTGTTGTTTGTAGATTATTGATGACAACCATTCTGACCAGGGTGAGGTGGTATCTCATTGTGGTTTTTATTTGCATTTCTCTAATGATTAGTGAGGTTGAGCATTTTTTCATATGTCTATTGCCCATCTGGTTGTTCTCTTTAGAAAAAACGTCTCTTCATGTCCTCTCCCCATTTTTTAACTGGGTTGTTGTTTTTGTAGTGTTGAGTTGTATGAGTTCTTCATAGATATGGGTATTAACCCCTTATCAGATGTAAGTTGGCAAATATCTTCTCCCATTCTGTATGATGCCTTTTTGTTTTATTGATGGTTTCCTTTGCTATGAAAAACTTTTTTAGTTTGATATCATTTCATGTGTTTATTTATTTATTTTTTTGCTTCCCTAGCCCAATGGGATATGTAAGTAAAAATGTTGTTAAGGGTAATATCTGCAAATTTACTTCACATATTTTCTTCTAGGAGTTTTATGGTTTGGGATCATACATTTAAGTCTTTGATCCATTTTGAATTTATTGTTGTGTGTGGTGTAAGAAGTTGGTCCAGCTTCATTTTTTTGCATGTGCCTATAACAATTTTTCCAGCACATATTATTAAATAGAATGTCTTTACCTCCAACATAAATTCTTGCATCCATTATCATAGATTAAATGACCATATAGGTATGGATTTTTTTCTCGGTTCTCTATTCTGATCCATTGATCTATGTGTCTGTTTTTATGCCAATACCATGCTTTTTTGATTACTATAGTCTTGTAGTATGATTTATGTCAGGTAGCATGATACCTCAAACTTGTTCTTATTTCTCAAGATAGCCATCATTATTTGGGGTCTTTTATGGTTCCATATAAATTTTAGGATTATATTCTCTAATTCTGTGAAAAATGTCATTGGTAATTTGATAAGGATTGTGTTGAATCTATATGAATCTGTGTATTGCCTTGGGTAATATGGAGATTTTTAACTACATTAATTCCTCCTATCCATGAGCATGGTATATATTTCCATTTTTTAATCTCCTTTAATTTCTCTCTTCATACACCATGATAAGGGGGATTCAGTCCTGCTATGCAAGGTTGGTTCAATATCCACAAATCAATTAATGTGATACACCACATTAACAAAATGAAAAATGAAAATCCTATGGTCATATCAATAGATGCAGAAAAAGCTTTTGACATAATCCAGCAGCCATTTAGGATAAAAACTGAGCAAAGTTGGAAGACAGGGATTATATCTCAACATAATAAAGTCTATATATGATAAACCCACAGATAGCGTCATACTCAATGGGGAAAAGCTAAAAGCATTCCCCTTAAGATCAGGAACAAGATAAGGTTGCCCACTTTCACTACTATTATTCAACATAGTTCTGGAATTTCTAACCACAACCATCAGACAAGAAAAAGGAATAAAAGTCATCTAAATTGGAAAGGAGGAAGTAAAACTGTCATTATATGTAGATGACATCATACTATATAAAGAGAATCCCAAAGGCTCCACGAAAAATCTATTAGAAGTGATAAATGAATTTAGTAAAGTGGCAGGACACAAAATTAATATTCAGAAATCAGTTTCATTTGTATACACCCATTGGTGGACTTTTATCTCAAAGTAGGTTGCTTAGCATACGTGCATCCAGAGTTCAAACTGCAAATACAGCCACATGGAAACTATATGGACAACAAAGTGAAATACCAGTTTTCTGTTTATTTTTTTAAATTTCTAGTGAGTGTATTCTAATTTTATTTGTAAGTTCCGTTAAGGACAATAGCTCTAAAGCCCCTTTCTTTCTTCTGTTTTGAAATTTTACTATCTATTTGCTTCATACAAAGTCAGACTCATCCAGTGAAAGCGTATACTACTAGGTTTAATCATATTTTCTAATCCTGTTACAAGAAAAATTAAATGAATTAAATTTCAAAATATTTTGAATTTTGTTTTCCAATTGACAGCTCTGACACAAACCAGAGTTCCTGTGACTTAATGCCAGGAACTTTCTTTTTTACCTAAATATTCCAAGCTTGAATTTGAAATGGTTCTCATATGGAATTTTTTTATCCTTAGCGCTTTGTCACCCAATTCTCAGTGAAGCAATTTTCTTCAAGAAGAGCAACAGCAAAGTGAGTTGATTAAGAGTCACAACACATGGATGGTAAATAATAAGTAGAAATATCCAAAAGAAAAAGACATAAAAGCTGATTATTATTTGGTATAAAGAAGTACTTAGCATTCCCAAAAACTACCTACAATAGATTTTTCCAATGAAAAGACAGTTTCTCCCATAATAACAGTAAAACCCAAAAGTAAAGAAAAAATAACTCATTTTTTATGAATCAAGATAAAAATAAACTGAAGAACTATATTATTTCCTATGAACTTAAACTATAAAGCAAAACTGCATTATAGATGAAATCATAGAAACATCTGAAATGTCAGTCTTAATTCAGAGAATTAAAAAAAAAATCATTCTTTTTTTTTTTCTTTCAAGGAAATGGATACATATCAGAGGTGCTTTAATCAGATAAAGTAGGGTTTGTTCCAGAAAAACAAACAAGGAAGAAAATACTGCAGCTAAATTTATCCTGAATACTTTAATCAGAACTAATTAAATTCAAAAATACAAATGTGAATTTCCTGTTTAAATCTGCTGTTTTCCTAATTTGGCTTATCTTTCAATAGTTTTCCTACATATTTAGCAAAACTTATTTTCTCCTTAATGCTTTCAGTCAAGTGATGTTTACAAGAATTATCAACATTGATACAGTTAGAAAATATCTCTAAGAGCCTGCTTGTAGATAAGTTAGCTGATGTTCAGAGAGTTGATGTAATGTTCCCAAGGTCACGCTTGTGGTTAATTACAAATATTATTGTATTGTATTATTGTATGGAAAGCTAGGTCTTCTGATCTTAGGTTAGCTTTCTTTCCATTAAGAACTGGTGATATACAAGTGGGATTCATTTCTGGTATGCAAGGGTGGTTCAACATCCACAAATCAATTAATGTGATACACCACATTAACAAAATGAAAAATAAAAACCATATGATCATATTAATATATACAGAAAAGCATTTGACAAAATCCAGCAGCCATTTAGAATAAAAACTCTTAAGAAAGTGGGAATAGAGGGACCATATCTCAACATAATAAAGGCCATATATGATAAACCCACAGCTAACATCATACTCAATGGGGAAAAGCTAAAACCATTCCCCTTAAGATCAGGAACAAGGCAAGGTTGCCCACTTTCTCCACTTCTATTCAACATAGTGCTGGAAGTTCTAGCTACAGCAATCAGACAAGAAAAAGAAATAAAAGGCATCCAAATTGGTAAGAAGGAAGTAAAATTGTCATCATATGCAGATGACATGATACTGTATACAGAGAACCCTAAAGACTCCACCAAAAACTATTAGAACTGATAAATGAATTTAGTAAAGTAGCAGGATACAAAATTAGTATTCAGAAATCAGTTGCATTTGTATATACTAATACAATATCAGAAGGAGAAATTAAGAAAATCCCATTTAAAATTGCTTCAAAGACTATAAAATACCTGGGAATAAATTTAAGCAAAGAAGTAAAAGATCTGTACTTAGAAAATTATAAGACACTGAGGAGAGAAATTAAAGAAGATACAAAAAGTTGGAAACGCATTGCATGCTCATGGATAGGAACAATTAATATCATTAAAATGTCCATACTGCCTAAGGCAATATACAGATTCAATGCAACTCCTATCAAACTACCAAGGACACTTGTCACAGAAATAGAACATATAATCTTAAATTTTATATGGAACCATAAAAGACCCCGTGGGGATAACCTTGGCAATCTTGAGAAATAAGAACAAAGTGGGAGGTATCACGATACCTCACATCAAATTATACTACAAGGCTACAGTAATCAAAACAGCATGGTACTGGCATAAAAACAGACACATAGATCAATGGAACAAAATAGAGAGCCCAGAAATAAGGAAAACAAAAATGCATAAAATTCAGGCACTTCTCCTTTCCCTTTCTTACCATCAGGGCCAGTGGCAGAGAAAGAAAACTGAAATTCTAGACTAAAGCATACTGAATATAGGGAAATCAGATGGAAGGGATTTTGAGCTCAAGAGACAGGCAGAAACTTAGATTCAGCCTGTGTCTCTCAGTGCAAGAGCTAAGAGAGGGTCCCTATCGCTATTATAGATTTAATGCTGCAGAGGTGCTCTCCTGCCTCCTTGTGTGACAGCATTGTCACCTTACCCAGCCTAACTCACACTCGGCCTATCCTCTCTCTGCCAGGCTCATCCTGAGGGGGCAGGTGTAGATCAAAGGTCTGCAAACTGCTGGCTTGAGCCATACTGACTCAACTCTCTGGTTTTTACATCTCTCAAGCTAAGAATGAAGTCTATATTTTTTTTAAAAACTGGACAACATTAGAAGAGAAATAATATTTATGATGTGAAAATGGTATGAAAATTAAACGTCAGTATCCTTGAGTAAAGTTTAATTGAAACATAGAAATTCTTATCAGACATGTATCGTCTATGGCTGCTTTTGTGCTGCAATGTCCAAGTTGAGTAGTTGCCAGGGATTACAGCTCACACAGCCTAAAATGCTTCCTTTACTGGTTGGCCCCCCTCACAGAAATGGTTTGTCAGTGTCTGGTCAGGAGCCTCCCAACTGGGAAGGTACTTAAGAAGTCATGTTTACCCTAATATTCTTAGGTTCTATAGCTTTCAGAATCTTGTATTAGGAAATATATGCATGTTTATATACATTTTAACACACGCTGTGTATAAATGATACAGTATAAGTATATATTTGTAACATACCCAATGTATATATACTTTTACTATGGAAAGTATATGTATACTTATGATTGCATCTATATCATATTTGTATTGTATATAAAGATTAATTAAAAGCATATATATTGTAATTTGTTATATTTTTAATCTCTTTAAGTCAGAAAATTTGGGTTTCTGTCCAGGATTCTTGTATTCTCATATCAAAGATTTGATGAAAATAATAGTATAACTAATTCAATGTTCCCTTTGAAGTTACCTACTAAAATTCATTCTATACTCAGAAAATATGGCAATGAATATTAAGCAATTGGACACATAATTATTTAAATGAATTAACAGAAAACAATTTCTCCTTTAGTTCCAGAACCGCATTGCTTATCTCACTTAATAATGCCCAAATTTAATAGAAAATTATTACTTTGTTTCAGAATTTTCTTCTTTTAAACCAACATTCATGTAAAAAGAATAAGGTACTAAATGGTATGAATCATTTATACCTTATCTTAGGGTTGTATTTGTCAGATCATTTTATAAAAATAGATTTTGGAAGGAAGGCTGAAGAGAAATCATGAAAGCATATATCGCTGAGGTACAAGAGTTTGAAAATAATGTGTTAAACTGTACTACAAGGCTACAGTGATCAAAAGAGCATAAAAACAGACAGATAGATCAATGCAACAGAATAGAGAGCTCAGAAATAACCCCACACTATATGGTTATTTAATCTATGATAAAGGAGGCAAGAACATACTGTGGGATAAAGACAGACTGCTCCATATGGGTTTGGAAAAATGGGCAGATACATGTCAAAAAAAAAAAAAGAAAGAAAGAAAGAGAAAGAAAGAAAGAAAGAAAGAAAGAAAGAAAGAAAGAAAGAAAGAAAGAAAAAGAAAGAAAGAAAGAAGACCATTTTCTTACACCATGTACAATAATAAACTAAAACTGGATGAATGACTTAAATGTAAGATTTAAAACCATAAAACTCCAGGAAGGAAACATAGGTAGGTAAAAATATGTCAGTAAATCCTCAGACATCTCTTAGTGTTATTTTTTCTCATATGTCTCCTTGGGGAAGAGAAACAGAAGAAAAATAAACAAATGGGATGACATCAAGCAAAAAAGTTTTGTACAACAAAGGAAACTGTCAGCAAAACGAAAAGACAGCCTACTGAATGGGAGAAAATATTTACCAACGATGCATTCAATAAGGGGTTGAACTCTAAGATTTAGAAATAAATCATACAACTCAACATGAAACAAACCAAACAATCCAATTAAAAAATGAGCAGAAGACATGAATAGATATTTCTCCAAGTAGGACATACACCGGGGCAATAGACATATGAGAAGATGCAAAATGTCACTAATCATCAGGGGAATACAAAAAAACCCACAGTGAGATATCACTTCACACCAATCAGAATGGCCACCATCAATAAATCAACAAACAACAAGTGCTAGCCAAGATGTGGATAAAAGGCAACTCTCATACCCTGTTGGTGAGATTGCAAATTAGTGCTGCTACGATAGAAAACGGTTTGGAAGTTCCTCAAAAAATTGAAAATAGAACTACCTTAGGGCCTAGCAATCCCACATCTGGATAATTATCTGAAGGAATACAAAACACTAATTTGAAAAGATATATGCAGCCGTATGTTTATTGCAACAGTATTTATACTACTCAAGATATAGACGAAACGCAAGTGCCTGTCAATAGATGATTTAATAAAGAAGAGGTGAATATATATATATTATGTGGCCATCAAAAGGAATGAAATCTCACCATTTGTGATGCAACAGATGGACATAGAGTGTAGTATGCTAAGTGAAATACGTGAGACTGAGAAAGACAAATACCATATGATCTCACTTATATGTGAAATCTAAAGAACAAAATAAAATAGCAAACAACAGAAATAGCCTCATAGCTGCAGAAAAGAAACTGATGGTTGCTAGGTGGGAGGAGGGTTTGGAATCTGGGTGGAAACGGTGAAGGGATTGAGAAATACAAATGGGTTGTTACAAAATAGTCACAGGGATGTAAAGTACAGAATAGAGACTATAGTCAACAATACGAAAATAATGATGTATAGTGCCAGGTAGACTAAACTAATCTGGGGGATTACTGCATAAAATACATAAATGTCTAACCACTATACTATACACCTGGAACTAATATAAAGTAGTACTGAATATCAACTGTAACTGAAAAAAGTAACTAAATAATTAAAAATAAAATAAAATTGAAATAACGTGTTAAGGATTTAAGAACAAATTTCATGTGCTTCACAATGTCATCTGTGATACAAGTGTCCCTACACACACACACACACACACACACACACACACACACACACACACAGACACACACACACACACACACACACACACACACACACCATACACACTAACAGTGTAACCAGGTTGTAACTAGATGACTGCCTGTACTTGGGATTAGAATACATCACCTCAACAAGAAGATGGAGAAGTATCAATGCAGAAAATGGAAAACAATGATATCCAGTCCCTGGTTCTTACCTTGAAGAATGAAGTGTAGATGTGAGAGTGAAAGATTTGGCAAGAATGTTTACTGAGTGAGTTCTCATGTCTGCTGCCCCACTGAATCCATTCTCCCTGGACCAGGAAAGAACCACTGAAATGGGGAAGAGAAGTTTTTAGATGGGGAGGCAACCGTCTGCCCCTAAGTTAGTGGGCGTTTATGGTAGGGCTGAAGGGATGATGGCAGAGCCTTACCCTATTATTCTTGGGGACTAAACAGTAAAGGCTACCTTGTCATATTTCTCATCTGATTTCCAACAGCCAACAATAAACAAACAGTCTTAGCCCTGGTAAAGGAGGAAGTAGATAAACCTGAAGGACAACATATCCCCCATACCTTCCTTGGGAAGCCCCTAAGTGCCCTCCAGGGAGTAAAGAATAGAAAGAGCTTTCCTATCTTTAACCAAGTGCCTCTTTGGATATTTTCTCTGCTCTTCTTCACTTTGCTTTACGTTCCCTAGTGCTGACCTCCAGATCCAATGCTAACACATGGCAGGAAGAAAGGCCAATGTGCTGCCACAAGCCAAATATCAAATCCTGACAGGGGCCTTTAGAAAGGTAGCAGAACAGACCAGGGGAAGGAGAGCTGGGCAACCTTGGCCTCCACCTCTCCTGGTCTCCTGGTGCCACATTCTCAGAAAAGAAAACATCACTGTCTAGGAAGCAGGAGCTGTGGCTATTTGATAAGCTCTGTTTTATTCTTAATCATCTTTCTAATATCCTGTATCTGTACTCATTTTACTTCCTAGTCTCTTCCTAGAGTGAGAGACTGATGTCATATGTGACTCTCACAAACCATCATGTTTAATAGGAAATAATGTAAGATAACTTAGTCCTACTTCTTCATTTGGAGACATTATACCAAATCATTGTCCTACAAGACAAGTGACTTTGAATGAGGCACAGGGCTAAGTTTGGGACCCTTCTTTCCTCTCTCCAAATTCACTGACATTTTGCTGGATTGTAAAGCTAGCGAATCCACGATGCACAGAATGGAGAGTGTGTTGTAAATGACAAGAAGCAGAGAGGATGAGGGTGTGAACACCTGGCTGCTGTGATCTTGTGGGGTTCCCACAGACACTTGAGTATGTGTATTGATGGTATTAACAGACGGTGATGTCCAGTGATTTCCATTGTATGGACGTAGTGCTTAAGCCAAAAAATAACCAAATGAAACTGCATGGAGTCACATGAGAATTGCTTTCTATGCCTACACTGGTTTCTTTACCACTCCAGGGCCTCTAGATTGCCACAAAGAAACAGCAGGCCGAGAGAGAGAGAGAGAGAGAGAGAGAGAGAGAGAGAGAGAGAGAGAGAGAGAGAGAGAGAGAGAGAAATCCAATCCCTGCCAGTACTTTTATCATAATAGTTCTGAACTAAAGTGTTAGATAGAAATGGTACACAGTCCTTCTCTGCATCCATAAGAAGAGCTGTTCTTAACATTTTTCTTTAAAAGGGAAACAGAATTATACAGTTTGGATTTATCTGTGTTTCTAGGCACCGATATCAATAATCTCTGACATTTATGGGTTATAAGAACATAGCAGTTCTTATCATTTAAGGATAAAAAAAAAAAGTCAAATGTGAGATTTGAGAGTCTTCAGATAACCAACTGAGGAGTCACTGAAGGAGGCCGGGTCTTCAGTTCCCTTCTCCTGTACTGGGTTTTTGGTGGCCTAGTCCATGCTGCACTCAGCAATGGCTCCTCACAGACCCCACCCAATCCCACCATATTCCATTCTCAAGCCTTGCTAAACATGCTAAACTTCTGTTCCTCAGAAGTACAGTATTCTCTGTTACCTGTGGTTTCTCACTCACACCATTTCCTCCTCTCAGGAGAACCCACTCCAATATCCTCTTTTATTTCAAGTCTCAGCTGACAGGACACTATTCCAGAAAGATCCCAAAACTTTCTCCTCTTAAAACCAGGCTAAGTGGCCAGTCTGGGGCTCCCATTTGACTCTGCATTTCCCCAACATAACATGGAACACACTGTGATTAGAGCATATTACATGGGACATGTCCTCAGTGACAACATGTGCATGTACAGTGCCTGACACATCCCAGGGGCTCAGGATCTGTGTCAGGTAAGTGGGTGCATGAGGTTGGGATGGTGCTCATTTGAACTGTATTTGCTTTGGACCTCAAATCTTTCTACATTTTTTTAAAACCTTCTTTTGGTCCAATGTCCAATACTTCTTTCCCATCTTCAAATTTCACTTAGTTTTTATATAGGATGCTTTTTTCCCAAGTTTTACCAATTTTACCTGTTGTATCTAAACTTAGAGGAAAAGTAATTCTTTCATTTCATTTTTTATTTCATTATCAATACAGATTTGGAAGGCCAAATACTGTCTCAGCAATTAAAAAACAATGAAAACTACAGGTTATGAATAAATGTTTATAAGGTGGGATGACCTAGGAAGTAGTACAACGTATTATGATAGCTAGAGGAGGTATTTATGAGGAAGGTATATGAAATTGAGTATTATTGAATAGGTGAACTTTGGCTTAAAAAATACAATAAAGCAAAAAGGGGGGAGAACATCCAATTATAACAATAACAAAAATTGTTTCAGAGAACCTGGAGGTGTGGCATAAATGGGAAATTGATACAGGGCCTCATCCTAAGGAAAGAGAAAGCCAGTAAGCAGGGACATGAGGCGAGCTGGTATCTGGTTTTAAAAGACCACTCTGGCTACTATACGGAGTACGGGTCAGGATCTGCATGCAGAGGAGTGTATATTAGTGATAAAGACTAGCATTCCAGGTCCAGAGGACACGAAAGCAGATTTTCTCACTCAGGATGAGGACTTTGACATATTAGGTAGGACAATTCCATTTGCGAACTCATCCTAGAAAATTGCTACATACCTCACTGCTGAATTTCACTACAGTCAGCTTCAAAGTACTCCCCTTGGGAAGCTATGGACCGACACCAACACCTAGTCCACCCTTCAAAGTAATTTTGGAACTTTTTTTCTGAAATGGCCATTAGAGCTGTAGTCGTATTACCCTTGATGTCCTGAATGTCATCAAAATGTCTTCCACTCAATATTCCCTTTATCTTTGTTTAAAGAAAGAAGTCACTGGGGGCCAGATCAGGTGAGTAGGGAGTGTGTTCCAATGGAGATTTTTGTTTACTGGCTAAAAACTCCCGCACAGACAGTGTCCTGTGAGCTGGTGCATTGTTGCGATGCAAGAGCCATGAATTGTTGTTGAAAAGTTCAGGTTGTTTTTGTATAACCTTTTCAAGCTTCTTATCAGCACTTCCAAGTAGAAACTTGGTTAACTGTTTGTCTAGTTGGTACAATCTCATAATGAATAACCTCTCTGATATCAACAAGGTAAGCAACATCGGTGCAACAATAGTGAATGCCACAGGTCGACACGGACACACCTATGAGACACTAATATACCAAGGTTATAAACCTTACTGAGCTGTTTGTACAGTGCTGCCAATTTGAGCACATGGTGGTGAGTTCACGAACTTAATTGTCAGACCTTGTACACTACGATTCACAGAATACGAGGAAAATACAAGCAAACTTGATGCTGCCTCCCAGTGCACAGTAGGAGTAAAAGGGGAGACGCTTCAGTCAGAAAGGGGACTCAGTTCAGGCCGATTTCAGTGTGGGCTAAGGGGATAGTCACTGGGCTGAGTGGTGGGCGTGCTCCTGCACCCTCTCACCCCAGAGAGTTGGGTCCTTTGTCTCGTACAGAACTTTCCTTACCAGGTGCACAGGCTCTGCCTAGGCCTGTGTGTGCTGGAGAGTTAGCCATTCTCTGCTCCTTTTCCCACAACCAGCTGAGTGGATCTCTTACTCTTTTCCAGGTGGCAAGGCATGAAGGGGCGGGGCAGCTCATGGACCTGCGGGTGAGGGGCAGTCAGTGGTCACAGTGGCCAGATTGACCTGAGGGTGACTGACACTCAGTGATCAGACTGTAGATTTAAATACTTTACTGAACAGTTTTATGAAACACTGACAGAAAATTTGAAGGCAACAGTGTTTGGAGGCAGTGCGTCTGTGTGGATGGGAGTTGCCTAAGGGGGCCTAGGCCACTGGGTAGTTTTCCCAGTAACCCCTCTCAGAGCAACCGGTTAGCCGGTGGTGCAGGTGAAAATGTCATGGAGGCTTTTGTAAGGTGGTGGCACTGGATGGGTTACGTAATGACTGGAAATAGAGGAGACAGAAGAGAACCCAGGAGGTTTCTCAGATTTCTAGCTTGAACCGTCTGCGTGCTGGTGGCCTCCAGCAGAATAGGAAATGCTGGAGAAGAAACTGATTGATTCTTGGTGAATTACGTGAGAGAATGAGGATGATAAATCAAGTCTTGAGCATGTTGAGTTGAAGGAGTTGTAAGTCACGTGGTATAAATGGAGAGTAGATGGTGGGACGTGTGGATTGGGAGTTAAGAAAAAGGTTTGAGTGGGAGATACATCACATTCATCTACCTGCATAAGGTAACGGAAACCTCAGGACTAGGTTCTATTAATATTTCTTAAGGAGAAAGTGCAGAGAGAGACGAGAAGCGGGATCAGAACAGAACCCCAAGGCTCTCTGTGATTTCCAGGTTAGTGGGAGAGAAATGACCAAGCGAAGACAGAGGGAAAATGAAGCTGTGATGTGCCTGAAGATAGTTTCCACAGCTGCATGTTTCTATGGTTAAAAGTTTAACTTCTTCCATTAATATTTGTTTCTCTATATAATGAAAAGATGGACTAATAGTCATAGCTCAGATCTCCATGACTCACTTTATCAGAATTATTTAATTGTACTTGCGAGCTCCTGGAAGTTCAGATTACAAACATCGCATCCCACATCTCGGGCAGATCAAGTGAGAAAGCAGTACTTCCAGAAGGAAACCTGGCCACCCCATCATGCTGTGTGGAGTCCCATTGTGATAATAGAGATGTTTGCCTCCTTTCAAAGATAAAGGTGAAACCTTGAAGCGCTGTAAGTCTGAAAAGCAGGGAGATAGTAATAGTTTATAATAGCCTTTGAAAGGACCAGAAAGAGAATTCCAATTGCCTTAATGATTAGAAGTGGGTCTTGAAATCAGGAAATGCGAAGCCTCTTTACAAATCCATGCCCCTCACCTTATTTCAGGATGTATGCAGTCTCAGACACACAATGGTGCACATCCAGCATCCGTTTTATTTGTCTAAGAGAATGCACAGCCCACCCAGTGCTATGCTTTCGATTAATACCACTGAAATCAGAAAGGAGACATCCGAGTGGAAATAAAAGCCAAGGAAACACATGCACAATAACAAACAGCTCCACAGGAAGAGTGAAGAAAGAGGACTACACCGTATGCTGAGGTAATTTTTTGAAATGAAAGTCAATAAAGGGTTTTTCAACAGGGAAAAAAAAACTTACATATGCTCCATAGTTTTGACTGGAGGTACAATGCATATTTAAGAATAATTTTTAAACTAAAAATGATTAGCAAGGAAGGCACTTCTCTGAGTGAACCTCACGTGATCTTTTACTTCTGGATTTAAATAATCTTTCACATAGGACTGTAAGTTTTGTAAACTTCAAAATCTTTATTGATGAATGTACTGTGTTCAAATGTTCCAAAGATGCCTTTTTGTTTGTTTCTCATTATGCTTGAACTGTAAGTTAAAACATTCTCCCAAATCATCCCTTCAATGTTAGTAGAATATCAGCTTGTATAGCAAAGTTCTTTGTGCTTGGGGATACAGAGAAGGCAGAGTTATGATTCCTACACTCAGAAGACAGTAGCAAAAAGCTGAGGAACATCAAAAGATGGCAAACAGTGTAGAGCAGTTTAGAGTTTGCTGCATTAAACAATGTAGCAGCTGAGAGAAGAGGGATCACTGGGGTCCCTCCATGAGGGTCGGGGGTTGTGCGAGCTTCGTAGGATTACTGCAGTGTTGATGGGTGCAGGAATGGGAGATGCAAGAAGGGAAAGACAGTGCAAAAAAAGTGTAGATGCTACACTAGTTGATTTGTTTGGGTTACAGGGAGTAGGACAGTCTGGTTGGAATGCAAGAAAGATGAGAAAAATAGAGGGGGATGCAAGATTGATTTTTTTTTTTAAATTAAGGTCATGCATAAAATGAAAGAGTAAACATCATCATAATTTGTAGACTTCTGCTATATCTGTACTTTCATTTTCCTGAGTGTTAAATTTTTCCATGATCACTGATACTGTGAGGACCAATGATTTGCAATTCGGCTTGTCTGAAATTCAGTGATATATCTGATTTTGGAGAATGCAGACTAACCATGGAGGTTTGCTTAGAGTTCAGAAGAAAATTCTGAAAGCACTATTCGTATCTTAGCATCAAGCCTACATGCCCAAATGGGGAAATTGTATTTCTATGTATCATTTTTAGCATCTGTAAATGTCACACACAGATCATTGTTTTTACTTCTATAACTTGCACATAGTGTATATTTAGTTAGATCTCTTAGATTTAGTTGAAAATCTCTGCAACCGTTAAGCGATCTATTTACACTAGCGAAAAAATATCTTTAGTTAATACGTGGGTTTTATCAACTCACCAAATACTTTTCTATCTTCTAAGTGATATGATAAGAGAGTGGGTTAATAATTCTTTATATCCTTTCAATATTGTTAAAGAAGCCAATGTTTATCTGTGCAGCCAAATTATTCTGCCAGAATTGTCAGGGTGCATACTGAGTCTTAAAACTGAATTTTAACATATTTAAGAGTTTTAAATCATGCTTTAATATAATTTAGCAATAATGAAGAGTATTGTTTTTCAGTTTTAAAAACATTTTTAAAACTTGTTTTGAAGTGCTCTGAATAAGTAAAGCAATTACCCATGATGTTACATATGCTATGCCTATTTCAGCTTTTGGTTTTTCCTTTGCTGGTTTATCCACATGTATATATAAGGGACATACAACTTGCCAAATTGTACTCTTACTAAACACCGTATTACATATATGTTTCCATGTTTCCATAGTTTTAAAATAGCTCTCAAGTTAGTGTAAATAATTAAACTTACTTTATACACTTTTCAATGCTTCTTTTAAACCTTCTTCTTAGTAATTTTGAATCATTGATTTTAATGTGTTCATTTGTTTGTCTTTTGCAATGATTAATTCAATCACCCTTTATTTTTTCCTAATGCTACAATTATGATTTAATATTTTTTATTCTGCTTTCAATTCTCGTCTAGAGATGATAAGGTATAACATCAAAACGATATGTCTTCCCGTAGCTCATTAATTAAATTCCAGCTCAGAAACCCCAATTATTTTAATCTTAAGCAAACTATTGCTTAAGGAGAAAGGATAAAATGACTTTGGAATGACAAATAACAATAATGGCATAGACATTTCCCTTGCAGTAACTTATAACCTTACATGCAATGGCAACTTCTAGCTCAAAGATTCTAGGTTTTTTAACACGAAGAAAAGTAAAATGTCAGTTAAGAAATATAGCTTATCAAGTGTGACCTGCGTGTCTAAGGCCTAATAGAAAGAAAATCTAACAGACAAAAAGAAATCTAGGGGGAATCTATATGATATTTCAAAACAATACCAGATAGCATACCAACAAAAATTTTACACCCTGTTACTCTACTCCATTCTTTTTTCTCCATGTTTCCATCTCCTGTCAAACCTCCTTATAAAAGACAAGTTTTTCACGTTCTTTCTACTTCCTCTCTAGTTTACCTGCTCTTACCTGCTCTTCAGTGTCACCACCTTGAATGATAGTATTTCTGCATTAGAAATGACTTCTAGGTACTCAATCATATCTCCTGCAAAAGGATTACACGCAGTAACTACACACAACCCAATGACAACTAAAGAAATCAACTCAAAATAATTTTCTTTCACTCTAAAAAAGGAAATACAATAAAACTAAAACTTTTGTCTATTTCTTGATATAATGAAAAGCTCTTAAAGATACATAAATGGTAGTGATTTATTAGGAATAATTTAGGAATCAAATATTTATTCTGCCTTTCTGTGTAAAAGGCATGTGAAGATAACATAATAGTTGATAAAGAGAAATTTCTTCCTTCTGAAATACTTCAAAGAAATGCAAAAAGAAAGAGATTATATGTAATAATTTCCCTGATGAAATATACCTCTAGGAAACATTCATCAATGGTTGTTAAAATCGTCACATGAAAGGCTGATAGGGAACCTTAGAGTGGATGTATCAGGTGGATCACACATAACCTCACAGAGGAATCCTAACATCACAGAGAGATGGAAACAACCAGACAGTATGTAACGCCTGATGTGATGCAGTAGGAAGGACACGCAACCTCCTAGGAAATATTCTTGCCAAAAAGAATGTGGTGACGCCTCGAGATCTAACTTCCCAGTTCATGGGAAATTCATGAAGTAAAAGAACATATTTAAACAATGCCATGGGATTGCTACCCAGCTTGTGGGGAATTGCAAATAATACCTGGAAAGAATAAATGGGGAAGGAAAATCATAGATTAGCAGGGACTGAAAGCTATATCAACTACACATAATGCATAAACTTTGTATCATGATGTGAACAAAATAAATTAAACAATACACCGATGACATAAACAGAGATGCTTGAATACTATCTAGACAAAATTTAATAGTACAAAATTTTCTCTTTAGGTGTGATAATAGTATTGTGGTTATATTTATTGATAAATTGCTACGTCTTAAAGACACACTCTTAAGAATTTACATATGAAAGTCTTTTGCCCATTTTTATAAATAGGGTTATTTGAGAATTTTTGATAATGAGTTGTAGAAGTTTGATATTTTACCAAAATTGAAAAAAAAAAATCTTAAAATTCATGTAGAACAACAAAAGACCAATAATAGCCAAGGTGAACTTGTAAAAGAAGAAAGCTGGAGGCATCACACTCCCAGACTTCAGAATAAATTATAAAGTTACAGTAATTAAAACAGTATGGTACTAGCATAAAGATAGATATAGACCAATGGAAAAGAATAGAGATCCCCGGAATAAGCCCATAAGTATGCAGTTAACTGATGGTTGAGAAAGGTAACAATAGGGGACAGATCGTCTCTTGAACTAATGGTGTTGGGAGAACTGAATATCCACATGCAAAACACAAAAATGACATTGACCCCTACTTTACACCATACACAAATATCAGCTCAAAATGGATGAAAGACTTAAATATAAGACCTGAAACTGTAAAATCCCTGGAAGGTTACATAGGGAAAGACATGCTTGACATATGAGTCAGCAATGAATTTCTGAATATAACACAAAAATCACAACATCAAAAGCAATAATAGAGAAGTGGGACTCCATCAAATAAAAAGGTTTTTTAAGAGCAACGGATGGAAAAGCAGCCTACAGAATTGTAACCAAATCCAAGTTTATATGCACAGTGAACAACAAAACCATCACTGAAGCAAGGGGTATGCAACAAAGAAAAGAGTTGAGTTCCAGAGGCAGCAAAATGAGGAGACAGGAGGAAAACTCAAATCTGTTTCCTCAAAGAGGAAAGCAGGAGGGTTTAAGGGGTTCAACAGGGAAATTCACGTGCAAAGGGAGAGCTATTGATTCTAAATCTGATAAGGGAAGTGAATGATTTGAGGTGGAGGGCAGGTCCCCAGGATTCCTGAGTCACTTCTGAGTTGCCTTGGCATCTAAGAAGTCATCTCTTGTGAGTGTAGACTTCTTGGAGCCTGAGGTTCTTCCTTCCTGTTATCTTTACATTCGGCCAGTCTCCTGATTCCTGCAGAACACAGGGATACTACCTTTCAATCACTCAAGCACAGCTTTGTTATCTATCATTATGTTTTCTGGAACTGACCTTTGCTTGCAAAAGCACATTAACTAGGATTATACCAAAAACCCAAAGCCTTCACTGGAATTAAGAACAAAGTTTCTACATTTTTATGCTTAACTTTAAATTTTAACCTTTTAGCTAAACTACGTTCTCAGAAGGAGAGAAAATTTTGTGAACTACATATCTGAAAAGGGATTAATTTCCAAAATATAACCACTGTTTCTGAAACATCACACACACACACACACACACACAAACACACACACACACACACAGACACACACCCCACAGTAAGTGTGAACCTTCTCAAAAAGTGGGATTTACATTTATACCTAAAATTCTCTGAGTTAATATGGTCCATATATGGTTATATCAACACAAATTTGTCATATTGTTATTCAGTTTCCAAATATTTTTCTAGTTAGAAACAACTTGGCAGTCACATCCCACAATTTGGTAAAACACAAACAATTTAAGAAATAAAATGTTTATTTTTCATTTTTTTAAATTATAGTGTTTCATCTTAATGTTTTAAAATAACATTACTATAATTGCCCCTGCATGGAACCAGCTTATGCTATCAATTATAATTGACCATTTTGTTTAACTCTGAAGGTATATTTTCAAGTTAACACTCCTCTAATTAGCTACATAAAGTGGAAATGGGAATCTTCTCAGTTCTATTCCATTACTCTTCACAACATGCACACAATTTCAGACTTACCCTTCTTTGATAAATTCTCGTTTTTGACACATGCCTGCTGCTCAAAACCTGTATCTCACTCATCTCTACTCAACTTTACTAGAATATGACTGAAGATTCTTTATCTGTATATTTAGGTAAGAAGAAAATGTCTGTGGAGTATACGAGGTCTGACACTTAAATTCTTGTACTTGTCAGCGTGCCCTTGCATTGGCAGCACTGTACAAACCACTTGGTCAGGTTTCATAATGTTGGCATATCAATGTCTCACAGCTGTTTGTATTTATGGGTGGTGGTGTCTTGCTGAGTGATGTTCATTTTTGTTATGTGCTTTGTGTGCCATTGTGAGAACTTCTGAGCTTGAATTAGAGCAAAGAACAAACGTTAAATTTATTGTTAAACTTGGCAAGAGTGGAAGTGAAATCAGGAACATGTAAGTCCAAGTTTATGGGAATAACTCCATGAAGAAAACGACAGTGCACAAATGGATTAAACGGTTTTCTAAGGGGAGAGCATACGTCACTGATGAAGACAGGTCAGGGTGCCCAGTAACAGGCAGAACTGACGAAAACATTGCAAAAGTTCTTGGAATTGTGCTTTGAAACCATCGGGTGATTGTGATAAACATAGCAGACCAAGGAAACATCCATGGAGAAACAGTTAGGAAAATCTTAACTGAAAATCTTGGCATGAGAAAGCTGTGTGCAAAAATGGTCCCAAAGGATCTCTTTCATCACGACAACGCACCAGCTCATGTGACACTGTCTGTGAGAGATTTTATAGACAGTACACAAGTAACTGTATTGGAACTCCCTCCCTACTCACCTGATCTGACTTCCAATGACTTGTTTCTTTACCCGAAGATAAAGGAAATATTGAGCGGAAACCACTTTGATGACATTCAGGACATCAAGGGTAGTTCGACATCAGATCTGAGCCCATTCCAGAAAAAGAGCTCCAAAATTGCTTTAAAGTCTGGACTAGGTGCTGGTATTGGGGCACAGCTTCCCAAGGGGAGTACTTTGAAGGTGAACATAGTGATATTCAGCAATGAGGTGTGTAGCACTTTTCTAGGATGAGTTCGCGACCTTAATTGTCAGACCTTGTAAACTGCGAGTAATGGCACATGTATTTATTTAGAAGTTAAGTTATAATATATGCAATGGGAACTTCTAGCTCAAATTGTCTAGGCTTTGTTACCATAAATGTAATTAAAATGTCAATTAAGAAATATAGCTTAACAAGTGTGACCTGGGTGTCTAAGGCCTAATGGAAAGAAAATCAAAGAGATAAAAAGAAATCTTGGGAAATAAACGCGTATATGAATTTTCTGTCACTGGAACAAATGAGATTAACATGTGGGTAAGACAAGAAGCAGAGCGATATGCCCTGGTGTGTGAAGCCACAAGTCTATAGGCAACAGAAGAGCCAGAGAGAAAGAAGCAAAATTATGAAACCAGAGCGAGTTTCCAAGAAAGAGAAAGAAAGAAAAAAAAAAGCACATTGTGTGGGGCAAAATGAGAAAAATTAAAGTACGAAAGGAGATTCATCTGGCTGGAGACTTATGTTACAAAAGGCAAAAGAGAAGCAACAAGGAAATGTTTTCTCTCTAGTAATGGAGGAGAGAAAGCTGTCAGCAGAGGATTATGAAAAGACAGATTCTTTTCATGTGTCTTTTCCTCTCTGTCCTTTCAAACAAGTGCACCTGCTCTCAGTTAATCAGAGAAGATACCATTTGAGATGGAGCCCGAAACAAGAATAGGCAAATAAATAATTGGAGTGTAGTTTTCTAAAATATAGATCTACTAAAATGTGCGGCTCCAAGAGTCTCAGGAATTCACAGATATTATTATAGAATTGTCTGTCTCTTATCTTTGAGATAGCTTGTAGAATAGAGTTTCTGTATCTGAAAACCAGAAACAGTGTGGTGTGTGTGTGTTTAATATTAAGACAATATATGTAATACATAGTTGTTATTTACTTATACACAGAAGAATATGTAACTCTGCTTATTAGATTGCATAGATTTAATTTAATTCTCACAAAGATGTTACAAAACTAAGTATTGGAATTTATCACCCCCAAAAGCTGTAAATATAAAATTGGTTAGGCTATCAGGAAATATTTTAAGAGTTAGTTTGCCGTGTTAGTAACTGATTATCAAGGAGCGTTTTGTGCCTTTCACAAAAGAATATGGTCTCAAACTGACAAATTCAACAAATTATTAATAATTAGATATTCTAGAACAGTTCAGATACTGTAGAATATGCATTTATTGAGGACTGAAATAGGCATGTAGCCAGATCTCACAAGAAGTATAATGTAGGAAAAGTAAAAATGACTTTTCTGATATTTCTTTGATTATGTTCTCCCATTGAGGTTCTCCTTTCTCTTACTCTCAAACTTCTGTTTATCAGATAGAAGTCTTCTTGTTTTGATGAGCCATGACTCATTTTTTATTTTTAAATTATCTCTAATACTGTAGGTAATTTGCTTGATTTTACATACAACACTTCTGTTAAATTTCATTTTCACTTAGGCAATTTTACAGTCCAAGAGCATTTTCTTTACTGTTCCTGCATCAAGTCCGTGTTTTACTTATGCAATATTTTCAGATTATCTTTAAGACTTTGTTTTTGTTCTTTGCCATTTCTTATTCAGCCATATTCATTTTTTTAAAAACTTGGCTCTTTCTTCAAGTTTTCCTCAAATACCTGGAGATCCTTGATTGTTCACTCATATTCAATATTTCTAATAGTACCTGCAACCATTAACTCTGGTCTGTTTGGAAAATTTATAAAAGAATGAAGAGAAAAAAGGAAGGATGGAAAAAAGGAAGGAAAGGAGGAAGGAAGGAAAAGAAAACAGAGAAAAAAGAAACTAGAATGTCTGAGGTCACTGTCTGTAGACAGTTATTGGTGGTCGTTTTCTTTTTAGGCTGTGCTGGAAGGGAGCCATTGTAACGATGGCTTCCCATCTCATTCGCAAAGAATAGTGAAGTTTTGCTATGACCTGTGATTTAACATGCAATCCCGTTCCTTAAAACTTCTCTGACGTTCTCTCTTACAATGTACTTAAATAATTCTCCATTCAGTCAAATTGATCTCCTCTCTGTTCCTTATAATATTAGGTAAGCCCCAAGCTCAGGGTTTTTGCATGTGGAATTCCTTCTGTCTAGAATGATCTTCCCATGGATACTCGAAGGTCATTCTTTCTGGGCTTTTGTTTTCAAGTACACCCTATGGTGAGGCCTACTCTTGGACCTCCATCTTAAATTTGAAACCTTTTGTTTTTTAACACTTAATATCTTCTTTCTGTGCAATAATTTTTGTCCTCAGAACTCATTATTTTCCAACAGAATATGTATTTTCTGTAACTATTTTCTTCTCATCTGTTTCCTTCAATGCAATGTAAGCTCTATGCAGACAGAATTTTGCATGTGTTTTGTTCAGTGTTGTATCACCAGAATATAGAACAGTGCTGAGCACATAGTAGTTTCCTTATAAATACTTGTTTAAAAAACCAGTATGGGATTTTTATTTTTCACAGCCCCAGCTTATAAATTTGTGAACGAAGACTTCTTCCTTGGAAGACTTTTTTTACTTGTATTACAAAACTGCACACTTTCTTATTTTTATCCTTTCACTAGCTCTTTCTTTCATTCCTTTTTACCCCAGTTTTCCTTAACATCCCAGCCTATTAATGATGGAGAACCTCAGTGTGATTGGCTGAACTGTGTCCCCCCAAATTCAATTGGTGAACTCCTAAAACCGAGTACCTCAGAATGTGGCCTTATTTGGAGACAGGTGTTTTTTTACAGGGGAAACTGAATTGAAATGGTCATTAGCATTGGCCCTGATCCATTATGCCAAGTGTCCTCCTGAAAAGGGGAAATTGGAGACAAACACATGTTCACACAAGCACACACACATACACAAACAGAGACAACAACATGTGAAGTTTAAGGCAGAGCGTGGTGATGCTTCCACAGGTCAAGAATTGCCAGCAAAATACCAGAAGCCAGGGAAGGGCATGGGTCAGATAGTCCTTCTTAGTCGTCAGAAGGGTAGAACACTGATTTTGGACATCTGCTTCCGAACTGAGAGAAAATAACTTCTGATATTTGAGACCCCATTCTGTGGTCCTTTGTTGTGGCAGCCGAGTGAATGAACATACCCAGGGATCACGTGTTGAGATGCTTTGTCAGCTACATTTGGTCCTAAGGTAATTTCATGATTGTACCTTTAAATCTCATCTATATACTGAAGTCTCTCAACTGTGTCTTCAGCACAGCATCTCCTCAGGACTCCTCAGGTGTGTCTCCAACTCTATTCAGCATCAGCTTTGAAATGTCCAAATCTGAGCTCCTCATCCTGTGCTGGAAGCTCCTTCCTCCCATCGTGTCCATCCTTCAAGTTGCTCAGGTGATTTACCTGGAAACATTCTGGACTTTGCTCTTTCATATCCTCAATCTATAAGCAAACAATGTGACTCACTCTCAAGACGTATTCAGACTCCACTGCTCCCCACCTGCGCTGTCTGTGCCCTGGTAGCCACCGTCGTGTTTCACCTGATTCGTGGCAGTAGCCTCCTCGTTTGTCTCCGTGTTTCCATCCCTAGCACCCCTCCAGCCCTTCACCCTATTCCCAGTGTAGCAGCCTGAATGACCGTATAAAAAAGAGTTTAGAGAATGTCACATTCTTGTCCCAAACTCCGTACCATCTCCTCATCTCAGTCCTCGACTCTTCCATAGCCTCTGAGGCCCCACAAGGTCTGGTCCTTGGTGACCTCTCTCACCTCATCTCCTGCTCAGCCCTTTCCAGTGCACACGGCTCTGGCCGCACTGCCCTCCTTGCTGTATAGATACGCCAGGACCCTTTCTCACTGGAACTTGCTGTTCCCTCTGCCCAGAACCCTACTCTCAGATATCTACATGGCACATCAGAGGCATTCAATGTACAGTTCTTGAAAGTATAGGAAACAAGTTGAATACCATTTACATTAATAAAATAAAATTGCTTACATTGACAGTCAAATGCCACTACTACTAAGCCCCCATTGCATCTTTATAAATTTCTTTTGTGTAAATAGCATCTCGAAGTTTTTTGTTCTCCCTGCAGTGTTTTGTATACAAAGTTCACTTAAATATGTAATAATGTTGAAATTAGGTATTAAAAATGATATAATTAGTCTACTTCACCTCAACTTGTGGCAACCACTTAGCAATTACTTGTAGTTCTGCACTCTCCTTATGTAGCCATCCTTTCTAATTGTAGGAAAGGAAAATGAGCGAAGCTTTGCCTGTGATGATATTGATTCTTCATTAATGGTTGGGATCTGTCTGATTCCCACTTGCTCTTTCATTTCTATAAGCCTATTTAGTAAGAATTTAAATTTATAGCTTGAATTTTAAAAAGAAAACATCTTCACATAAAAATATGTGCGTTAGGAAGTTCTCTCTTATTTAAGTCACTGTTATTTTAGGACTCACACATAATAAAACATTCAGATAGTCCTACCTTACATATCAAAAAGACCTATCTAGTGCATACAACTTTAGTGCTAAAACAAGGTAATGCCATTTCCTTTAAATTAATCAAAACAATAGAAATTACTTGCAATGACAATCAACGGTCTTTATTTTCTATATATAATTTCATGGAATCATTTTCGGAAAATAGTTGTGTCTCCAAATGTACTTTCATTGATGGAGGCTGATATGAGCAAACATTTTTGAGTGATTATGTGAAAAAATATTACTGAAAAACAAATGCTCTACTCAGTTTACATCCTACACATACTTAACACAAGTATAAAAGAGAAGTCCAGTCAGAAGCAGAGGCCATTCTCTTTCATTGCAACACTACATCAGAAGAGAGCCTTTGGCAGTTAGAGATCCAAATTCAAGAGACTGTTAATCCCATTCAAAGTAAAGTTTGCCTGCTGATGTGGGAATGCATAACATTTTTTGAAAATCTTTTTTGAAGGAAGAATTTTTATTTTGTTCATATTCTCTTAGACAATTTGAGGTTTACGTAACACAGCATTCCATCTGCTTAATATTCAAATTTGGAGACAATGATTATGTGCTCCACTCTTCTGAGCAGAGCATGTTTGTTTCCCCAAAAATAAGACCAGGTCTGCTATTAATTTTTGCTCCAAAAGATGCATTAGGGCTTATGTTCAAGGGATGTCATCCTAAAAAATCATGCTAAGGCTTATTTCTGGGTAGGTCTTATTTTCGGGGAAACATGGTATACTCTATAAATAAATACGTCAGTTTTGCTCTCTTACTACCTACCCTTCCATTAGGCCTCGTATAATTGGAATTAAATTGATGTTTACGTAACATTAACATATTTTGTAAGAAAAGATACACAGCCTCGAGTATTTGAGAATTTTCATGAGTTAAAGACAAATTTAAGAACTCTTAAATAATATTTGCAATGTAAGCAACAGTTGTTATGTTGGAATAAAATATCTCACAACATGACCAGCACAGTATTTTATTTGGTTTTGATATTGAAGATGATTATTGAATTATTTATGCAAAAATCAAAGTATAATTACTTCACCTAGTCATTTCTCTTCAAAAATTCTGAAAAAGAAAGAATTGGTATGTAAGTATAAAAATATAATTTTTTAGCGTATTAGTTTCATTCACTTTTCCACTCCCTTGATACACATCAGTTTCTCTTTCCCCTGTCAACAGCCAATGAGAGGAGATTGTGTTCTGTATTATCAAGAGGGCATCTTCCAAAGCATTGTTTGTCACAAATGGAACTACAATGAGAAAGGGCTCTCTCGTGAGTGATTAACAGTCACCCATTTGTAATTTTCACAAATGGTGGAGCCACAAGTTTTTCTGTCAAAATAATTTATTCAGTGCTACCCATTCAAAAAAGAAACAGAGGGTGGAATCTCATCAATGACCAAACAACTAATAAACCCGAGTGATTTATCTTCCTTAATGTTCTAGTGTGTATTTTATTTCTTAATTTACTGGAGAAGACTCCCTCTTATACACATTTTTTCAAGAAGCTACGTGAGACTATGTAGCTTTTTGAGCAAAGGCACTCATTTCTCTGAAATATCCTTTTATAAGAAAGAATGGGCAGGTGCAGAGCCCCCAACCCTGTATCTCTGCTAGAGGAGAAGTGGTAATCAGTGGGCAGAAACAACCAATGGCGCAGGTGTCTTCCCAGACACCCTGTCCACTCTTGAGGAATCTAATGAAAACCTAAGATATTTGCTCCAGGAACTGAAGAAAGACCATGAATTTTCTTCAGTCAAAGCTCGTCCAGTTTAATCTATCTGACCTAGTCAGAGGTTGGAGTCTACCCTACCTTCAGGTTTTACAAATAAAGTTTTATTGTAACACACCCATTCCCTTTCATTTTACATACTGTCTGTGTCAACTGTCACAATATTACACCAGAGCTGAGTAGTTGCAATGGAAACCATAAGCCACAACCAAAAATATTTACTGCATAGCCTTTAAAGAAATTTAATACAGCCTCTAATACAGTGATGACTAAAAACTTGTGAAGTCTCATAAACATGTTTTATGGGCTAATGTCAACCTTAAAGTAACTCAGGTTACAAATATGTTTTGTATCCATGTACACATATAACAACTGTGATAACAACTTAATCAGTTAACAAACGAAAAAACCTATTTGTGTTTTCACAACTCAAAACACATTTTACAGTGACTGTCATTGGAGTCATAGTACCTACATTCACTTTATCGGTAAAATAACCTAAATTGGACTTTTGCAGCAGGAAGTTTGCTGTATTTAGGAATAAAATTAGACCCAGAGTGCCTTGGTATTTTCACAATAACGAGTCACGCTGTAATTTGTTTGTGTTTCCTGTACTTCAGCGAGGTGCTAGCCGTCGATTGTGGGACTAAATCTTCAATTAACAAAAGCAGCATGGCTGGATTCTCCAAAGAAAGCCAGTGTTTCTCATTAGTGTGTGTCAGTCTCCACTGTGTTACATGTTGACAGAATGATGGGAATATGACTGAGCAAACTAGGAGATACTAAACTGTTTAATTCTTCTTAGCTTTCTCTGTTAGGTGATCACCACCCTGCATGAATTGGTTTAAGCTGTCTACTGGCTTGGAGTTGTTCAGGTAGAAGTATCTTTCTTAGGTGAGTTCTCATTGTGAGAACTCTTAAGATGTATCTCATTAAGTAACTCTTACCTACTTAAATAACTGAATGATTGCTGTAAGAATAAAATAAGAACACAGGTATACCCACCACTGGGGAGTTGTCATCAGCTTTGCTCCAAAGAACTTTTCATCATCTCTCTGAAGGTTTTTCCTTATACCTGCCAATCAGAAAGAGACATTATGCATGTTAAGGCTCTTCGATGAGAAAGCATCTAAAGAAGAGATAGTGTGTAACCTACTCTATTATCTGTGTTCTGCAAAGTGTTCTGAGGGCTAAATAATTATGTTCTAGGTTAGTTATCATCTATGAATTGTTCTTCAACCTTAAAGCAGCTATAACTGTTCTTACCCAATATAATCGGGGGGGGAAAGTGACTCATCTTGTCTGAACTCACCCAACCAGGATTGTGCTTAGTACTCACCATCTAAACAAAAATAATTGGAATAAAAAGAGAGATCACCCCACTTCCTGTTATTGTTCTCCAATATCTATCACCACAGAGAGACACAGGTTTTACAGGATCTGAACAGTCAAAAGAACTCAAGGCTGAATTTAGTAAAATCAGGTTTGACTATGCACATAAAGGGAGTTCCATGTGATACCTAATTGCTAATTGATTTGCTCCATGTTTTAAATGTCAGCACTTTGATAAAAACCTGTTTCCAAATTCAGACTACATACCTCTAACTCATCATTTTTAACTCTAGAGGCACAATAGAATCTGCTGGGGGGACCCAGAAAATACCAATGTCTACGGCCATACACCTAGAGGCACTAATCTTCTGGCCATGAGTTTTGGGGAAGGCCAGACATCAGTATTTTAACATTTCTCCAGGGAGCCTAATGGCAGCCAAGGTGGAAAATCACCGCTTTACAGAGTGTAGATAGATAGTGAGGCCGAGAGACAGATAAGACTCCATTATGTAGAGCTCCTATTTTTGAAAGTCATTTATAATTTCTAATTTTACCAAGTTTTCTCTTTCTTTACCTATCACCAAGAACTTTCTTCAAATAATTTCTCATTGCTATTATTTTTCTGTGGCGGGAGTATAGGTCAGTGAAAATTCCATCCGAATGACGTTTCGTTGTGCCGTTGTCCTCTGAGATGTTATTGCTATGAAATGTGAGGAAACAGAAATCAGTGAATTTTAACAAGAAATGGTAAATAGAACAAAGTTCCAAATATTTTGGAGTCAGATAAAAACGAATTCCAACACCCATCTATCTTCCATGAACATGCTGAAAGAAAAATACACCTAAACCTAAAATAGAGGAATAGGAATAATCCAACACATTTTGGCATTTTCTGGGAATGTGTTAAAACACTTTCTGTAGTAAATGAGCAAATACTTTACAAAATAACATAAATGGGTGAATATTTGAAGTTGTGCTCTGCCTTTAGGAAGAAATTTCTTAAAAATAAGTGCTTTTTAAAAAGCTATTCTTCCTAAGCAGTACCTAGTAAATATTCAGCGATTGTCCAGTTAAAGAAAGAATCTTCCCATGTTTGGTTTGAGCAAGAAGATAAAAAACAGGTACTATGGATAATGCTAAAATTTGCTTCAGTTTATACTATGTCTTATTTTTAGTGCGTCTGCTTTAGTTGGATTGCACATTCACAAATGATTGCTCTTTACTAAAATAGGTGTCTCTGAACCAGTGAGTGTGATATTACAAGAAAGCCTGATTTTCTAATGCATGGGCCTGGTATATTTTATTAGAGAATATAAATTAATTTTGAATTGTATATTATCAAGAGTTATGAATTTAGAACAAAGGAAATAAATTGTAAACATTCACAATATAGTTTGCAGATTAAATAAATATCACTTGTTGAAAAAAATAATATATTCCCTTTACCTATCTCGTTTTCCAATAAAGGACTCAACATGTCTTTTGGCGGGAAGTTGACCCAAGAGTCTTTTATAGTCACTGGTTAAAATTTCTTCAGCATGTCTGGCATTCCTAAAACAAAGAAGAAAGAACCACCATTATTTTTAAAAATGTTTTCTAAAATATTATTTTGACTCAATGAATAAGAAAGAAACTAATCAGCTTATTATGAAAGTTTCTAGTGTGAGCTAAAGTCCGGAAGGATTTCTTAATAACCTAAGAAAAGATATTTTCTTGTGATATATATAAAGATATTTTCTAGTTTGGCAGCCCAAAATGTTGAAAAATTAATGAAACTGGCTCTTTTAGAATTATGCTTCATAATAAATGCTCACTGATGTAATCTTTCAAACTAAATCTTCTCTGAGAAACATCAGTGGGAGGAATATGTTTAAATTAATTCTTATCTTTGATTGATTGATTGATTCCTAATGCTTTATTCATGTACCATGAGAAAGGACATATAAGAAAAAACTATCCTGATTTTAAGATAAACACTCTTATGCCTTTTGCTCTTTCTTCTCCAGAAATATTAGCAAATAAAATCTTAAACTGGAGAGGATCTTAGGGCCTATTAACCAACTTATCTGTCCTAATGAGACAGCTTTCAGTTTTTGTCTTCAGTATAGTGCTATTCTGTGTCTAATGTAATGCTGCTTTTGACAAGTGGTTCTGTGAATGAGTAGCTGTTATTATTAGGCATCTTTCCTTCACATAGATGTAGAACTCTTGCCTTAGAACTTCCTCTATCATGGAATCCTAAATACTGAGGTTTTACTAGAATCGGTACAATGTTGATGTTGACAATTTGTGCAACAGAAAGTAAGTGAGTGATTGGCTCATCCTGGCCTGTTGCTACCTCTGCACATGAACATCATGGACAGCTGCAAGAGCTGCAGTGAGTCACGCTGGAGGAAGCCATGACACGTGGAAACCTGCAGTGTTATGCTGCAGGAATAGCTTCATGGAGACCCAGAAATGAAAGATTCATAGAGATACATTTTCTAAAATGAAGCTCAATAAAAATAAACTCACCTGTCATTTTCAGCAAATGCGCTGGGCGAGGTGTCAGTGTCTAATGTTAGTATAGCTTGGTCAAGTACATTTGCTCCTTCAAATGGTATTCTGTCACCCAATATGTTAGGAAAAAGACAATAGAAGTAGAATACATTTCTTTCTCAGAAGGCGGCACTTTCGATTTTACAAGCATTAGAAATAAAACACTTAGAATCTTGGGAAGTATCACCCATTTAAAAAATATGGATAGCATAATTGACAATGGCTTGTATGGTTTATGAGAGTATTAATAGTAAAATTTTGGTTACTCCCATAATATACATACCATACGACTTTCACAAGATGTGTGTCGTAAGCATAAGAGATAATCAGGTCAGCCCTACCTGAGCATTAAGCAAAGTACACTTCCTTCGTAATGTCTTTGCTTTGCAAAGTTAAATTCCACAAGAAGAAAGATTTTAACAAAATAGAAACTTTGAAGCATTTTTAATATTCAATATGAAAACTGGAAGTAATTTGTATATTTGTTGATATTTACCATCATTTGGTTCAAATATTTCTCAAGAGCTGAGTATTAACTCCTTTTCTTCCTCTAATTGTCAAAAAGTTACTTCAAAATTCTCTTTGATGTGATATATTTCTTTGTATTGATCAAGTCCAAAGAATCTTTCTATGTTTGTATAGTTACTCAGGTTCAATGAATTTTGTGGGGTCTTCGGGTTTCTAATCTTACGTATTAATATGATTTTAGTAAGAGATGTACAAAAGAACAATCATCTTGACATGGTGGGGAAAATATTGCAAAACATATCAACCAAATATTTAAATAAATAATACAAATTTGCAAAAATTGAGTTGTTCAAACTAACAGAAAGAAATTTTCAGGTAGATAAACATGGAATTGTCAACTGTCTGAATTGAAAGAGAACTTACTTCAGAAAAGGTGCTTCGAAAAGAGGCCAAGCCAGCATTTGTGAGAAGAGCACGCTGAATAGTGTCAGGCGCACAAGGAGCTGGGGCTTCCTTCGGGTTTCCATCTCTGCATCGCAAAAGGGAGAGAGTCACATCAGATTTTTCAACCACAATGTCTCCAGACAGGTAATTTTTTAAAAAAAAAAATTATTGAGGTAACATTTGATAATAACATTATGTGAATTTCAGGTGTCCAGTTCTCTAACACATCATTTATATATTCTGTGCTCACCACCCAAAGTCTAGTCTCAGTCTGTCACCATATATTTCACCCCTTTACCCCTCTTCTTCCTCCCCCATGTCCTTTAGCCTCTGGTAACCACCATACTGTTGCCTACATCTATGACTTTCCTTTTATTATTGTCCATTTGTTGCTTTCTGTTTTATGTCCCACATATGAGTGAAATCTTATGGTTCTGGTCCTTTCCTCTCTGACTCTTTTCACTGAGCATGATACTCTAAAGATCTGTCCATGTTTTTAAAAAGGGCAATATTTAATGATTTTTAATGACAGAGTAGTATTCCATTTTACCTATGTACCACAGCTTCTTTATCCAATCAACTCTCACAGGACACTTAGGTTGTCTCTGTATGTTTGCCACCATTAATAATGCAGCAATGAAATTACAGGTACATATATATTTATAAATAAGTGTTTTCAATTTTGGGGTGATAGATATACAGGAATCCTGAGTGTCTAGCAGAAATTTCTAAACCTTATTGCAGAGTTTAGAAAATAATTTTCATCTGCTAGAAAGAGTTAAACGCATTATGATTCCTTTTAAAATCAAGAAGATTTCTCTCGGTGACAAAGGCTTGAATAAAAATTAGGATCCCTTTCACCTGCTGGTGATGTCTCACCAGGCACATAGTTGGCACAAGTACATCCTAAATGCCATATTCATATGGTGCTAGAAGTACCCGCAGGGGACTTATCCTTATTACATAGTTGTGGCATTCAAGTTTAGTATCTTTTCAAATAGTTTCAAAAAAACGGATTGTTATTCTACTGTAAATTTTGCATCTGATTAATATAAAACTGAGGTATGTCTATTAGCATAAAAATTGTATTTTATATATATTTCTTTTTCAATGTTTTGTAGATCTTACTGGAAACTCATTTCCTTACATATGGGCTTGAACAATTTAGCTCAATTAATAGTGAATATTAATACCAAAAAAAAAAATCATTGAACCACATATTACCATTGAAATAATTTTTGCCACAGATAGAAAACTATTGTGGGGACAGAGCCAGGAGTGCAGTTTCCAGGCTCTTGTCCTCATGTGGAAAGGTTCTCACTCGGGTAGTAAATGGCCATCAACTATGATTGGATGGCCATCAGCTGTGGCTAGTTGGCCGTCAGCTGTAACTAGTGAGCCATTGGCCACTAATATAACTGCCATGGCTGCACTAGCAGCAAATGGGGGCTAGCAAAAAGATGGTGGTCGAGCTAGCAAGAGCGATTGCATTTAGCACGGAGGATTGCAGCTAGCAAGTGAGGTTGGTTGGCAGACAGAAGTGGATGGCAGGTTGCGGATAGTGTGGCTCCTGCTTCCTCTGTCTCCAACCCAGCCGCCAACGAGAATATAGTGGAATGACTCCCCTATCTATGGCTCCGTGGGTGTTCCTTTTTGGCCTCTCCATATCCTAACTTCTTATGTGGGGAGCAGGAGCTGAGGCCCCGTATGACACTGCATGACAACTATATTTAAAATAGAATGTGTTTTTAAACCTAATCCACATGTACATTATATTTCCAAATAGTTTCTAGGTAGACAATTAAATGTTCAAGGCTGTTTCTTTCTGTGTCTATAAAAATCATGGCATTTCAACTTAAAGTGAAACATAAATGTTCATTAGGTTCACATAATCAAAAATTGACATAGAAAGAAGAAAACTTAAAAAATGAGTTGAAAACTTCAAAAATATGTATACCCAAGGGTCCCTTCAGTCAAAAATTTATATTCACACAAAAAACGAAAATAAAATCCTACATGAAAACATACTTTAAAAAAAAGTTAATATTGAGTAAAAGAGCAAACAGGGAAAGCATCTGCCAACACAAATAATTCAGAGAAGCCCTTTACGTGTGGGGGGGTGAGACATTTCTGTACTTACTCTCTGACCTGGGAAGATTGTCTTTGGCTCCACCAGTTCTCTGCCCTCAGAACTGAACCAGAACCTCGTCCTGGCTAAGGGTTTGTATTATTGCCAGCAGTTGCTTTGCACTCTACCCTGACCAGCATTTCAAGGCCCCTCATTTTATAGGGTTGTGCTTAGGGCTGAGCAATCACAAAGCTCTCTGAAATACGTCACAGCTGTGCTCCCACGGGATGAATAGGACTAGAGGTTCTTGTTCAATTGTCCTTATATCTGATTTATATATTTATGGTGAGTGACTTAAGATGTAACAGATAAAGCAGAGAGTTTCTTTTCTTTAAATTAAAAAAGGTACTAAGTTTCATGTGAAATGTTTTAATCTTTAATCAGCAATAATGATACAGGAGAATGAATAGTGTTATAGCCAGGACACTGGGCTTCATTCAGAAAATAAGAACGTTATGTAAAGGAATAGATTAGAAAGCAAAAAACACTTATGACTGTGATGCTAGGAAATATGTAATTCTCTTTTGTTATAAAACATGAAATATCCTAATGCCATTTGTTTCTGTCTTTTTCTGTCTGACTTATTTCACTTAATATGATATTCTCTAGGTCCCTCCAAGTCATTGCAAATGGTGATGTTTCAATCTTCTTTATGGCCAAGTAATACTCTGTTGTATAAATATGCCACAAATTCTTTACCAACCATCTATCGATGGGTATTTCAGTTGTTTACATATCTTGGCTGTTGTGAATAGCTCTGCACGAAACATAGGGGTGCATATACATTTTCAAATTAGTTTTGGATTTCTTTGGATAGATACCCAGGAGTTGAATTACTGGGTCATAAGGTAGTTCTATTTTTAAATTTTTGAGATACCTCCATCCTTATTCCATAGTGGCTGCACCAATCTGCAATCCCACCAGCAGTGCACGCGGGATCCCTTTTCTCCACATCCTTACCAGCAGTGCACGCGGGATCCCTTTTCTCCACATCCTTGCCAGCACTGGTTGTTTGTTGAATTATTGATGAGACCATTCTGACCAGGGTGAGGTGGTATCCCACTGTGGTTTTTATTTGCATTTCTCTAATGATTAGTGAGGTAGAGCATTTTTTCATAAGTCTGTAGGCCATCTGTATGTCCTCTTCAGAGAAATCTATCTTCGCATCCACACCCTATTTTTTAATTGGGTTGTTTGTTTTTGTATTGTTGAGTTGTATGATTTCTCTATAGATATTTGATATTAACCTCTTATCAGATGTACCATTGGCAAATATCCTTTCCCATTCTGTACCATGTTTTTTTGGTGTCTTTTTCTTTTTTTTTTTTTTTTTTTTGATGGTTTCCTTTGCTATGAAAAAACTTTTTTAGTTTGATGTAATCCCACATGTATATTTCTTCTTTTGCTTCCCTTGTCAAGGGGATATGTAAGTTAGAATATCACTAAGGGTAATATCTACAAATTTACTCCCTATATTTTCTCCTAGTACTTTTATTGTTTCAGGTCTTCCATTTAAGGGTTCACTCCATTTTGAACTTACTTTTGTATATGGTGTAAGAAGGTGGTCCAGCTTCTTTTTTTTCATTGTGTCTGTCCAATTTTCCCAGTACCATTTATTAAATAGAATGTCTTTACCCCACATCAGTTCTTGCTTTCGTTAGTATATATTGAATGACCATATAGGCATGGATTTATTCCTAAGCTCTCCATTCTCTTCCGTTCATCTATGTGTCTGGTTTTATGTCAATACCATGCTTTTTGGGTTACTATACCTTTGTAGTATGATGTGATGTAGGGTAGCATGGTACCTCCCACTTTGTTCTAGTTCTCAAGATTGCCATAGCTATTTGGGGTCTTTTATTGTTCCATATAAATTTTAGGATTATATTTTCTAATTCTGTTATAAATGTTATTGGTGCCTGACACATCCCAGGGGCTCAGGATCTGTGTTATGTAACTGGGAGACTGGGATGGTGCTCCTTTCAACTGTATTTGCTTTGGACATCAAATCTTTCTACATTTTTTAAAAAATTCTTTTGGTGTAATGTCCAATACTTCTTTCCAATCTTCAAATCTGAGTTTTCTTATAGGATGATTTTTCCAAGTTTTACCAATTTTATCTTTTTAAAAAAATTCTCTGCCATGTCCATAGTTTGTTTTTTTTAGAGTTAGTCTCACTAAACAATAAATGAGCTGCTTTTTAGTTCCTCAAAGAAATAATGGGCATACATTATCCCCTGGCTAATGTTTGATTAGTATATTGGTGACTATTTTAACCTCATTAAACATTGGTCCAAGCTAGTGAAATCCTTGTAAAAGTATATTTTCACAAAGGAAAAAGAAATGTTTTCTAAAAAGTAAATGATTCATCACTCTTTTAGAATGTCTTTTCTCACCCGTCTAAACTTGTGTTTCTAGCTCTCTTTCTGTATTTTTCTTTCATAGTATTTTCTACACTGAAATCAAATGATCAATTGATCTAACTGTGTCTCCTACTGGAACTAACTCTTATGCATTATTATATCTCCAGCACCTAGTACATTATAAGTCCCTGTTAATGTTTGCTGAGCAGAATGAAATGAATGATTTGTATGGGAAAAATGAAAAGGTTTTTATTTTTCTTTCGTTTGGTATTATTTAATACTATTGTTGCATCTTCTGTGTTTCTAAGGCTGAAACAAAAGAAGGAGAAAAAATATGGAATGGTCTTACATAAAAAACTCCCAGTCATTGGTTTCAATTTATAAAGTCTTTGGAGTTGTATTTATTGAACTCATAGGACAAGGTGTTTGCAGACTTTGAAGAGAAGTATATCATCAAATTTGTGGTTATACCTAAACTGCATCAACAGCTGGCAAACTATAACCCATGAACCAAATCCAATCTATCATCTGTCTCATCTATTCTGAAAGATAAGAATGGTTTTTACAATATAACTGGTCATAATATATATACATATATATTATATTGTATTATTTTATATTATATTATATTATATAATATTATATATGAAAGATAACAATAGTTTTTATAATATTAGAATGCTTTTTACAATATAATATAACATAACCAGTTATATTGTAAAAACCATTATTTCAGAGTATATATAGTGGCACACATATATATATGTATATATAGTGGCATATAAAAATGATATTAAATTTAAGTTTTAATGTCCATAAATAAAGTTCTGTTTAAGCTCAGCCATGCACAATCGTTAAAATATTGCCTATGGTTGCTTCGTGCTGCATGGCAGAGTAGAATCACTATGACAGAGACTGAATGATCCTCAAAGCTGCAAATACATACTATCTGGGCCTTTATGGGAAAAGCTTTTCAAAGTCTGCTCTATATTAAACAAAAGGTTTTTTAACATCTATGACTTTTTTTTCAGTAGAAATCCTGAAGTTAGTTATTCAGTGTAGTGCATTTACTGAAATTGTCTCTTGGACAGTAACTCTGAAATACTTTCCCCGCCCTCTCATTTCAAAATTTTTCCATGTGCTCCATCTTTGAGGCATTCAAAGAGAGGCCAGATTGATCAGACTATACTTGAATTTTTAATACCATCTCACTGCGTTTCATTTACGGTTTACATTTCAAAATATCTTTTTGTAAAGAATGAGTGAATAAATAAAATGAAAATCACATGTATTTAGTGGACAAATTCAATGTAAAACTATTACCAGTTGCTTCTAACCTTGGAGGAAATGTAATCTTCATTCCATTTCTTATTTCATTAGGAATACAGATTTTAAAGGCCAAACACTGCCTCAGCTCTCAAAACCAATGTAAACTACATGCTTTGAATAAGTGATTACAAGGTAAGATGACTTAGGAAATCCTACAACGTATTATGATAGCTAGAGGAGGTATGCATGAGGAAGGTATATCAAGGTGAGATCTATTGAACAGGTGAACTTTGGCTTAAAAAATATATAATAAAGGAGGAAGGAGGGAAGAACATCAAACTATAACAATAACAACAACAAAAATCATTTCAGAAAACCTGGAGGTGTGGCCCAAATGAGAAACTGATACAGGCCTCATCCAAAGGAAAGGGTAAGCCAGTAAGCAGGGACATGAGGTGAACTGGTATCTGTTTGTAAAAGATCACTCTGGCTACTACACAGAGCACAGGTTAAGTACTGTGTGCAGATAGACAGTATATTAATGTGATAAAGACTAGCATTCCAGTTCCAGAGGACGTAAAAGCAGATTTTCTCCCTCAGAATGAGATCTTTGACATTTGAGGTAGGACAATTAAGTTTGCAAACTCATCCCAGTAAAACTGCCACATATCTCATTGCTGAATATCACTATGGTCACCTTCCAAGTACTCCCCTTGGGAAGCTATGCACCATTGCCAGAGCCTAGTCCACCCTTCAAAGAAATTTTGGAACTCTCTTGTCTGGAATGGCCTTCAGAGCTTTCATCTTATTACCCTTGATGTCCTGAATGCCATCAACATGTCTTCCTTTCAATATTTCCTTTTATGATTCGTGGTAGTAGCCTCCATGTTTCTCTCCATGTTTCCATCCCTAGCACCCCTCCAGCCCTTCACCCTATTCCCAATGTCGCAGCCTGAATGACCCTATGAAATAGAATTCAGATAATGTCACAGCCTGTCCCAAACTCCGTACCATCTCCTCATCTCAGTCCTCGAGTCCTTCCATAGCCTGTGAGGCCCCACGAGGTCTGGTCCTTGATGACGTCTCTCACCTCATCTCCTGCTCAGCCCTTTCCAGTGCACACGGCTCCGGCCGCACTGCCCTCCTTGCTGTCTAGATACACCAGGACCATTCCTTGCCGGAACTTGCTGTTCCCTCTGCCCAGAACCCAACTTTCAGATATCTACATGGCACATCAGAGGCATTCAATGCACAGGTCTTGAAAGTATAGGAAAGAAGTTGAAAAGCATTTACATTAATACAATCAGATAAAGTTGTTTGATGGACAATCAAATTGCACTACTGCTATGCCCTCATTGGATCTTTATAAATTTCCTTTGTGTAAATTACATCTGGAGGTTTTCTATTTTCACTGCAACACTTTGTATAGCAAGCTCACTTAAATGTTTAATATTTTGTAAATCGGGTATTTAAAAAACTATTAGTCTACTTCACCTCAACATGTGTACACCACTTTGCAATTACTTGTAGTTCTACTCTCCTTAAGTAGACATCTTTTCTAATTGTAGAAAAGGAAAGAAGCAATGCTTTGCCTTGTGATGATATTGATTCTTCATTAATGGTTGGGATCTTTCTGATTCCCACTAATCTATCATTTCTTTAAGCTTTCTTTGTAAGAATTCAAGATGCATAGCTTGAGCTCTGAAAAGAAAACACCCCCACATAAAAATATGTTTTGTTGGTTTTATATTAATAGAACCACCATTTTTGTCAGGGCACATAAAACAAACACTAAACAAAAGATTCCCTGGCCTCCTTTACAAATGGCTGTCACCATAAAACTGTTCTCCTCAAGCGGATGTTACCATAAGATATCAGGTGTTGCCACGCAGCAGCCTATCCATCTGTCTCCTTGTACCTGCCCCCAAAGAAAGGAGAGTCTGTGAGACGGATCCTTTCAGGGTCTTTGCATCCCTTTTGTGCTTGTACCTTATGTCTCCCCGTTTGGCCACAGAAAGATGGCTGGTCAGCCAATGACGAGTAAAATTCCCCATGGCGGGGGACAACTCAAGCCAGGCGCAGTCAAGTGGCAACCAACAGGAGAACCCCAGGGGATCATTGAAGGCACAGACCTCCACCTTCCCCAGGCTAAGGAAAACCTCAGCCTCTGTGGCTGCATTCCTTCCCAAAACCTGCAAGGGAAGAGATTCAATGATGTGCTCTCCATCTATTCATATACATATAGGTTTTGTCCCTTGGGGAAGTACACACATCCTGAGACTTATGTTCAGCTGCCTGCAGGCAAGTGTGATTGGCTTGAATCAGTTTCCTATTATGTTGTGTGGGATTCACAGATCTTGAGACTGACAAGCTTTATCTCCTTTACTTCCCCACCTGACTAATAAAAGCTAGTGCTGGCCTGTGCTCAGTCCTTGAGGCTGCACATACCTTAGCCCAGCTTAAACTTTATTCATGGCTACTGCCTTTTCTTAACCCTGCGCTGCCCTCCTCACTCCCCACAACTCTCATCGCGCAGGACGAGACAATCAGCCAAAACGGTACATCAGCCATGTACTCCTTCCTTTCTTTCTTCTTCTTATCTTTTTTTTCCCTGCCTCTTCTTCCACCTGCTCCAAAAATGCAGATATGATGGCTGGAACTCCAGCTGCAACTTTAGATCATGAGGGGAAGGGCCGTGCCCTAGGAGATGAAAGGTGACCTGCAAGGGGTTTTGATTTCTGAGGACTTCATGGAACTGAACCATCACACTATCCCTTGACGTTTTATCTTTTGCCCAGTTTGAAAGAGCAATTTCTCTCTTATGTACGTCTCTCTTTTTTAGAATGAGCACATAATAACACATTCAAATAGTCCTACTTTACATATTACAAAACCTATCTAGTGCCTACACCATTAGTGCTAAAACAAGGTACCTTCATAGCCTTAAATTAATGAATACAATAGAAAGTGTGTGCAATGACAATCAAAGGTCTTTATTTTCTACATATAATTTCATGGAATCATTTTAGGAAAACAGTTGTGTCTCCAAATAGACCTTCGTTGATGGTAATTTGAAAGCATTCTTTGGCTGATTATGGCAAAACACAAAATATTACTGAAAAACAAATGCTCCAAGGAGTTTACATTCTACACATTCTTAACATATCATGAATGAAATGTCCAGTGTCAGAAGCAGAGGCCATTCTCTTTCATTGCAACACTACATCAGAAGAGAGCCTTTAGCAGTTAGAGATCCAAATATGAGAGACTGTTAATCCCATTCAAAATAGTTTGCCTGCTGATATGGGAATGCATACATTTTTTAAAATCTTTTTTGGAGAAAGAATTTTTATTTTTTTTATATTCTCTTAGACAATTTGAGGTTCATTTAACACAGCGTTCCATGTGCTTAATATTCAAATTTGGAGACACTGATTATGTGCTCCACTCCTGAATAGTTAAGTACGCTTTATAAATAAACACATCAATGTTGCTCTATGACTACCCTTCCATAAAGCCTCGTATAATTGGAATTAACTTGGTGTTCACTTGTCATTAAGTACATCTTTGTTAGAAAAGATACACAGCCTCTGGAATCCCAGGATTTTCATGAGTTAAAGGCAATTTTAAGAACTCTTAAACAATATTTGCAATGTAAGCAACAGTTATCACCTTGGAATAAAATGAGGCACAACATGAAACATACAGCACTTTATTTGTTATGATTTGAAGGCATTTCTTGAATTACTTAGGTAGAAATGAAAGTATCATTACTTCACCTAATCATTTTTCTTCAAAAATTCTGAAAAAGAAAGAATTGGTATGTAAGTATAAAAATATTTTTTTATAGCGCATTAGTTTCATTCATTCTCCACTCACTTGATACACACCAGTTTCTTTTTGCCCCTTGTCAATAGCCTGTGACAGGAGACTGTGTTCTGTAATATCGAAAAGGTGTCTTCTAAAAGACTGTTTGTCACAAACGGAACTGCAATGTGAAGGGACTCTAAGGTTGGTCATTAATAGTTACCCATTTGTACTTTTCACAAATGGTTGACCCACAAGTTTTTCTGTCAAAATAATTTCTCCAATGCTACCCATTCAGAAAGAAACAGAAACAATGGAGGATGCAATCTCATAAATGATGAAATAACTTTAAAAAACCTGAGTGATGTATCTTCCTTTATATTTTAGTGTGTATTGTGTTTCTTAATCTAATGGAGAAGATTTCTGCTTATAAACAATTTTTCAAGAAGCTATGTGAGATTAACTTTTTTTATTTTGAGCAAAGGTACATAATTCTCTGTAATATACTTTTATAATAATGAGAGGACAGGTGCAGAGTCCTTCACCCTGTGTCTCTGTTAGAAGTGATTGAGTAATCAGTGGACAGAAGCAACCAATGGTGCAGGTGTCTTTCCAGACACCCTGTCCACTCTTGAGCACTCTCATGAAAACCTGAGATATTTGCTCCAGGAACTGAAGAAAGACCATTAATTAATTGTCTTCAGTCTCAGCTCATGCAGATTAATCTCTTTGACCAAGTCAGACCTAGTTGGAGTCTAGCCTACCTTCATGTTTTACAAATAAAATTTTTATATAGCCCACCCATTGCCTTTCATTTTACGTACTATCTTTGGCAGCTCTCACGCTGTTACAGCAGAGCTCTGTAGTTGTAACGGAAACTGTATAGGCCACAAAGCCAAAAATATTTACTGCATAGCCTTTAAAGAAAAGTGTTGCCAACCTCTGATACAGTGATGACTAAGCACTTGCAAAGTCTCGTAAACCTTTTTTATGGGCTAATGTCAACCTTAAAGCAGGTCAGGTTAGAAATATGTCTTGTATTCCTGTACCTCTTAAAACCACTCTGATAACAAGTTTATCAATTAAGAAATGGAAAAAAAAAATATTTGTGTTTTCTCTTCTCAAAACACATTTTACAATAACTGCTATTGGAGTCATAGTACCTTCATTCACTTTATAGTAAAACAACCTAAATTGGACTTTTCTGCAGGAAGTTTACCGTATTTCAGGAATACTATTAGACCCAGAGTACCTTTGTGTTTTCACAATAATGAGTCATACTGTAATTTGGTCATATTTCCTGTACTTCAGTGAGGTGCTAGCAGTCAATTGTGGGACTAAATCTTCAATAATAAAAACAGCATGGCCAGATTCCCCAAAGAAAGCCGGGGTTTCTCATTAATGTGAGTCAGTGTCTTCTGAGTTATAACTTGACAGAAGGATAGGAATACATCCATGCAAACTCAACGAAACCAAACTGTTTCCTCCTTCTTAGCTTTCTCTCTTAGGTGATCACCAGCCTGCATGAATCCTTTTAAGCTGTCTACTGGCTTGGGGTTCTCTTCAGGCAGAAGTATCCTTCTCACATGAGGTCTCATTGTGAGAACTCTAGTATTTCTTCCTAAGTGACTCTTACCTACTTACATAACTGAATGATTGCTGTAAGAATAAAATACGAACACACACATATACCCACCACTGAGGAGGTTTCCACATCTTTTTTCCATACATCCTTCGGTACAATTCTGAAGAGTCTGGCTCATTCCTGCCAACCAGAAAGCGACATTGTGCATGTTAAGGCTCTTAGATGATAAAGCATCTAAAGAAGATATAATGTGTGACCTATGTTATTATCTGGGCTCTGTAAAGTGCTCTGGGGGCTAAATATTGATCTTTGAGGTTAGCTTTTATCTATCAATTGTTCTTCAACTTTAAAGTAGCTATAACTGTTCTTACACAACTATAATTGGGGGGGAGGGGGACACAGTCATCTTGTCTGAACTCACCCACCCAGGATTGTGCTTATTACTCATCATCTAAACAAAAATAATTGGAATAAAAAGAGAGATCACCCCACTTCCTGTTATTGTTCTCCAATATCTATGTTTAAATGTCAGCACTTTTGACAAAACCTGTTTCCAAATTCAGACTAGATACCTCTACACTCATAATTTTTAACTCTAAAGTCACAGTAGAATCAGCTGGGGAGCCCTAGAAAATACCAACGCCTAGAACCATACCACTAGAGGCACTAATTTCCTGGCCAGACATCAGTATTTTAACAATTCTCCAGGGAGTCTAAAGGAAGCCAAGGTTGAAAATTACCGCTCACAGAGTGTAGATAGATAGTGAGGCAGAGAGATAGATAAGTGTCCATTATGTAGCTTCTATTTTGAAAGTCATTTATAATTTCTCGTTTTACCAAGTTGTCTCTTTTTTTACCTAGCACGACGAATGTTCTCCAAGAGTGGCCTCAGAGCCTTTTGCTTTTCAATAAGTTCAATTCGGTCAGTGAACGTATCATCTGCGTGACGTTTGGTTGTAACTTTGTCCTCTGAGATGTTATCGCTGTGAAATGTGAGAAAACAGAAATCAGTGAGTTTGAACAAGAAATGGTAAATATAACAAAGTTCCAAATATTTTGGTGTCAGATAAAAAGGAATTCTAACACCAAACTCATTTTCTTTCACAACAATTCTAAAAGAAAAATATACCTCAACCTAAAAATAGAGGAACTAGGAATAATCCAACACATTTTGGCATTCTCTGGGAATGTGTAAAACCACATTCTGTAGTAAATGATCACATACTTAATACAATATTAGAAATGAGTGAATATTTGAAGTTGTTTTCTGCCATTAGGAGGAAATATCTTTAAAAATAAGTGCTTTTAAAAAAGCTTTTCTCCTAAATTGTATCTAGTAAATATTCAGCTATTGTCCAGTTAAAGAGATTCTTCCAAAGCTTGGTTTGAGCAAGAATTTAAAAAACAAGTACTATGGTTAACCCTAAAATTTGCTTCAGTTTATACTATGTCTTATTATTACTGTGTCTACTTCAATTTGATTGCACATTCACAAATGATTGCTCCTTACAAAAATAAGTTTGTCTGAACCAGTGAGTATATTACAAGAAAGCCTGATTTTATAATGCATGGGCCTTGTATATTTCATTGAAGAATATGCATTAATTTTTACCTAAATTGAATATTATCAAGAGTTATCAATTTAGAACAAAGGAAATAAAGTGTGATCAGTGCAAATATAATTTGAGATTAAATAATCATAACATGTTTGGAAAAAGCAATAAATTCTCTTTACCTATCTCCTTTTCCAATAAAGGATTCAGCGTTTCTTTTGGCAGGAAGTTGTCCCAAGAGTCTTTTATAGTCACTGGTTAAAATTTCTTCAGTGTGTCTGGCATTCCTAAAACAAGGAAGAAAGTATAAACATTATTTTAAAAAGGTTTTTCTACATATTGTTTTGGCTCAATGAATAAGAAAGAAACTAACCACCAGCTTATTATGAAAGTTTCTTGTGGAAACTTAAGTCCAGAAGGATTTCTTAAAATCCTAAAAAAATAGATTTTTTGTGCTTTATATCAAAACATTTTCCATATTTCTGTCCCAAAATGTTGAAGAATTAAAGTAATAAGCTTTTTTAGAGTTATACCTCATTGTAAAAGCTCATTGATAGAATCTTTCAAACTAAACCTTCTCTGGTATATATTGGTGGGAGAAATAGAATATATTTATATTAGTTCTTGCCTGATCATGCGCTTTACTCCTGAAGCTAAGCTGAAGAATAATGAATGTCAAGTACAATTTTATATACATATATATATTTAGAAGAAGTGAAGTACAGCACTAGGAATAGAGGCAGTGGAAACGTAACGGCTGTGTGCGATCTCAGAGGGGTAGTAGATGGGTGGTGGGGGGTTATCACTGTGTGAGGGATATAAATGATAAATGTTTAACTATTACATTGTATTGTACACCTGAAACTAATAAAAAAGTAAAAAAAAATAGAAAATAATTAAATTATTTCCTATTTTTGATTCTTTGAATGATTGATTGATTGATTGATTCCTAACCCTTTATTCATGTACCATAAATAAGGACATATAAGAAAAAACTATCCTGATTTTAGCACACTCTAATGACTCTTGTGTTTTCTTCTCAAAAACTATTTGGAAATAAAATCTCTTAAATTGGAGAGGATCTTAGGATCTAGCAACCTTCTTTTCAGCCATAATGAGGAAGCTTTAATTTTTTGTCTTCAGTATAGACCTTCTGTGTCTCCTGTTAAATGCTGCTTTTTACAAGTGGTTCTCTGAGTGAGTAGCGTTTATTATTAGGCATCTTTTCTTTACATAGAGATAAACTCTTGCCTTAGAACTTCCCCTAGCATGGAATCCTAAATATTGAAGTTTTACTAGAATTAGTACAATTTTTGATGTTGACAATTTGTGCAACAGAAAGTAAGTGAGTGATGGGTCATCCTGGCTTGTTGCAACCTCTGAACATGAACATCATGGACAGCTGCAAGAGCTGAAGTAAGTCAGGCTGGAGGAAGCTATGACACGTGGAAACCTGCAGTGTTACGCTGTAGGAATAGCTCCATGGAGACACAAAAATAAAAATTTTTACTTCAGAGATGTATTTTCTAAAATGAAACTCAATAAAATGAACTCACCTTTCATTTCCAGCAAAAGTATTTGGCAAGATGTGAGTTTTTCTTAGTGTTAGTAAAGCTTCATCACGATCAATTGCTCCTTCAAATGGTGTGCTGTAACCCAACATGTTAATTAAAAGACAATAGAAGTAGAACACATCCCTTTCTCAGAAGACATCTGATTTTGCAATCATTTGAAACAGACACTGAAAATCTTGTGAAGTACCACCCATTAAAAATTGTGGCTAGAATAATTGACAATGGCTTCTATGGTTTATGAGAGTATTAATAGTAAAATTTTGGTTTATTCCTTAATATAGATGTCATACAACTTTTACAAGCTGTGTGTCCTACGCATAAGAGCTACTCAGTTCAACCCTATCTGAGCATTCAGCAAATACACGTCCTCCGTGATGTCTTTGCTTTGCAAAGTTAAATCCTGTAAGAAGAAAGATTTTATACAATATAGAAACTTTGAAACATTTTTACTATTCCATGTGAAAACTGCAAGCAATTTGCATATTTCTTGATGTTTAGTATCATTTGGCTCAAACATTTCTTGAGAGCTGGATATTAACTGCTTGTATTTCTCTAAATTTCTGAAATTTACCTCAAAATTCAACTTGGTGTTATACATTTCTTTGTATTGATCAACTCCAAAGAATCCATCTTTAAATAGTTATGCAGGTTCAATGAATTTCGTGAGCCTTCAGGTTTCTAATCGTATGTATTAAGAATCATCTTGACATGATGGGGAAAATTTACATAACATATCAACCAAATATATAAATAAATAACACAAATATTTTAAAAAGTGAGTTGTTCAATATAACAGAAAGGAAATTTTCTTTTAGATAAATATGGAATGTTCAACTGAATTGAAAGAGAACTTACTTCAGAAAAGGTGCTTCGAAAAGAGGCCAGGCCAGCATTTGTGAGAAGAGCACGCTGAAAAGAGTCAGGCGCACAAGGAGCTGGGGCTTCCTTCGGGTTTCCATCTCTGCACCGCAGAAGGGAGAGAGTCACATCAGATTTTTCAACCACAATGTCTCCAGACAGGTAATTCTTTTTTTTTTTAATTTATTGAGGTAACATTTGATAACATTATGTGAGTTTCAGGTGTCAAATTCTCTAACACATCATTTATATATTCTGTGCTCACCACCCAAAGTCTAGTCTCAGTCTGTCACCATATATTTCACCCCTTTACCCCTCTTCTTCCTCCCCCACGTCCTTTATCCTCTGGTAACCACCATACTGCTGCCTACGTCTATGACTTTCCTTTTATTCTCGTCCATTTGTTGCTTCTGTTTTATGTCCCACATATGAGTAAAATCTTATGGTTCTTGTCCTTTCCTCTCTGACTCTTTTCACTGAGCATGATACTCACAAGATCCAACCATGTTGTCCAAAATGGCACTATTTCATCATTTTTTATGGCAGAGTAGTTTTCCACTGTTTATATGTACCGCTACTTCTTTATCCAATCAACTCTTGAAAGACAGATCGTTTCTATGTGTTGGCCACCATTAGTAATGCTGCAATGAACTTATGGGTACATATATCTGTACAAATAAGTGTTGTCAATTTTTCGGGGTAGATACACAGGAATCCTGAGTGTCTAGCAGAAGTTTCTAAAGCTTCTTGCAAGTTTAAGAAATAATTTGCAAGATTTATTTCATCTTACAGGAACAGTTAAAGGCAGTATGATTCCTTTTTAAATCAATTGGATTTCTCTTGGTGACAAGTGCTTGAATAAAGATTAGGATTTTTTTCAACAGCTGCCAATCTCTCACCAGGCACATAGTTGGCTCAAGTACATACTGAATGCCACATTCATATGGAACTAGGAGGAATACAATGGAACATATCCTGATTGCAGAGTCATCGCATTCAAGTTTAGTACGTTTTCTAACAGTTTCGAAAAACAGATTGTACTTCTCCTTTAAGTTTTGCATCTGATAATATAAAACTGGGGTTTGTCTATTAGCATAAAAATTGTATTTTATATACATTTCTTTTCTGCTTTTAATTGTAGCTATGACTGGGAACCTATTTCCTTACATATGGGTTTGAACAATTTTACTAAATTAGTAGTGAAAATCAATACCAAGAAATCACTGACCCACATATTACCATTGAAATAATTTTTGTCACCAAAAGTAAAATATATTTAAAATAGAATATACTTTATACATCTAACCCACATACATATTATATTTCCAAATAATTTATAGGTATAAACTTAAAAATTCATGCTCAGTCTATAAAAATCATGGCATTTCAACTCAAGTGAAAAATAAACGTTCTCTAGATTTATATAAACAACAAAGACTTAGAAAGAACAGCACTTAAAAAACGAGTGTAAACTTCTAAAGTAAATGTACGCAAGGATCTCTTTAGTCAAAAATTTATATTCAAGCAAAAAGAAAAAATATATATACTTGAGTGTATTACTTAAAAAAAAAAAGTCAGCATTGACTAAAAGAGCAAGCAGGGTTAGTATCTGCCAACACAAATAATTCAGGAAACCCCTTCACATGTTGGGCGTGAGACATTTCTGTACTTACCAGCCAACCTGAAAGCTTGTCTTTGGCTCCACCAGTTCTCTGCCCTCACAGCTGAACCAGAACCTCGTCCTGGCTAAGGGTTGGTATTATTGCCAGCAGTTGCTTTGCACTCTACCCTGACCAGCATTTCAAGGCCCTTCATTTTATAGGGTTGTGCTTAGGGCTGAGCAATCACAAAGCTCTCTGAAATACGTCACAGCTGTGCTCCCACAGGATGAATAGGACTAGAGGTTCTTGTTCAATTGTCCGTATATCTGATTTATATATTTATAGTGAGTGACTTACGATGTAACAGATAAAAAGGAGAGTTTCTCTTCTTTAAATAACAAAAGGTACTAAGTTTCATGTGAAATGTTTTAATCTTTAATCAGCAATAATGATACAGGAGAATGAATAATGTTATAGCCACAACACTGGGCTTCTTTCAGGAAATAAGAATGTTATGTAAAGGAATAGATTTAGAAAGCAACAAACACTTATGTCCATGATGCTTACAAGTATAGAATTCTTCTTTATTATGAAACATGAATTATCCTTATGCCTTTTTTATTTATATGCCGTTCGTTTAGATCCTGATTCATGTCATCGTTCTTGAGACCTATCCTAATTTTAAAATCCTCTAGAAGGATTTTTCCATCCTTCTGTCCTTAATTCCTCTATGTGGAAACTAACCCAGTATGAGTTTCAAAGAGTCTCGGAGCTCGTGCAACATGCACGCGGATGTCAAAAGCAGGAGGAGCACGAGTTAGAATATCACCTTTCCCGATACACAGTCACACGCACAATCTCCCTGACTAAAAGGAAATTGCCAGACTTCTACCTCAAGGGGATTCGAAGCGTATTCCTATTTAGAGTTTATACCCATCATTGTTGTAAGTCCTTGTACTGCGCAGTGATTTAGTTTCTCCCCCACTGCAGAACACACGCCCACACCCACAACTACAGCAACTTTGAACGTTTCCAGCTCAGTCAGCTGACACGTGGTCGCAAAAAACTAGTTGGAAAGCATTTATAGAAATTAGGTATTTATCAAAGCTCAGTATAGAGTACTGAGTTTTAATAAATACCTAATTTCTACTGGTAGACTTTGTTTTTTTTTTCACTTTTGCATGTTTTATTTTTCTTTCTTTTTTTATTAGTTTCATGTGTGAAAAACAATGTCATAGGTAGACTTTTACAGCACTCACACATTTATAACCCCCCCTCCCCCAATCTACTACCCCTCTGATATAGCCGTTACAATTCCATTGACTGTATTCCCTATGCTGTACTCTACATCCCATGACAATATACTGGGGGTGCCAAAAAAAGGTATACACATAACTTGTATTCATCTTTTGTTATTGGTATATAATGTGAATATTACAATTTTAGTACAGGTTTTTTTGTCCTTTCTTCATATGTCTATACATTTTTTGGCACCGTGTGTGTGTGTGTGTGTGTGTGTGTGTGTGTGTGTGTGTATTTAATTATAGATGATACTCCTTGTTATTAAGCTTCAGCTTCAGGTATGCAATGCAGTGCTCAGACATCTACACACTCCATGAAGTGGTCTCCCTAATAAGACAAATGCCCATCGGACCCCCTACAAATTTTTACAACATTGTTGATTATATTCCCCAAACTGTCTTTCGTATCCCCATGCCTGTACTGTGATTACTAATTTGTACTTTAGATCCCTTTATGTTCTCCAGCCATCCCCACCCCCTCACCCCCGACTTAGCAACCCTCAGGTTTTTCCCCCTATATCTATGAGTCTATTTCTGGTTTGTGTGTTTGTTCATTCTGTTCTTTAGATTCCACATAAAGTGAGAACATATACTATTTCTCTTTCTCTGTCAGACTTATTTCATTTAGCATAATATTCTCTAGGTCCATCCAAGTCATTGCAAATGGTAATACTTCATTCTTCTTTATGGCCGAGTAATACTCCATTGTATAAGTATACCATGATTTCTTTACCAATCCTGTATCAATGGGTATTTCAGTTGTTTATATATCTCGGCTGTTGTGAATAGCACTGCAATAAACGTATTTGTCTTGTTGATGATTACCATTCTAACTGGGGTGAGGTGATACCTCATTGTGGTTTTTATTTGCATTTCTCTGATGATTAGTGACGTTGAGCATTTTTTCATATGTGTATTTGCCATTTGTATGTCCTCTTTGGAGATATGTCTCTTCAGGTCCCCTGCCCATTATTCAATTGGGTTGTTTCTTTGTTTTTTTTTGAGTTGAATGAGTTCCTTGTATATTTTGGATATTAGCCCCTTATCACAGGTACTGTTTGCAAAAATCTCCTCCCATTCAGTTGGTTGCCTCTTTATTTAAACCTTCTTCTTCGTAATTTTGAGCATTGATTTTACTATGTTCATTTATTTTTCTTTTTTTTTATTAAATTTATTGGGGTGACAATTATTAGTAAAATTACATAGATTTCAGGTGTACAATTCTGTATTACATCATCTATAAATCCCATTGTGTGTTCATCACCCAGAGTCAGTTCTCCTTCCATCACCATACATTCGATCCCCCTTACCCTCATCTCCCACCTCCCACCCCCCACCCCCCTTACCCTCTGGCAACCACCAAACCATTGTCTGTGTCTATGAGTTTCTGTTTCTCATTTGTTTGTCTTGTTCTTTTGTTGCTTTTGGTTTATATACCACATATCAGTGAAATCACATGGTTCTCTGCTTTTTCTGTCTGACTTATTTTGCTCAGCATTACACTCTCAAGATCTATCCATGTTGTCACAAATGTTCCTATATCATCTTTTCTTACCGCCGAATAGTATTCCATTGTGTATATATACCACAACTTCTTCATCCATTCATCTATCGAAGGACATTTTGGTTGTTTCCATGTCATCAATATTTATGCCCCCAATCAGGGAACACCGAAATACACCAAGCAACTACTAACAGAACTTAAGGGAGAAATTAACCAAAACACAATTATACTTGGGGACTTAAATACATCATTGACAGCTATGGATAGATCATCCAAACAGAAAATAAATAACGAAATAGTAGCCCTAAATGACACATTAGATGAAATGGACATACTTGACATTTATAGAGCACTTCATCCTAAAACATCAGACTATACATTCTTTTCTAGTGTACATGGAACATTCTCAAGGATAGACCATATATTGGGACATAAAATCAGTCTCAACAAATTTAAAAAGATTGAAATCATACTATGCATATTCTCTGATCACAAGGCTTTGAAATTGGATATCAACTGTAAAAAGAAAGCGGGAAAAAACACAAATACATGGAGATTAAACAAAATACATTTAAAGAATAACTGGGTCAAAGAAGAAATTAGAGGAGAGATCAAAAGATACATAGAAACAAATGACAATGAAAATACATCCTACCAAAATTTTTGGGATGCAGCGAAAGCAGTTTTAAGAGGGAAATTTGTCTCATTACAGGCCTATCTCAAGAAACAAGAAAACTCCCAAATAAATAACCTCATGTTACACCTTAAAGAACTAGAAAAAGAAGAACAAGTAAAACCCAAGGTCAGCAGAAGAAAGGAAATAACAAAAATTAGAGCAGAAATAAATGAAACAGAGAACAAAAAGACAATAGAAAAAATTAATGTGACAAAGAGCTGGTTCTTTGAGAAGATTAACAAAATTGACAAACCCTTGGCTAGACTTACTAAGATAAAATGAGAGAAGACACTGATTAACAAAATCAGAAACGTAAAAGGGGAAGTTATCACAGACACCACAAAAATACAAAGGATCATCCAAGAATACTATGAAGGAGTATATGCCACCAAATTCAACAACCTAGAAGAAATGGATAAGTTCTTAGAAAAATATAGCCTTCCAAGGCTGAACCATGAAGAACTGGAAAATCTAAGCAGACCGATCACCAGTAACAAAATTGAATCAGTCATCCAAAACCTTCCCAAAAGCAAAAGTCCGGGACCAGATGGCTTCACTAGTGAATTCTACCAAACCTTCAAAGAGGATCTAATACCAATTCTGCACAAACTCTTCCAAAAAATTGAAGAAGAAACAGTACTCCCCAACTCATTTTATGAGGCCAACATTACCCTGATACCAAACGTGGTAAGGACAGCACAAAAAAAGAAAACTACAGACCAATATCTCTGATGAATACCGATGCAAAAATCCTAAATAAAATTCTAGCAAATCGAATACAACAATGCATTAAAAAGATTATTCATCACGACCAAGTGGGGTTCATCCCCGGGGCACAAGGATGGTTCAACATACGCAAATCCATCAATGTGATACATCATATAAACAAAATAAAGGACAAAAATCATATGATTATATCAATTGATGCAGAAAAAGCATTTGACAACATCCATTTATGATTAAAACACTTAATAAAATAGGTATAGAAGGAAAGCACCTTAACATAATAAAGGCCATATATGACAAGCCCTCTGCTAATCTCATAATTAATGGAGAAAAACTGAAGCCCTTTGCTCTACGTTCAGGAACACGACAGGGATGTCCCCTATCACCTCTGCTTTTCAACATCGTGTTGGAAGTCCTTGCCAGAGCAATCAGGCAAGAGAAAGAAATAAAAGGCATCCAAATTGGGAATGAAGAAGTTAAATTATCACTCTTTGCAGATGACATGATGCTATATATAGAAAACCCTAAAGACTCCACCAAAAAGCTATTAGAAACAATCAACGAATACAGTAAAGTTGCTGGCTACAAAATCAACGCGCAAAAGTCCTTTGCCTTCCTATATACCAACAATGAAATCTCAGAAAAAGAAATACAAAAAACAATTCCTTTTGCAATTGCAACAAAAAGAATAAAATACCTAGGAATAAACTTAACCAAGGATGTGAAAGACCTATATGCTGAAAACTATAAGACATTTTTATTTTTATTTTATAATGATTAGTTCAATCACCTTTTTTTTCTAATGCTACAATTGTGTATTAATATTTTTCTTTATTCTACTTTCAATTCTCTTCTAGAGATGATAAGGTGTAACATCCAAACCATATATCTTCTCAAGCTCATTAATTAAACTGAATATCACAAACCCCAATTGTTTTAATCTTAAGCAAACTATTACTTAAGGAGAAAGGAGAAATTGTCTTTGGATTAAAAAAAAAAAAGAAGAATGACATAGATATTTCTCTTGCAGTAACTTATAACCTTACATGCAATAGCAACTTCTAGCTCAAAGATTCTAGGTTTTATAACCAGAAAGATAATTAAATGTTAATTAAGATATATAGCTTAACAAGTGTGACCTGTGTATCTAAGGCCTAATAGAAAGAAAATCTAAGAGACAAAAAGAACTCTTGGGAGATCTATGTGATATTTCAAACAATTCCAGATTGCGTACCAACAAAAGTATTACCCCTTGCTACTCTACTCCATTCTCTTTTCTCCATGTTTCCATCTCATTTCAAACCTTTTTACAAAAGATAAGTTTTTCATGTTCTTTCTTCTTCCTCTCTAGTTTACCAGCTCTTTGCTGTCACCATCCTGAATGATAGCATTTTTGCATTAGAAATAACTTCTAGATGGTTAATCATACCTTCCACAAAAGGATTACGAACACTGTAACTACACACAACACAATGAAGACTAAAGAAATCAACCCAAAATAATATTTTCTCATCCTAAAATAAAGAAATACAATAAAACTAAAACTTTTGTCTATTTGTTGGTATACTGAAACACTCTTATATATATAAATGGTACTCATTTATTAGGAATAACTTGGGAATCAAATATTTATTCTGCCTTTCTGTGTAAAAGGCATGTGAGGATAACCTAATAGTTGATAAAGAGAAATTTCTTCTTTCTGAAATACTTCAAAGAAATGCTGCAAGAAAGAAATTATACGTAATATTTTCCCTGATGAAATATACCTCTAGGAAACATTTATCAATGGTTGTTAAAATCGTCACATGAAAGGCTGATAGGGAACCTTAGAGTGGATGTATCAGGTGGATCATACATAACCTCACAGATGAATCCTAACATCACAGAGAGATGGAAACAACCAGACAGTATGTACCATCTGATGTGACGCAGTAGGAAGGACACACAACCTCCTAGGAAATGTTCATGCTGAAAAGAATGTGGTGAGGCCTCGAGATCTAACTTCCCAGTTCATAGGAAATTCATGAAGTAAAAGAACATATTTAAACAATGCCATGGGATTGCTACCCTGCTTGTGGTGAATTGCAACTATTAACTGGCAAGAAGAAATGGGGAGTGGAAAGCATAGATTAACAGGCACTTAAACATATATGAACTACATGCAATGTACCGCCTTTGTATCAGGGTGTAAACAAGACAAATTAAATAATACATTGATGATATCAATAGCTATGTTTAAATACCATCTAGACAAATTTGATATTACAAAATTGTTGTCTTTAGGTGTGTTAATAGTATTGTGGTTATAGTTATAGATAAATATCTACGTCTTAAAGACACACTCTTAAGAATTTGTAGATAAAACTGTCTTTTGCCCGTTTTTATAAATTGGGCTATTTGAGAAATTTTGATAATGAGTGGTAGAAGTTTCACATTTTGCAAAAATAGAAAAAAATCTTAAAATTCATGTAGAACCACGAAAGACCAATAAAGCCAAAGTGATCTTATAAAACAACAAAGCTGGAGTCATTACACGCCCTGATTTCAAAATAAATTACAAAGTTACAATAATTAAAACAGAATGGTACTAGCATAAAGATAGATCAATAGACCAATAGAAAAAAATAGAGATCCCACAAATAATAAGTATGCAGTTAAGTGATGATTGAAAAAGGTAACGATGGCAACAGATCATCTCTTCAACTAATGGTGTTGGGAAAATTGAATATCCACATGCAAAGTTTAGAAATGATATTGGAATACCTATTTACACCATACAAAAAATCTGCTCAAAATGGATTATAGACTTAAATAAGTCTTCGAAGTGTAAAATCCCAGGAAGATTATATAGGGGAAGACATTCTTGACATGAGATGGCAATGATTTTTCCGAATATAACACAAAAATCACAGGCATCAAAAGCATTAATAGAGAAGTGGGACTCCATCAAACTAAAAAGCTTTTTCAGATTAACAGATGGAAAAGCAACCTATAGAATTGTAACCAAATCCAAGTTTATATTCCCAGCAAACAACAAAACCATCACTGAAGCAAGGGGTATGCAACAAAGAAAAGAGTTGAGTTCCAGAGGCAGCAAAATGAGGAGACAGGAGGAAAACTCAAATCCAGTCTTCCCAAAACAGGAAAGATATGGGGTTTAAGGGGTTCAAAGGGCAAATTCACGTGCAAAGGGAGAGCTATTGATTCTCAATCTGATAGGGGAAGTGAGTGATTTGAGGTGGAGGGCAGGTCCCCAGGATTCCTGAGTCACTTCTGAGTTGCCTTGGCATCTAAGAAGGCATCTCCTGTGAGTGTAGACTTCTTGGAGCCTGAGGTTCTTCCTTCCTGTTATCTTTACATTCAGCCAGTCTCCTGAAGCCTGCAGAACACAGGGATACTACCTTTCAATCACTCAAGCATAGCTTTGTTATCTATCATTATATTTTCTGGAACTGACCTTTGCTTGCAAAAGCACATTAACTAGGATTACACCAAAAAACCCAAAGCCTTCACTGGAATTAAGAACAAAGTTTCTACATTTTTATCCTTAACTTTAAATTTTAACCTTTTAGCTAAAATGTGTACTCAGAAGAAGAGAAAATTTTGCAAACTATATATCTGAAAGGGGTTAATTTTCAAAATATAACCACTATTTCTGAAACACCACAGATACACAACACACACACACACACCCCACAGAAAGTGTGAACCTTCTCAAAGAGTGGGATTTACATTTACACCTACAATTCTCTGAATTAATATGATCCACAAAAAATTATATCAACACAAATTTGTCATATTGTTATTCAGTTTCCAAACATTTTTCTAGTTAGAAACAACTTGGCAGTCACATCCCACAATTTGGTAAAACACAAACAATTTAAGAAATAAAATGTTTATTTTTCATTTTTTTTAAATTATAGTGTTTCATCTTAATGTTTTAAAATAACATGACTATAATTGCCCCTGCATGGAACCAGCTTATGCTATCAATTATAATTGACCATTTTGCTTTAACTCTGAAGGTATATTTTCAAGTTAACACTCCTCTAATTAGCTACATAAAGTGGAAATGGGAATCTTCTCAGTTCTATTCCATTACGCTTCACAACATGCACACAATTTCAGACTTACCTTTCTTTGATAAATTCTCGTTTTTGACACGTGCCTGCTGCTCCAAACCTCTATCTCATTCATCTCTACTCAACTTTACAAGAATATGACTGAAGTTTCTTTATCTGTATATTAAGGAAAGAAGAAAATGTCTTTGGAGTATACGACGTCTGACACTTAAATTTTTGTAGTAGTCAGCGTGCCCTTGCATTGGCAGCACTGTACAAACCACTTGGTCAGGTTTCATAACGTTGGCATATCAATGTCTCACAGCTGTTTGTATTTATGGGTGGTGGTGTCTTGCTGAGTGATGTTCATTATTGTTATGTGCTTTGTGTGCCATTGTGAGAACATCTGAGGTTGAATTAGAGCAAAGAACACACGTTAAATTTATTGTTAAACTTGGCAAGAGTGGAAGTGAAATCAGGAACATGTAAGTCCAAGATTATGGGAATAACTCCATGAAGAAAACGACAGTGTACAAATGGATTAAATGGTTTTCTAAGGGGAGAGCATACGTCACTGATGAAGACAGGTTAGGATGCCCAGTAACAGGCAGAACTGATGAAAACATTGCAAAAGTTCTTGGAATTGTGCTTCAAATACATCGGGTGATTGTGATAAACATAGCAGACTAAGGAAACATCCATGGAGAAACAGTTAGGAAAATCTTAACTGAAAATCTTGGCATGAGAAAGCTGTGTGCAAAAATGGTCCCAAAGGATCTCTTTCATCACGACAACGCACCAGCTCATGTGACACTGTCTGTGAAAGGTTTTATAGACAGTACACAAGTAACTGTATTGGAACTCCCTCCTTACTCACCTGATCTGACTTCAATGACTTGTTTCTTTACCCGAAGATAAAGGAAATATTGAGCGGAAACCATCTTGAAGACATTCAGGACATCAAGGGTAGTTCGACATCAGATCTGAGCCCATTCCAGAAAAAGAGCTCCAAAATTGCTTTAAAGTCCAGACTAGGTGCTGGTGTCGGGCACAGCTTCCCAAGGGGAGTACTTTGAAGGTGAACATAGTGATATTCAGCAATGAGGTGTGTAGCACTTTTCTAGGATGAGTTCGCGACCTTAATTGTCAGACCTTGTAAACTGCGAGTAATGGCACATGTATTTCCTTAGAAGTTAAGTTATAATATATGCAATGGGAACTTATAGCTCAAAGAGTCTAGGTTTTGTTACCATAAATGTAATTAAAATGTCAATTAAGAAATATAGCTTAAAAAGTTTGACCTGTGTGTCGAAGGCCTAATGGAAAGAAAATCAAAGAGATAAAAAGAAATCTTGGGAAATAAACGCGTATATGAATTTTCTGTCACTGGAACAAATGAGATTAACATGTGGGTAAGACAAGAAGCAGAGCGATATGCCCTGGTGTGTGAAGCCACAAGTCTATAGGCAACAGAAGAGCCAGAGAGAAAGAAGCAAAATTATGAAACCAGAGCGAGTGTCGAAGAAAGAGAGAGAGAAAAAAAAAGCACATTGTGTGGGGCAAAATGAGAAAAGTTAAAGTATGAAAGGAGACTCATCTGGCTGGAGACTTACATTACATGAGGCAAAAGAGAAGCAACAAGGAAATGTTTTCTCTCTAATAATGGAGGAGAGAAAGCTGTCAAAAGAGGATTATGAAAAGACAGATTCTTTTCATGTGTCTTTTCCCCTCTCTGTCCTTTCAAACAAGTGCACCTGCTCTCAGTTAACCAGACAAGATACCATTAGAGATGGAGCCCGAAACAAGAATAGGCAAATAAATAATTGGAGTGTAGTTTTCTAAAATCTATATCTACTAAAATGTGTGGCTACAAGGGCTCAGGAATTCACAGATATTATTATAGAATTGTTAGTCTCTTATCTTTGAGATAGCCTGTAGAATAGAGTTTCTGTATCTGAAAACCAGAAACAGTGTGGTGTGTGTTCATTTAATATTAAGACAATATATGTTAATATATAGTTGTTACTTACATAAACACAGAAGAAAATATGTAACTGCATATTAGATTGGATAGATTTAAATTAATTCTTACAAAGATGTTACAAAACTAAGTATTGGAATTTATCACCCCCAAAAGCTGTAAATATAAAATTGGTTAGGCTATCAGGAAACATTTTAAGAGTTAATTTGCCATGTTAGTAACTGATTATCAAGGAGCGTTTTGTGCCTTTCACAAAAGAATATGGTCTCAAACTGACAAATTCAACAAATTATTAATAATTAGATATTCTAGAACAGTTCAGATACTGTAGAATATGCATTTATTGAGGACTGAAGTAGGCATGTAGCCAGATCTCACAAGAAGTATAATGTAGGAAAAGTAAAAATGACTTTTCTGATATTTCTTTGATTATGTTCTCCCATTGAGGTTCTCCTTTCTCTTACTCTCAAACTTCTGTTTATCAGATAGAAGTCTTCTTGTTTTGATTAGCCGTGACTCATTTTTTACTTTTAAATTATCTCTAATACTGTAGGTAATTTGTTTGATTTTAATACAACATTTCTGTTAAATTTTATTTTCACTTAGGCAATTTTACAGTCCAAGAGCATTTTCTTTACTGTTCCTGCATCAAGTCCGTGTTTTACTTATGCAATATTTTCAGATTATCTTTAAGACTTTGTTTTTATTATTTGCCATTTCTTTTTCAGCCATATTCTTTTTTTTTAAAAGTTGGCCCTTTCTTCAAGTTTTCCTCAAATACCTGGAGATCCTTGATTGTTCACTCATATTCAATATTTCTAATAGTACCTGCAACCATTAACTTTGGTCTGTTTGGAAAATTTATAAAAGAAAGAAGAAAAAAAAGGAAGGATGGAAAAAAGGAAGGAAAGCAGGAAAGAAGGAAAAGAAAACAGAAAAGAGAAACTAGAATGTCTGAGGTCACTGTCTGTAGACAGTTATTGGTGGTCGTTTTCTTTTTAGGCTGTGCTGGGAGGGAGCCATTGTAATGATGGCTTCCCATCTCATTCGCAAAGAGAAGCAAAGCTTTGCTCTGACCTGTGATTTAACATGCAGTCCCGTTCCTTAAAACTTCTCTGATGTTCTCTCTTACAATGTACTTTAATAATTCTCCATTCAGTCAAATTGACCTCCTCTCTGTTCCTTATAATATTAGGTAAGTCCCAAGCTCAGGGCTTTTGCATGTGGAATTCCTTCTGTTTAGAATGATCTTCCCATGGATACTGGAAGGTCATTCTTTCTGGGCTTTTGTTTTCAAGTACACCTTATGGTGAGGCCTACTCTTGGACCTCCATCTTAAATTTGAAACCTTTTGTTTTTTAACACTTAATATCTTCTTTCTGTGCAAAATTTTTGTCCTCAAAACTTATTATTTTCCAACAGAATATGTATTTTCCGTAACTATTTTCTTCTCATCCGTTTCCTTCAATGCAATGTAAGCTCTATGCAGACAGAATTTTGCATGTGTTTTGTTCAGTGTTGTATCACCAGAATATAGAAGAGTGATGAGCACATAGTAGTTTCCTTATAAATACTTGTTTACAAAACCAGTATGTGATTTTTATTTTTCACAGCAGCAGCATATAAATTTGTGAACGAAGACTTCTTCCTTGGAAGACTTTTTTTTACTTGTATTACAAAACTGCACACTTTCTTATTTTTATCCTTTCACTTGCTCTTTCCTTCATTTATTTTACCCCATTTTTGCTTAATATCCCAGCCTATTAACGATGGAGAACCTCAGAGTCATGGGCTGAACTGTGTCCCCCCAAATTCAATTGGTGAACTGCTAAAACCGAGTACCTCAGAATGTGGCCTTATTTAGAGATAGGTGTTTTTTTTTATAGGGGAAACAGAATTGAAATGGTCATTAGCATGGGCCCTGATCCATTATGCCAAGTGTCCTCCTGAAAACGGGAAATTGGAGACAAACACATGTACACACAAGCACACACACACACAAACAGAGACAACAACATGTGAAGTTTAAGGCAGAGCGTGGTGATGCTTCCGCAGGTCAAGAATTGCCAGCAAAGTACCAGAAGCCAGGGAAGGGCATGGGTCAGATAGTCCTTCACAGTCGTCAGAAGGGCAGCACACTGATATTGGACATCTGCTTCTGAACTGAGAGAAAATAACTTCTGATGTTTAAGCCCCCATTCTGTGGTCCTTTGTTGTGGCAGCAGAGTGAATGAACCTACCCAGGGATCTTGTGTTGAGATGCTTTGTCAGCTACATTAGGTCCCTTGGAGATCTAATGACTTGTGCCTTTAAATCTCATGTATATACTGAAGCCTCCTAACTGCTTGTCTTCAGCACAGCATCTCCTCAGGACTCCTCAGGTGTGTCTCCAACTCTATTCAGCATCAGCTTTGAAATGTCCAAATCTGAGATCCTCATCCTGTGCTGGAAGCTCCTTCCTCCCATCGTGTCCATCCTTCAAGTTGCTCAGGTGATTTACCTGGAAACATTCTGGACTTTGCTCTTTCATATCCTCAATCTTTAAGCAAATAATGTGACTCACTCTCAAGACGTATTCAGACTCCACTGCTCCCCACCTGCGCTGTCTGTGCCCTGGTAGCCACCGTCGTGTTTCACCTGATTCGTGGCAGTAGCCTCCTCGTTTGTCTCTGTGTTTCCATCCCTAGCACCCCTCCAGCCCTTCACCTATTCCCAATGTAGCAGCCTGAATGACCCTGATAAAATGGAATTCAGATAATGTCACATCCTTGTCCCAAACTCCGTACCATCTCCTCATCTCAGTCCTCAAGTCCTTCCATAGCCTGTGAGGCCCCACGAGGTCTGGCCCTTGGTGACCTCTCTCACCTCATCTCCTGCTCAGCCCTTTCCAGTGCACACGGCTCCGGCCGCACTGCCCTCCTTGCTGTATATATACGACGGGACCCTTCCTAGCCGGGACTTGCTGTTCCCTCTGCCCACAACCCAACTCTCAGATATCTACATGGCACATCAGAGGCATTCAATATACAGTTCTTGAAAGTATGGGAAAGAAGTTGAACACCATTTACATTAATAAAATAAAATTGCTTACATTGACAGTCAAATGCCACTACTTACTACTAAGCCCCCATTGCATCTTTATAAATTTCTTTTGTGTAAATAGCATCTCGAAGTTTTTTGTTCTCCCTGCAGTGTTTTGTATACAAAGTTCACTTAAATATTTAATAATGTTGAAATTAGGTATTAAAAATGATATAATTAGTCTACTTCACCTCAACTTGTGGCAACCACTTAGCAATTACTTGTAGTTCTGCACTCTCCTTATGTAGCCATCCTTTCTAATTGTAGGAAAGGAAAATGAGCGAAGCTTTGCCTGTGATGATATTGATTCTTCATTAATGGTTGGGATCTGTCTGATTCCCACTTGCTCTTTCATTTCTATAAGCCTATTTAGTAAGAATTTAAATTTATAGCTTGAATTTTAAAAAGAAAACATCTTCACATAAAAATATGTGCGTTAGGAAGTTCTCTCTTATTTAAGTCACTGTTATTTTAGGACTCACACATAATAAAACATTCAGATAGTCCTACCTTACATATCAAAAAGACCTATCTAGTGCATACAACATTAGTGCTAAAACAAGGTAATGCCATTTCCTTTAAATTAATCAAAACAATAGAAATTACTTGCAATGACAATCAACGGTCTTTATTTTCTATATATAATTTCATGGAATCATTTTCGGAAAATAGTTGTGTCTCCAAATGTACTTTCATTGATGGAGGCTGATATGAGCAAACATTTTTGAGTGATTATGTGAAAAAATATTACTGAGAAACAAATGCTCTACTCAGTTTACATCCTACACATACTTAACACAAGTATAAAAGAAAAGTCCAGTCAGAAGCAGAGGCCATTCTCTTTCATTGCAACACTACATCAGAAGAGAGCCTTTGGCAGTTAGAGATCCAAATTCAAGAGACTGTTAATCCCATTCAAAGTAAAGTTTGCCTGCTGATGTGGGAATGCATAACATTTTTTGAAAATCTTTTTTGAAGAAAGAATTTTTATTTTGTTCATATTCTCTTAGACAATTTGAGGTTTACTTAACAAAGCATTCCATCTGCTTAATATTCAAATTTGGAGACAATGATTATGTGCTCCACTCTTCTGAGCAGAGCATGTTTGTTTCCCCAAAAATAAGACCAGGTCTGCTATTAATTTTTGCTCCAAAAGATGCATTAGGGCTTATGTTCAAGGGATGTCATCCTAAAAAATCATGCTAAGGCTTATTTCTGGTTAGGTCTTATTTTCGGGGAAACATGGTATACTCTATAAATAAATACGTCAGTTTTGCTCTCTTACTACCTACCCTTCCATTAGGCCTCGTATAATTGGAATTAAATTGATGTTTGCGTAACATTAACATATTTTGTAAGAAAAGATACACAGCCTCGAGTATTTGAGAATTTTCATGAGTTAAAGACAAATTTAAGAACTCTTAAATAATATTTGCAATGTAAGCAACAGTTGTTATGTTGGAATAAAATATCTCACAACATGACCAGCACAGTATTTTATTTGGTTTTGATATTGAAGATGATTATTGAATTATTTATGCAAAAATCAAAGTATAATTACTTCACCTAGTCATTTCTCTTCAAAAATTCTGAAAAAGAAAGAATTGGTATGTAAGTATAAAAATATAATTTTTTAGCGTATTAGTTTCATTCACTTTTCCACTCCCTTGATACACATCAGTTTCTCTTTCCCCTGTCAACAGCCAATGAGAGGAGATTGTGTTCTGTATTATCAAGAGGGCATCTTCCAAAGCATTGTTTGTCACAAATGGAACTACAATGAGAAAGGGCTCTCTCGTGAGTGATTAACAGTCACCCATTTGTAATTTTCACAAATGGTGGAGCCACAAGTTTTTCTGTCAAAATAATTTATTCAGTGCTACCCATTCAAAAAAGAAACAGAGGGTGGAATCTCATCAATGACCAAACAACTAATAAACCCGAGTGATTTATCTTCCTTAATGTTCTAGTGTGTATTTTATTTCTTAATTTACTGGAGAAGACTCCCTCTTATACACATTTTTTCAAGAAGCTACGTGAGACTATGTAGCTTTTTGAGCAAAGGCACTCATTTCTCTGAAATATCCTTTTATAAGAAAGAATGGGCAGGTGCAGAGCCCCCAACCCTGTATCTCTGCTAGAGGAGAAGTGGTAATCAGTGGGCAGAAACAACCAATGGCGCAGGTGTCTTCCCAGACACCCTGTCCACTCTTGAGGAATCTAATGAAAACCTAAGATATTTGCTCCAGGAACTGAAGAAAGACCATGAATTTTCTTCAGTCAAAGCTCATCCAGTTTAATCTATCTGACCTAGTCAGAGGTTGGAGTCTACCCTACCTTCAGGTTTTACAAATAAAGTTTTATTGTAACACACCCATTCCCTTTCATTTTACATACTGTCTGTGTCAACTGTCACAATATTACAGCAGAGCTGAGTAGTTGCAATGGAAACCATAAGCCACAACCAAAAATATTTACTGCATAGCCTTTAAAGAAATTTAATACAGCCTCTAATACAGTGATGACTAAAAACTTGTGAAGTCTCATAAACATGTTTTATGGGCTAATGTCAACCTTAAAGTAACTCAGGTTACAAATATGTTTTGTATCCATGTACACATATAACAACTGTGATAACAACTTAATCAGTTAACAAACGAAAAAACCTATTTCTGTTTTCACAACTCAAAACACATTTTACAGTGACTGTCATTGGAGTCATAGTACCTACATTCACTTTATCGGTAAAATAACCTAAATTGGACTTTTGCAGCAGGAAGTTTGCTGTATTTAGGAATAAAATTAGACCCAGAGTGCCTTGGTATTTTCACAATAACGAGTCACGCTGTAATTTGTTTGTGTTTCCTGTACTTCAGCGAGGTGCTAGCCGTCGATTGTGGGACTAAATCTTCAATTAACAAAAGCAGCATGGCTGGATTCTCCAAAGAAAGCCAGTGTTTCTCATTAGTGTGTGTCAGTCTCCACTGTGTTACATGTTGACAGAATGATGGGAATATGACTGAGCAAACGAGGAGATACTAAACTGTTTAATTCTTCTTAGCTTTCTCTGTTAGGTGATCACCAATCTGCATGAATTGGTTTAAGCTGTCTACTGGCTTGGAGTTGTTCAGGTAGAAGTATCTTTCTTAGGTGAGTTCTCATTGTGAGAACTCTAAGATGTATCTCCTTAAGTAACTCTTACCTACTTAAATAACTGAATGATTGCTGTAAGAATAAAATAAGAACACAGGTATACCCACCACTGGGGAGTTGTCATCAGCTTTGCTCCAAAGAACTTTTCATCATCTCTCTGAAGGTTTTTCCTTATACCTGCCAATCAGAAAGAGACATTATGCATGTTAAGGCTCTTCGATGAGAAAGCATCTAAAGAAGAGATAGTGTGTAACCTACTCTATTATCTGTGTTCTGCAAAGTGTTCTGAGGGCTAAATAATTATGTTCTAGGTTAGTTATCATCTATGAATTGTTCTTCAACCTTAAAGCAGCTATAACTGTTCTTACCCAATATAATCGGGGGGAAACGTGACTCATCTTGTCTGAACTCACCCAACCAGGATTGTGCTTAGTACTCACCATCTAAACAAAAATAATTGGAATAAAAAGAGAGATCACCCCACTTCCTGTTATTGTTCTCCAATATCTATCACCACAGAGAGACACAGGTTTTACAGGATCTGAACAGTCAAAAGAACTCAAGGATGAATTTAGTAAAATCAGGTTTGACTATGCACATAAAGGGAGTTCCATGTGATACCTAATTGCTAATTGATTTGCTCCATGTTTTAAATGTCAGCACTTTGATAAAAACCTGTTTCCAAATTCAGACTACATACCTCTAACTCATCATTTTTAACTCTAGAGGCACAATAGAATCTGCTGAGGGGACCCAGAAAATACCAATGTCTACGGCCATACACCTAGAGGCACTAATCTTCTGGCCATGAGTTTTGGGGAAGGCCAGACATCAGTATTTTAACATTTCTCCAGGGAGCCTAATGGCAGCCAAGGTGGAAAATCACCGCTTTACAGAGTGTAGATAGATAGTGAGGCCGAGAGACAGATAAGACTCCATTATGTAGAGCTCCTATTTTTGAAAGTCATTTATACTTTCTAATTTTACCAAGTTTTCTCTTTCTTTACCTATCACCAAGAACTTTCTTCAAATAATTTCTCATTGCTATTATTTTTCTGTGGCGGGAGTATAGGTCAGTGAAAATTCCATCCGAATGACGTTTCTTTGTGCCGTTGTCCTCTGAGATGTTATTGCTATGAAATGTGAGGAAACAGAAATCAGTGAATTTTAACAAGAAATGGTAAATAGAACAAAGTTCCAAATATTTTGGAGTCAGATAAAAACGAATTCCAACACCCATCTATCTTCCATGAACATGCTGAAAGAAAAATACACCTAAACCTAAAATAGAGGAATAGGAATAATCCAACACATTTTGGCATTTTCTGGGAGTGTGTTAAAACACTTTCTGTAGTAAATGAGCAAATACTTTACAAAATAACATAAATGGGTGAATATTTGAAGTTGTGCTCTGCCTTTAGGAAGAAATTTCTTAAAAATAAGTGCTGTTTAAAAAGCTATTCTTCCTAAACAGTACCTAGTAAATATTCAGCGATTGTCCAGTTAAAGAAAGAATCTTCCCATGTTTGGTTTGAGCAAGAAGATAAAAAACAGGTACTATGGATAATGCTAAAATTTGCTTCAGTTTAAACTATGTCTTATTTTTAGTGCATCTGCTTTAGTTGGATTGCACATTCACAAATGATTGCTTTTTACTAAAATAGGTGTCTCTGAACCAGTGAGTGTGATATTACAAGAAAGCCTGATTTTCTAATGCATGGGCCTGGTATATTTTATTAGAGAATATAAATTAATTTTGAATTGTATATTATCAAGAGTTATGAATTTAGAACAAAGGAAATAAATTGTAAACATTCACAATATAATTTGCAGATTAAATAAATATCACTTGTTTAAAAAAATAATATATTCCCTTTACCTATCTCGTTTTCCAATAAAGGACTCAACATGTCTTTTGGCGGGAAGTGGACCCAAGAGTCTTTTATAGTCACTGGTTAAAATTTCTTCAGCATGTCTGGCATTCCTAAAACAAAGAAGAAAGAACCACCATTATTTTTAAAAATGTTTTCTAAAATATTATTTTGACTCAATGAATAAGAAAGAAACTAATCAGCTTATTATGAAAGTTTCTAGTGTAAGCTAAAGTCCGGAAGGATTTCTTAATAACCTAAGAAAAGATATTTTCTTGTGATATATATAAAGATATTTTCTATTTTGGCAGCCCAAAATGTTGAAAAATTAATGAAACTGGCTCTTTTAGAATTATGCCTCATAATGAATGCTCACTGATGTAATCTTTCAAACTAAATCTTCTCTGAGAAATATCAGTGGAAGGAATATGTTCAAATTAATTCTTATCTTTGATTGATTGATTGATTCCTAATGCTTTATTCATGTACCATGAGAAAGGACATATAAGAAAAAACTATCCTGATTTTAAGATAAACACTCTTATGCCGTTTGCTCTTTCTTCTCCAGAAATATTAGCAAATAAAATCTTAAACTGGAGAGGATCTTAGGGCCTATTAACCAACTTTTCTGTCCTAATGAGGCAGCGTTCAGTTTTTGTCTTCAGTATACAGCTACTCTGTGTCTAATTTAATGCTGCTTTTCACAAGTGGTTCTGTGAATGAGTAGCTGTTATTATTAGGTATCTTTTCATTACATAGATGTGGAACTCTTGCCTTAGAACTTCCTCTATCATGGAATGCTAAATACTGAAGTTTTACTAGAATTAGAATAATTTCTGATGTTCAATTTTGTGCAACAGAATGTAAGTGAGTGATTGGCTCATCCTGGCCTGTTGCTACCTCTGCACATGAACATCATGGACAGCTGCAAGAGCTGCAGTGAGTCAGGCTGGAGGAAGCCATGACACGTGGAAACCTGCAGTGTTATGCAGCAGGAATAGCTTCATGGAGACCCAGAAATGAAAGATTCATAGAGATACATTTTCTAAAATGAAGCTCAATAAAAATAAACTCACCTGTCATTTTCAGCAAATGCGCTGGGCGAGGTGTCAGTGTCTAATGTTAGTATAGCTTGGTCAAGTACATTTGCTCCTTCAAATGGTTTTCTGTCACCCAGTATGTTAGGAAAAAGACAATAGAAGTAGAATACATTTCTTTCTCAGAGGGGGCACTTTCGATTTTACAAGCATTAGAAATAAAACACTCAAAATCTTGGGAAGTATCGCCCATTTAAAAAATATGGATAGCATAATTGACAATGGCTTGTATGGTTTATGAGAGTATTAATAGTAAAATTTTGGTTACTCCCATAATATACATACCATACAACTTTCACAAGATGTGTGTCCTAAGCATAAGAGATAATCAGGTCAGCCCTACCTGAGCATTAAGCAAAGTACACTTCCTTCGTAATGTCTTCGCTTTGCAAAGTTATATTCCACAACAAGAAAGATTTTATGCAAAATAGAAACTTTGAAGCATTTTTAATATTCAACATGAAAACTGGAAGTAATTTGTATATTTGTTGATATTTACCATCATTTGGTTCAAATATTTCTCAAGAGCTGAGTATTAACTCCTTTTCTTCCTCTAATTGTCAAAAAGTTACTTCAAAATTCTCTTTGATGTGATATATTTCTTTGTATTGATCAAGTCCAAAGAATCTTTCTATGTTTGTATAGTTACTCAGGTTCAATGAATTTTGTGGGGTCCTCGGGTTTCTAATCTTACGTATTAATATGATTTTAGTAAGAGATGTACAAAAGAACAATCATCTTGACATGGTGGGGAAAATATTGCAAAACATATCAACCAAATATTTAAATAAATAATACAAATTTGCAAAAATTGAGTTGTTCAAACTAACAGAAAGGAAATTCTCAGGTGGATAAACATGGAATTGTCAACTGTCTGAATTGAAAGAGAACTTACTTCAGAAAAGGTGCTTCGAAAAGAGGCCAAGCCAGCATTTGTGAGAAGAGCACGCTGAAAAGAGTCAGGTGCACAAGGAGCTGGGGCTTCCTTTGGGTTTCCATCTCTGCACCACGAAAGGGAGAGAGTCACATCAGATTTTTCAACCACAATGTCTCCAGACAGGTCATTCTTTTTTTAAAATTATTGAGGTAACATTTGATAATAACATTATGCGAGTTTCAGGTGTCCAATTCTCTAACACATCATTTACATATTCTGTGCTCACCACCCAAAGTCTAGTCTCAGTCTGTCACTATATATTTCACCCCTTTACCCCTCTTCTTCCTCCCCCATGTCCTTTAGCCTCTGGTAACCACCATACTGTTGCCTACGTCTATGACTTTCCTTTTATTATTGTCCATTTGTTGCTTTCTGTTTTATGTCCCACATATGAGTGAAATCTTATGGTTCTGGTCCTTTCCTCTCTGACTCTTTTCACTGAGCATGATACTCGAAAGATCTGTCCATGTTTTTGAAAATGGCAATATTTAATGATTTTTAATGACAGAGTAGTATTCCATTTTACCTATGTACCACAGCTTCTTTATCCAATCAACTCTCACAAGACACTTAGGTTGTCTCTATATCTTTGCCACCATTAATAATGCAGCAATGAAATTACAGGTACATATATATTTATAAATAAGTGTTTTCAAGTTTGGGGTGATAGATATACAGGAATCCTGAGTGTCTAGCAGAAATTTCTAAACTTTATTGCAGAGTTTAGAAAATAATTTTCATCTGCTAGAAAGAGTTAAACGCATTATGATTCCTTTTAAAATCAAGAAGATTTCTCTCGGTGACAAAGGCTTGAATAAAAATTAGGATCCCTTTCACCTGCTGGTGATGTCTCACCAGGCACATAGTTGGCACAAGTACATCCTAAATGCCATATTCATATGGTGCTAGAAGTACCCGCAGGGGACTTATCCTTATTACATAGTTGTGGCATTCAAGTTTAGTATCTTTTCAAATAGTTTCAAAAAAACGGATTGTTGTTCTACTGTAAATTTTGCATCTGATTAATATAAAACTGAGGTATGTCTATTAGCATAAAAATTGTATTTTATATATATTTCTTTTTCAATGTTTTGTAGATCTTACTGGAAACTCATTTCCTTACATGTGGGCTTGAACAATTTAGCTCAATTAATAGTGAATATTAATACCAAAAAAAAAATCATTGAACCACATATTACCATTGAAATAATTTTTGCCACAGATAGAAAACTATTGTGGGGACAGAGCCAGGAGTGCAGTTTCCAGGCTCGTGTCCTCACGTGGAAAGGTTCTCACTCGGGTAGTAAATGGCCATCAACTGTGATTGGATGGCCATCAGCTGTGGCTAGTTGGCCGTCAGCTGTAACTAGTGAGCCATTGGCCACTAATATAACTGCCATGGCTGCACTAGCAGCAAATGGGGGCTAGCAAAAAGATGGTGGCCGAGCTAGCAAGAGCGATTGCATTTAGCATGGAGGATTGCAGCTAGCAAGTGAGGTTGGTTGGCAGACAGAAGTGGATGGCAGGTTGCGGATAGTGTGGCTCCTGCTTCCTCTGTCTCCAACCCAGCCGCCAGCGAGAATATACTGGAATGACTCCCCTACCTATGGCTCTGAGGGTGTTCCTTTTTGGCCTCTCCATATCCTAACTTCTTATGTGGGGAGCGGAAGCTGAGGCCCCGTATGACACTGCATGACAACTATATTTAAAATAGAATGTGTTTTTAAACCTAATCCACATGTACATTATATTTCCAAATAGTTTCTAGGTAGACAATTAAATGTTCAAGGCTGTTTCTTTCTGTGTCTATAAAAATCATGACATTTCAACTTGAAGTGAAAAATAAATGTTCCTTAGGTTCACATAATCAAAAATTGACATAGAAAGAAGAAAACTTAAAAAATGAGTTGAAAACTTCAAAAATATGTATACCCAAGGGTCCCTTCAGTCAAAAATTTATATTCACACAAAAACTAAAAATAAAATCCTACATGAAAACGTAATTTAAAAAAAAGTTAGTATTGAGTAAAAGAGCAAGCAGGGAAAGCATCTGCCAACAGAAATAATTCAGAGAAGCCCTTTACATGTGGGGGGTGAGACATTTCTGTACTTACTCTCTGACCTGGGAAGATTGTCTTTGGCTCCACCAGTTCTCTGCCCTCAGAGCTGAACCAGAACCTCGTCCTGGCTAAGGGTTGGTATTATTGCCAGCAGCTGCTTTGCACTCTACCCTGACCAGCATTTCAAGGCCCTTCATTTTATAGGGTTGTGCTTGGGCTGAGCAATCACAAAGCTCTCTGAAATACGTCACAGCTGTGCTCCCACGGGATGAATAGGACTAGAGGTTCTTGTTCAATTGTCCTTATATCTGATTTATATATTTATGGTGAGTGACTTAAGATGTAACAGATAAAGAGGAGACTTTCTCTTTTTTAAATTAAAAAAGGTACGAAGTTTCATGTGAAATGTTTTAATCTTTAATCAGCAATAATGATACACTTATTCCATAGTGGCTGCACCAATCTGCAATCCCACCAGCAGTGCACGCGGGATCCCTTTTCTCCACATCCTTGCCAGCACTGGTTGTTTGTTGAATTATTGATGATACCATTCTGACCAGGGTGAGGTGGTATCCCACTGTGGTTTTTATTTGCATTTCTCTAATGATTAGTGAGGTAGAGCGTTTTTTCATAAGTCTGTAGGCCATCTGTATGTCCTCTTCAGAGAAATCTATCTTCACGTCCACACCCTATTTTTTAATTGGGTTGTTTGTTTTTGTATTGTTGGGTTGTATGATTTCTCTATAGATATTTGATATTAACCTCTTATCAGATGTACCATTGGCAAATATCCTTTCCCATTCTGTACCATGTTTTTTTGGTGTCTTTTTCATTTTTTTGATGGTTTCCTTTGCTATGAAAAAACTTTTTTAGTTTGATGTAATCCCACATGTATATTTCTTCTTTTGCTTCCCTTGTCAAGGGGATATGTAAGTTAGAATATCACTAAGGGTAATATCTACAAATTTACTCCCTATATTTTCTCCTAGTACTTTTATTGTTTCAGGTCTTCCATTTAAGGGTTCACTCCATTTTGAACTTATTTTTGTATATGGTGTAAGAAGGTGGTCCAGTTTCTTTTTTTTCATTGTGTCTGTCCAATTTTCCCAGTACCATTTATTAAATAGAATGTCTTTACCCCACATCAGTTCTTGCTTTCGTTAGTATATATTGAATGACCATATAGGCATGGATTTATTCCTAAGCTCTCCATTCTCTTCCGTTCATCTATGTGTCTGGTTTTATGTCAATACCATGCTTTTTGGGTTACTATACCTTTGTAGTATGATGTGATGTAGGGTAGCATGGTACCTCCCACTTTGTTCTAGTTCTCAAGATTGCCATAGCTATTTGGGGTCTTTTATTGTTCCATATAAATTTTAGGATTATATTTTCTAATTCTGTTATAAATGTTATTGGTGCCTGACACATCCCAGGGGCTCAGGATCTGTGTTAGGTAAGTGGGTGCATGAGACTGGGATGGTGCTCCTTTCAACTGTATTTGCTTTGGACATCAAATCTTTCTACATTTTTAAAAAAATTCTTTTGGTGTAATGTCCAATACTTCTTTCCAATCTTCAAATCTGAGTTTTCTTATAGGATGATTTTTCCAAGTTTTACCAATTTTATCTTTTAAAAAAAATTCTCTGCCATGTCCATAGTTTGTTTTTTTTAGAGTTAGTCTCACTAAACAATAAATGAGCTGCTTTTTAGTTCCTCAAAGAAATAATGGGCATACATTATCCCCTGGCTAATGTTTGATTAGTATATTGGCGACTATTTTAATCTCATTAAACATTGGTCCAAGCTAGTGAAATCCTTGTAAAAGTATATTTTCACAAAGGAAAAAGAAATGTTTTCTAAAAAGTAAATGATTCATCACTCTTTTAGAATGTCTTTTCTCACCCGTCTAGACTTGCGTTTCTAGCTCTCTTTCTGTATTTTTCTTTCATAGTATTTTCTACACTGAAATGAAATGATCAATTGATCTAACTGTGTCTCCTACTGGAACTAAGTCTTATGCATTATTATATCTCCAGCACCTAGTACATTATAAGTCCCTGTTAATGTTTGCTGAGCAGAATGAAATGAATGATTTGTATGGGAAAAATGAAAAGGTTTTTATTCTTCTTTCGTTTGGTATTATTTAATACTATTGTTGCATCTTCTGTGTTTCTAAGGCTGAAACAAAAAAAGGAGAAAAAATATGGAATGGTCTTACATAAAAGACTCCCAGTCATTGGTTTCAATTTATAAAGTCTTTGGAGTTGTATTTATTGAACTCATAGGACAAGGTGTTTGCAGACTTTGAAGAGAAGTATATCATCAAATTTGTGGTTATACCTAAACTGCATCAACAGCTGGCAAACTATAACCCATGAACCAAATCCAATCTATCATCTGTCTCATATATTCTGAAAGATAAGAATGGTTTTTACAATATAACTGGTCATAATATATATACATATATATTATATTATATTATATTATATTATATTATATTATATATGAAAGATAACAATAGTTTTTATAATATTAGAATGCTTTTTACAATATAATATAACATAACCAGTTATATTGTAAAAACCATTATTTCAGAGTATATATAGTGGCACACATATATATATGTATATATAGTGGCATATAAAAATGATATTAAATTTAAGTTTTAATGTCCATAAATAAAGTTCTGTTTAAGCTCAGCCATGCACAATCGTTAAAATATTGCCTATGGTTGCTTCGTGCTGCATGGCAGAGTAGAATCACTATGACAGAGACTGAATGATCCTCAAAGCTGCAAATACATACTATCTGGGCCTTTATGGGAAAAGCTTTTCAAAGTCTGCTCTATATTAAACAAAAGGTTTTTTAACATCTATTACTGTTTCTGAGTAGAAATCCTGAAGTTAGTTATGCAGTGAAGTGCATTTACTGAAATTGTCTCTTGGACAGTAACTGTGAAATACTTTCCCCGCCCTCTCATTTCAAAATTTTTCCATGTGCTCCATCTTTGAGGCATTCAAATAGAGGCCAAATAGATCAGAATACCCTTGAATTTTTAATACCATCTCACTGTGTTTCATTTACGGTTTACATTTCAAAATATCTTTTTGTAAAGAATGAGTGAATAAATAAAATGAAAATCACATGTATTTAGTGGACAAATTCAATGTAAAACTGTTACCAGTTGCTTCTAACCTTAGAGGAAATGTAATCTTCATTCCATTTCTTATTTCATTAGGAATACAGATTTTAAAGGCCAAACACTGCCTCAGCTCTCAAAACCAATGTAAACTACATGCTTTGAATAAGTGATTACAAGGTAAGATGACTTAGGAAATCCTACAACGTATTATGATAGCTAGAGGAGGTATGCATGAGGAAGGTATATCAAGGTGAGATCTATTGAACAGGTGAACTTTGGCTTAAAAAATATATAATAAAGGAGGAAGGAGGGAAGAACATCAAACTATAACAATAAAAACAACAAAAATCATTTCAGAAAACATTGGAGGTGTGGCCCAAATGAGAAACTGATACAGACCTCATCCAAAGGAAAAGGTAAGCCAGTAAGCAGGGACATGAGGTGAACTGGTATCTGTTTGTAAAAGATCACTCTGGCTACTACACAGAGTACAGGTTAAGTACTGTGTGCAGATAGACAGTATATTAATGTGATAAAGACTAGCATTCCAGTTCCAGAGGACGTAAAAGCAGATTTTCTCCCTCAGAATGAGATCTTTGACATTTGAGGTAGGACAATTAAGTTTGCAAACTCATCCCAGTAAAAGTGCCATATATCTCATTGCTGAATATCACTATGGTCACCTTCCAAGTACTCCCCTTGGGAAGCTATGCACCATTGCCAGAGCCTAGTCCACCTTCAAAGAAATTTTGGAACTCTCTTGTCTGGAATGGCCTTCAGAGCTTTCATCTTATTACCCTTGATGTCCTGAATGCCATCAACATGTCTTCCTTTCAATATTTCCTTTTATGATTCGTGGTAGTAGCCTCCACGTTCCTCTCGTGTTTCCATCCCTAGCACCCCTCCAGCCCTTCACACTATTCCCAATGTAGCAGCCTGAATGACCCTATGAAATAGAATTCAGATAGTGTCACAGCCTGTCCCAAACTCCGTACCATCTCCTCATCTCAGTCCTCGAGTCCTTCCATATCCTCTGAGGCCTCACGAGGTCTAGTCCTGTGACCTCTGTCACCTCATCTCCTGCTCAGCCCTTTCCAGTGCACACGGCTCCGGCCGCACTGCCCTCCTTGCTGTCTAGATACACCAGGACCGTTCCTTGCCGGAACTTGCTGTTCCCTCTGCCCAGAACCCAACTCTCAGATATCTACATGGCACTACAGAGGCATTCAATGTACAGGTCTTGAAAGTATAGGAAAGAAGTTGAAAAGCATTAACATTAATACAATCAGATAAAGTCGTTTAGATGGACACTCAAATTGCACTACTGCTCTGCCCCCATTGGATCTTTATAAATTTCCTTTGTGTAAATTACATCTGGAGGTTTTCTATTTTCACTGCAACACTTTGTATAGCAAGCTCACTTAAATGTTTAATATTTTATAAATCAGGTATTTAAAAAACTATTAGTCTACTTCACCTCAACATGTGTACACCACTTTGCAATTACTTGTAGTTCTACTCTCCTTAAGTAGACATCTTTTCTAATTGTAGAAAAGGAAAGAAGCAATGCTTTGCCTTGTGATGATATTGATTCTTCATTAATGGTTGGGATCTTTCTGATTCCCACTAATCTATCATTTCTTTAAGCTTTCTTTGTAAGAATTCAAGATGCATAGCTTGAGCTCTGAATAGAAAACACCCCCACATAAAAATATGTTTTGTTGGTTTTATATTAATAGAACCACCATTTTTGTCAGGGCACATAAAACAAACACTAAACAAAAGATTCCCTGGCCTCCTTTACAAATGGCTGTCACCATAAAACTGTTCTCCTCAAGGGGATGTTACCATAAGATATCAGGTGTTGCCATGCAGCAGCCTATCCATCTGTCTCCTTGTACCTGCTGCCCCCAAAGAAAGGAGAGTCTGTGAGACTGATCCTTTCAGGGTCTTTGCTTCCCTTTTGTGCTTGTACCTTATGTCTCCCCGTTTGGCCACAGAAAGATGGCTGGTCAGCCAATGACGAGTAAAATTCCCCATGGCGGGGGACAACTCAAGCCAGGCGCAGTCAAGTGGCAACCAACAGGAGAACCCCAGGGGATCACTGAGGTGGGCACAGACCTCCACCTTCCCCAGGCTAAGGAAAGCCTCAGCTTCTGTGGCTGCTTTCCTTCCCAAAACCTGCAAAGGAAGTGATTCAATTGTGTGCTCTCCATCTATTCATATGCATGTAGGTTTTGTCCCTTGGGGAAGTACACACATCCTGAGACTTATGGTTCAGCTGCCTGCAGGCAAGTGTGATTGGCTTGAATCAGTTCCCTATTATGATGTGTGGGATTCACAGATCTTGAGACTGACAAGCTTTATCTCCTTTACTTCCCCACCTAACTAATAAAAGCTAGTGCTGGCCTGTGCTCAGTCCTTGAGGCTGCACATAGCTTAGCCCAGCTTAAACTCTATTCATGGCTACTGCCTTTTCTTAACCCTGCGCTGCCCTCCTCGCTCCCCACAACTCTCATCGCACAGGACGAGACAATCAGCCAAAACGGTACATCAGCCATGTACTCCTTCCTTTTTTTCTTCTTCTTATCTTTTTTTCCCTGCGTCTTCTTCCACCTGCTCCAAAAATGCAGATATGATGGCTAGAACTCCAGCTGCAACTTTAGATCATGAGGGGAAGGGCCGTGCCCTAGGAGATGAAAGGTGACCTGGAAGGGGTTTTGATTTCTGAGGACTTCATGGAACTGAACCATCATACTATCCCTTGACATTTTATCTTTTGCCCAGTTTGAGAGAGCAATTTCTCTCTTATGTAAGTCTCTGTTTTTTAGAATGAGCACATAATAAAACATTCAAATAGTCCTACTTTACATATTACAAAACCTATCTAGTGCCTACACCATTAGTGCTAAAACAAGGTACCTTCATAGCCTTAAATTAATGAATACAATAGAAAGTGTGTGCAATGACAATCAAAGGTCTTTATTTTCTACATATAATTTCATGGAGTCATTTTAGGAAAACAGTTGTGTCTCCAAATAGACCTTCATTGATGGTAATTTGAAAGCATTCTTTGGCTGATTATGGCAAAACACAAAATATTACTGAAAAACAAATGCTCCAAGGAGTTTACATTCTACACATTCTTAACATATCATGAAAGAAATGTCCAGTGTCAGAAGCAGAGGCCATTCTCTTTCATTGCAACACTACATCAGAAGAGAGCCTTTGGCAGTTAGAGATCCAAATTTGAGAGACTGTTAATCCCATTCAAAATAGTTTGCCTGCTGATATGGGAATGCATACATTTTTTAAAATCTTTTTTGTAGAAAGAATTTTTATTTTTTTATATTCTCTTAGACAATTTGAGGTTCATTTAACACAGCGTTCCATGTGCTTAATATTCAAATTTGGAGACACTGATTATGTGCTCCACTCTCCTGAATAGTTAAGTACGCTTTATAAATAAACACATCAATGTTGCTCTATGACTACCCTTCTATAAAGCCTCGTATAATTGGAATTAAGTTGGTGTTCAGTTGTCATTAAGTACATCTTTGTTAGAAAAGATACACAGTCTCTGGAATCCCAGATTTTCATGAGTTAAAGGCAATTTTAAGAACTCTTAAACAATATTTGCAATGTAAGCAACAGTTATCACCTTGGAATAAAATGAGGCACAACATGAATCATACAGCACTTTATTTGTTATGATTTGAAGGCATTTCTTGAATTACTTAGGTAGAAATCAAAGTATCATTACTTCACCTAATCATTTTTCTTCAAAAATTCTGAAAAAGAAAGAATTGGTATGTAAGTATAAAAATATTTTTTTATAGCGCATTAGTTTCATTCATTCTCCACTCACTTGATACACACCAGTTTCTTTTTGCCCCTTGTCAATAGCCTGTGACAGGAGACTGTGTTCTGTAATATCGAAAAGGTGTCTTCTAAAACTGTTTGTCACAAACGGAACTGCAATGTGAAGGGACTCTAAGGTTGGTCATTAATAGTTACCCATTTGTACTTTTCACAAATGGTTGACCCACAAGTTTTTCTGTCAAAATAATTTCTCCAATGTTACCCATTCAGAAAGAAACAGAAACAATGGAGGATGCAATCTCATAAATGATGAAATAACTTTAAAAAACCTGAGTGATGTATCTTCCTTTATATTTTAGTGTGTATTGTGTTTCTTAATTTAATGGAGAAGATTTCTGCTTATAAACAATTTTTCAAGAAGCTATGTAAGATTAACTTTTTTTTATTTTGAGCAAAGGTACATGATTCTCTGTAATATACTTTTATAATAATGAGTGGGCGGGTGCAGAGTCCTTCACCCTGTATCTCTCTTAGAGGTGATTGAGTAATCAGTGGACAGAAGCAACCAATGGTGCAGGTGTCTTTCCAGACACCCTGTCCACTCTTGAGCACTCTCATGAAAACCTGAGATATTTGCTCCAGGAACTGAAGAAAGACCATGAATTGTCTTCAGTCTCAGCTCATGCAGATTAATCTCTTTGACCAAGTCAGACCTAGTTGGAGTCTAGCCTACCTTCATGTTTTACAAATAAAATTTTTATGTAACCCACCCATTCCCTTTCATTTTACGTACTATCTTTGGCAGCTCTCACGCTGTTACAGCAGAGCTCTGTAGTTGTAACGGAAACTGTATAGGCCACAAAGCCAAAAATATTTACTGCATAGCCTTTAAAGAAAAGTGTTGCCAACCTCTGATACAGTGATGACTAAGCACTTGCAAAGTCTCGTAAACCTTTTTTATGGGCTAATGTCAACCTTAAAGCAGGTCAGGTTAGAAATATGTCTTGTATTCCTGTACCTCTTAAAACCACTCTGATAACAAGTTTATCAATTAAGAAATGGAAAAAAAAGGAACTATTCGTGTTTTCTCTTCTCAAAACACATTTTACAATAACTGCTATTGGAGTCATAGTACCTTCATTCACTTTATAGGTGAAACCTAAATTGGACTTGTCTGCAGGAAGTTTACCGTATTTCAGGAATACAATTAGACCCAGAGTACCTTTGTGTTTTCACAATAATGAGTCATACTGTAATTTGGTCATATTTCCTGTACTTCAGTGAGGTGCTAGCAGTCAATTGTGGGACTAAATCTTCAATAACAAAAACAGCATGGCTGGATTCCCCAAAGAAAGCAAGGGTTTCTCATTAATGTGAGTCAGTGCCTTCTGAGTTATAACTTGACAGAAGGATAGGAATACATCCATGCAAACTCAACAAAACCAAACTGTTTCCTCCTTCTTAGCTTTCTCTCTTAGGTGATCACCAGCCTGCATGAATCCTTTTAAGCTGTCTACTGGCTTGGGGTTCTCTTCAGGCAGAAGTATCCTTCTCACATGAGGTCTCATTGTGAGAACTCTAGTATTTCTTCCTAAGTGATTCTTCCCTACTTACATAACTGAATGATTGCTGTAAGAATAAAATACGAACACACACATATACCCACCCCTGGGGAGTTTTTCCATGTATCTTTCTTCCATTTATCTTTCTGTGCATTTCTGAATAGTCTGGCTCATTCCTGCCAACCAGAAAGAGACATTGTGCATGTTAAGGCTCTTAGAAGACAAAGCATCTAAAGAAGATATAATGTGTGACCTATGTTATTATCTGTGCTCTGTCAAGTGCTCTGGGGGCTAAATATTGATCTTTGAGGTTAGCTTTTATCTATCAATTGTTCTTCAGCTTTAAAGTAGCTATAACAGTTCGACACAATTATAATTGGGGGTGGGGGGAAGACAGTCATCTTGTCTGAACTCACCCACCCAGGATTGTGCTTATTACTCATCATCTAAACAAAAATAATTGGAATAAAAAGAGAGATCACCCCACTTCCTGTTATTGTTCTCCAATATCTATGTTTAAATGTCAGCACTTTTGACAAAACCTGTTTCCAAATTCAGACTAGATACCTCTACACTCATAATTTTTAACTCTAAAGTCACAGTAGAATCAGCTGGGGAGCCCTAGAAAATACCAACGCCTAGAACCATACCACTAGAGGCACTAATTTCCTGGCCAGACATCAGTATTTTAACAATTCTCCAGGGAGTCTAAAGGCAGCCAAGGTTGAAAATTACCGCTCACAGCGTGTAGATAGATAGTGAGGCAGAGAGATAGATAAGTGTCCATTATGTAGCTTCTATTTTGAAAGTCATTTATAATTTCTCATTTTACCAAGTTGTCTCTTTTTTTACCTAGCACGACGAATGTTCTCCAAGAGTGGCCTCAGAGCCTTTTGCTTTTCAATAAGTTCAATTCGGTCAGTGAACGTATCATCTGCGTGACGTTTGGTTGTAACTTTGTCCTCTGAGATGTTATCGCTGTGAAATGTGAGAAAACAGAAATCAGTGAGTTTGAACAAGAAATGGTAAATATAACAAAGTTCCAAATATTTTGGTGTCAGATAAAAAGGAATTCCAACACCAAACTTGTTTTCTTTCACAACAATTCTAAAAGAAAATATACCTAAACCTAAAAATAGAGGAACCAGGAATAATCCAACACATTTTGGCATTCTCTGGGAATGTGTTAAATCACATTCTGTAGTACATGATCAAATACTTAATAAAATATTAGAAATGGGTGAATATTTGAAGTTCTTTTCTGCCATTAGGAGGAAATATCTTTAAAAATAAGTGCTTTTAAAAAAGCTTTTCTCCTAAATTGTATCTAGTAAATATTCAGCTATTGTCCAGGTAAAGAGATTCTTCCAAAGCTTGGTTTGAGCAAGAATTTAAAAAACAAGTATGGTTAACCCTAAAATTTGCTTCAGTTTATACTATGTCTTATTTTTACTGTGTCTACTTCAATTTGATTGCACATTCACAAATGATTGCTCTTTACAAAAATAAGTTTGTCTGAACCAGTGAGTATGATATTACTAGAAAGCCTGATTTTATAATGCATGGGCCTTGTATATTTCATTGAAGAATATGCATTAATTTTTACCTAAATTGAATATTATCAAGAGTTATCAATTTGGAACAAAGGAAATAAATTGTGATCAGTGCAAATATAATTTGTTGATTAAACAATCATAACATGTTTGGAAAAAATAATAAATTCTCTTTACCTATCTCCTTTTCCAATAAAGGATTCAGCGTTTCTTTTGGCAGAAAGTTGTCCCAAGAGTCTTTTGTAGTCACTGGTTAAAATTTCTTCAGTGTGTCTGGCATTCCTAAAATAAGGAAGAAAGTATAACCATTATTTTAAAAAGGTTTTTCTCCATATTGTTTTGGCTCAATGAATAAGAGAGAAACTAACCACCAGCTTATTATGAAAGTTTCTTGTGAAAACTTAAGTCCAGAAGGATTTCTTAAAATCCTAAAAAAATAGATTTTTTAGTGATTTATATCAAAACATTTTCCATATTTCTGTCCCAAAATGTTTTAGAATTAAAGTATAAGCTTTTTTAGAGTTATACCTCATTGTAAAAGCTCACTGATAGAATCTTTCAAAGTAAACCTTCTCTGATATATATTGGTGTGAGAAATAGAACATATTTAAATTAGTTCTTGTCTGATCATGCACTATACACCTGAAGCTGAAGCTGAAGAATAATGAATGTCAACTACAATTTTATATACATATATATATTTAGAAGAAGTGAAGTACAGCACTAGGAATAGAGGCAGTGGAAACGTAACGGCTGTGTGCGATCTCAGAGGGGTAGTAGATGGGTGGTGGGGGGTTATCACTGAGTGAGGGATATAAATGATAAATGTTTAAATATTACATTGTATTGTACACCTAAAACTAATAAAAAGGTAAAAAAATAAATAGAAAATAACTAATTATTTCCCATTTATTATTCTTCGATTGATTGATTGATTGATTCCTAACCCTTTATTCATGTACCATAAATAAGGACATATAAGAAAAAACTATCTTGATTTTAGCACAAACACTCTAATGACTCTTGTGTTTTCTTCTCAAAAACTATTTGGAAATAAAATCTCTTAAATTGGAGAGGATCTTAGGATCTAGCAACCTTCTTTTCAGCCCTAATGAGGAAGCTTTAATTTTTTGTCTTCAGAGTAGATCTTCTATGTCTCCTGTTAAATGCTGCTTTCCACAAGTGGTCCTCTGAGTGAGTAGCTTTTATTGTTAGGCATCTTTTCTTTACATAGAGATAAACTCTTGCCTTAGAACTTTCTCTATCATGGAATCCTAAATATTGAAGTTTTACTAGAATTAGTACAATTTTTGATGTTGACAATTTGTGCAACAGAAAGTAAGTATGTGATTGGGTCATCCTGGCTTGTTGCAACCTCTGCACATAAACATCATGGACAGCTGCAAGAGCTGCAGTGAGTCAGGCTGGAGGAAGCCATGACACGTGGAAACCTGCAGTGCTATACTGTAGAAATAGCTCCATGGAGACACAAAAATAAAAATTTTTACTTCAGAGATTCATTTTCTAAAATAAAACTCAATAAAATGAACTCACCTGTCATTTCCAGCAATGTTATTTGGCAAGATGTCAGTTTTTCTTAGTGTTAGTAAAGCTTCATCACGATCAATTGCTCCTTCAAATGGTGTGCTGTAACCCAACATGTTAATTAAAAGACAATAGAAGTAGAACACATCACTTTCTCAGAAGACATCTGATTTCGCAATGATTTGAAACAGACACTGAAAATCTTGTGAAGTATCACCCATTAAAAAATGTGGATAGAATAATTGACAATGGCTTCTATGGTTTATGAGAGTATTAATAGTAAAATTTTGGTTTATTCCTTAATATAGATGTCATACAACTTTTACAAGCTGTGTGTCCTACGCATAAGAGCTACTCAGTTCAACCCTATCTGAGCATTCAGCAAATACACGTCCTCCGTGATGTCTTTGGTTTGCAAAGTTAAATCCTATAAGAATAAAGATTTTATATAATACAGAAATTTGAAACATTTTTACTATTCCATATGAAAACTGCAAGCAATTTGCATATTTCTTGATGTTTAGTATCATTTGGCTCAAACATTTCCTGAGAGCTGGATATTAACTGCTTGTATTTCTCTAAATTTCTAAAATTTATCTCAAAATTCAACTTGGTGTTATACATTTCTTTGTATTGATCAATTCCAAAGAATCCATCTTTGAATAGTTACGCAGGTTCAGTGAATTTGGTGAGCCTTCAGGTTTCTAATCGTATGTATTAAGAATCATATTGACATGATGGGGAAAATTTACATAATATATCAACCAAATATTTAAATAAATAATACAAATATTTTAAAAAGTGAGTTGTTCAATATAACAGAAAGGAAATTGTCTTTTAGATAAACATGGAATGTTCAACTGAATTGAAAGAGAACTTACTTCAGAAAAGGTGCTTCGAAAAGAGGCCAGGCCAGCATTTGTGAGAAGAGCACGCTGAAAAGAGTCAGGCGCACAAGGAGCTGGGGCTTCCTTCGGGTTTCCATCTCTGCACCGCAGAAGGGAGAGAGTCACATCAGATTTTTCAACCACAATGTCTCCAGACAGGTCATTCTTTTTTTTAATTTATTGAGGTAACATTTGATAATAACATTATGTGAGTTTCAGGTGTCCCATTCTCTAACACATCATTTATATATTCTGTGCTCACCACCCAAAGTCTAGTCTCAGTCTGTCACCATATATTTCACCCCTTTACCCCTCTTCATCCTCCCCCACGTCCTTTAGCCTCTGGTAACCATCATACTGCTGCCTACGTCTATGACTTTCCTTTTATTCTTGTCCATTTGTTGCTTTCTGTTTTATGTCCCACATATGAGTGAAATCTTATGGTTCTGGTCCTTTCCTCTTTGACTGTTTTCACTGAGCATGATACTCGCAAGATCCAACCATGTTGTCCAAAATGGCACTATTTCATCATTTTTTATGGCAGAGTAGTATTCCACTTTTTATATGTACCAGTACTTCTTTATCCAATCAACTCTTGAAAGACAGTTAGATCGTTTCTATGTGTTGGCCACCGTTAGTAATGCTGAAATGAACTTATGGGTACATATATCTGTACAAATAAGTGTTGTCAATTTTTCGGGGTAGATACACAGGAATCCTGAGTGTCTAGCAGAAGTTTCTAAAGCTTCTTGGAAGTTTGGGAAATAACTTGCAAGATTTATTTCATCTTATAAGAACAGTTAAAGGCAGTATGATTCCTTTTTAAATCAAGTGGATTTCTCTTGGTGACAAGTGCTTGAATAAAAATTAGGATTTTTTTCAACAGCTGCCGATCTCTCACCCGGCACATAGTTGGCTCAAGTACATACTGAATGCCACATTCATATGGAACTAGGAGGAATACAATGGAACATATCCTGATTGCAGAGTCATCGCATTCAAGTTTAGTACGTTTTCTAACAGTTTCAAAAAACGGATTGTACTTCTCCTTTAAGTTTTGCATCTGATAATATAAAACTGGGGTTTGTCTATTAGCACACAAATTGTATTTTATATACATTTATTTTTCTGCTTTTAATTGTAGATGTTACTGGGAACCTATTTCCTTACATATGGGTTTGAACAATTTTACTAAATTAGTAGTGAAAATCAATACCAAGAAATCACTGACCCACATATTACCATTGAAATAATTTTTGTCACCAAAAGTAAAATATATTTAAAATAGAATATACTTTATACATCTAACCCACATACACATTATATTTCCAAATAATTTATAGGTATAAACTTAAAAATTCAAGGTCTCTTTCTCTGTCTATAAAAATCATGGCATTTCAACTTAAAGTGAAAAATAAATGTTCTCTAGATTTATATAAACAACAAATGACATAGAAAGAACAGCACTTAAAAAACGAGTGTAAACTTCTAAAGTAAATGTACCCAAAGATCTCTTCAGTCAAAAATTTATATTCAAGCAAAAAGAAAAAATATATATACTTGAATGTATGACTTAAAAAAAAACAGTCAGCATTGACTAAAAGAGCAAGCAGGGTAAGTATCTGCAAACACAAATAATTCAGGAAACCCCTTCACATGTGGGGCATGAGACATTTCTCTACTTACCAGCCAACCTGAAAGCTTGTCTTTGGTTCCACCAGTTTTCTGCCCTCAAAGCTGGACCAGAACCTCGTCCTGGTAAGTGTTGGTATTATTGCCAGCAGCTGCTTTGCACTCTACCCTGACCAGCATTTCAAGGCCCCTCATTTTATAGGGTTGTGCTTAGGGCTGAGCAATCACAAAGCTCTCTGAAATACGTCACAGCTGTGCTCTCACGGGATGAATAGGACTAGAGGTTCTTGTTCCATTGTCCTTATATCTGATTTATATATTTATAGTGAGTGACTTAAGATGTAACAGATAAAGAGGAGAGTTTCTCTTCTTTAAATAACAAAAGGTACTAAGTTTCATGTGAAATGTTTTAATCTTTAATCAGCAATAATGATACAGGAGAATGAATAATGTTATAGCCAGGACACTGGGCTTCCTTCAGAAAATAAGAACGTTATGTAAAGGAATAGATTTAGAAAGCAACAAATACTTATGTCCATGATGCTTACAAGTATAGAATTCTTCTTTATTATAAAACATGAAATATCCTTATGCTTTGTGGGGACAGAACCCCAGAGAGTAGTTTACAGGCTCTCGGCCTCACGTGAAGGGGTACTGGCTCAGGTGGTGAATGGCCATCGGCTGTGGCTGATTGGCCGTCGGCTGTGGCCGGTTAGCCAATTGGCCGCTGGTATAACTGCTGTGGCTACGAAGGACTGCCGAGGAGCCGAGCAGAGCTGAGCAGAGCCGAGCAGAGCCGAGCAGAGCCGAGCAGAGCCGAGCAGAGCCGAGCAGAGCCGAAGAGAGCGGAAGAGGAGAGCCGAGAGAGAGGAACAGAGGAGAGAGTGGAGAAGAGTCGTCAGTCGGTCGGTTGGCGGAAAAGTGGCCAGCAGGTCTGCGTCCGGTGGGCCCAGCCTCCAGTGAGACCGTGGTGGTATGGCTCCCCTACCTATGGCTCCGTGGGTGTTTCTTTTCAGCCTCACGATATCCTGCGTTCTTGTGTGGGGAGCGGGAGCAGAGACCCCGCAGGCCGCCCCGCCTGAAAGATGGCGGGGCGAGAAGGCCTCCCCACGACAAATGGTGCAGCGAGCAGGGTCTCCCCCACGACATGCCTTTTTTATTTTTATGCCGTTCATTTAGATCCTGATTCATGTCATCGTTCTTGAGATCTATCCTAATTTTAAAATCCTCTAGAAGGAATTTTCCATCTTTCTGTCCTTAATTCCTCTACGTAGAAACTAACCCAGTATGAGTTTCAAAGAGGCTCGGAGCTCGTGCAACATGCACGCGGATGTCAAAAGTAGGAGGAGCACGAGTTAGAATATCACCTTTCCCGATACACAGTCCCACGCACAATCTCCGTGACTCAAAAGGAAATTGCCAGACTTCTACCTCAAGGGGATTCGAAGCATATTCCTATTTAGAGTTTATACCCATCATTGTTGTAAGTCCTTGTACTGCGCAGTGATTTAGTTTCTCCCCCACTGCAGAACACACGCCCACACCCACAACCACAGCAACTTTGAACGTTTTCAGCTCAATCACCTGACACGTGGTCACAAAGAACTAGTTGGAAAGCCTTTATAGAAATGAAGTATTTATCAAACTTCAGTATAGAGTACTGAGTTTTGATAAATACCTAATTTCTACTGGTAGACTTTGTTTTTTTTTCACTTTGGCATGTTTTATTTTTCTTTATTTTTTTATTAGTTTCATGTGTGAAAAACAATGTCATAGGTAGACTTTTACAGCACTCACACATTTATAACCCCCCCTCCCCCAATCTACTACCCCTCTGATATAGCCGTTACAATTCCATTGACTGTATTCCCTATGCTGTACTCTACATCCCATGACAATATACCGAGGGTGCCAAAAAAAGGTATACACATAACTTCTATTCATCTTTTGCTATCGGTATATAATATGAATATTACAATTTTAGTACAGGTTTTTTGTCCTTTCTTCATATGTCTATACATTTTTTGGCACCCTCTGTGTGTGTGTGTGTGTATTTAATTATAGATGATACCCCTTGTTATTAAGCTTCAGCTTCAGGTATGCAGTGCAGTGCTCAGACATCTACACACTCCATGAAGTGGTCTCCCTAATAAGACAAATGCCCATCGGACCCCCTACAAATTTTTACAATATTATTGATTATATTCCCCAAACTGTCTTTCGTATCCCCATGCCTGTACTGTGATTACTATTTTGAACTTTAGATCCCTTTATGTTCTCCAGCCATCCCCACCCCCTCACCCCCGATTTAGCAACCCTCAGGTTTTTTCCCCTATATCTATGAGTCTATTTCTGGTTTGTGTGTTCACTCCTTCTGTTCTTTATATTCCACATAAAGTGAGAACATATAGTATTTATCTTTCTCTGTCAGACTTATTTCATTTAGCATAATATTCTCTAGGTCCATCCAAGTCATTGCAAATGGTAATACTTCATTCTTCTTTATGGCCGAGTAATACTCCATTGAATAAGTGTACCACAATTTCTTTACCAATCATGTATCAATGGGTATTTCAGTTGTTTATATATCTTGGCTGTTGTGAATAGCACTGCAATAAACGTATTTGTCATGTTGATGATTACCATTCTAACTGGGGTGAGGTTATACCTCATTGTGGTTTTTATTTGCATTTCTTTGATGATTAGTGATGTTGAGCATTTTTTCATATGTGTATTTGCCATTTGTATGTCCTCTTTGGAGAAATTTCTCTACAGGTCCTCTGCCCATTTTTCCATTGGGTTGTTTCTTTGTTTTTTTGTTGAGTTGTATGAGTTCATAGTATATTTTGGATAGTAGTCCCTTATCAGAGGTACTGTTTGCAAAAATCTTCTCCCATTCAGTTGGTTGTCTCTTTATTTAAACCTTCTTTTTCATAATTTTGAGCATTGATTTTACTATGTTCATTTATTTTTCTTTTATAATGATTAGTTCAATCACCTTTTTTTTTCTAATGCTACAATTGTGCATTAATATTTTTCTTTATTCTACTTTCAATTCTCTTCTAGAGATGATAAGGTGTAACATCCAAGCCATATGTCTTCTCAAGCTCATTAATTAAACTGAATATCACAAGCACCAATTATTTTAATCTTGGGCTATTTGAGAATTTTTGATAATGAGTGGCAGAAGTTTCACATTTTGCAAAAATAGAAAAAAATCTTAAAATTCATGTAGAACCACGAAAGACCAATAAAGCCAAAGTGATCTTATAAAACAACAAAGCTGGAGTCATTACACGCCCTGATTTCAAAATAAATTACAAAGTTACAGTAATTAAAACAGAATGGTACTAGCATAAAGATAGATCAATAGACCAATAGAAAAAAATAGAGATCCCACAAATAATAAGTACGCAGTTAAGTGATGATTGAAAAAGGTAACTATGGCAACAGATCATCTCTTGAACTAATGGTGTTGGGAAAATTGAATATCCACATGCAAAGTTTAGAAATGATATTGGAATACCTATTTACACCATACAAAAAATCTGCTCAAAATGGATTATAGACTTAAATAAGTCTTCGAAGTGTAAAATCCCAGGAAGATTATATAGGGGAAGACCTTCTTGACATGAGATGGCAATGATTTTCCGAATATAACACAAAAATCACAGGCATCAAAAGCATTAATAGAGAAGTGGGACTCCATCAAACTAAAAAGCTTTTTCAGATTAACAGATAGAAAAGCAACCTATAGAATTGTAACCAAATCCAAGTTTATATTCCCAGCAAACAACAAAACCAAAACTGAAGCAAGGGGTATGCAACAAAGAAAAGAGTTGAGTTCCGGAGTCATCAAAATGAGGAGAAAGGAGGAAAAATCAAATCCAGTCTTCCCAAAACAGGAAAGATATGGGGTTTAAGGGGTTCGAAGGGCAAATTCACGTGCAAAGGGAGAGCTATTGATTCTAAATCTGATAGGGGAAGTGAGAGATTTGAGGTGGAGGGCAGGTCCCCAGGATTCCTGAGTCACTTCTGAGTTGCCTTGGCATCTAAGAAGGCATCTCCTGTGAGTGTAGACTTCTTGGAGCCTGAGGTTCTTCCTTCCTGTTATCTTTACATTCGGCCAGTCTCCTGATTCCTGCAGAACACAGGGATACTACCTTTCAATCACTCAAGCACAGCTTTGTCATCTATCATTATATTTTCTGGAACTGACCTTTGCTTGCAAAAGCACATTAACTAGGATTACACCAAAAAACCCAAAGCCTTCACTGGAATTAAGAACAAAGTTTCTACATTTTTATCCTTAACTTTAAATTTTAACCTTTTAGCTAAAATGTGTACTCAGAAGAAGAGAAAATTTTGCAAACTATATATCTGAAAGGGGTTAATTTTCAAAATATAACCACTATTTCTGAAACACCACAGATACACAACACACACACACACACACCCCACAGAAAGTGTGAACCTTCTCAAAAAGTGGAATTTACATTTACACCTACAATGCTCTGAATTAATATGATCCAGAAAAGATTATATCAACACAAACTTGTCATATTGTTATTCAGTTTCCAAATATTTTTCTAGTTAGAAACAACTTGGCAGTCACATCCCACAATTTGGTAAAACACAAACAATTTAAGAAATAAAATGTTTATTTTTCATTTTTTTAAATTATAGTGTTTCATCTTAATGTTTTAAAATAGCATTACTATAATTGCCCCTGCATGGAACCAGCTTATGCTATCAATTATAATTGACCATTTTGCTTTAACTCTGAAGGTATATTTTCAAGTTAACACTCCTCTAATTAGCTACATAAAGTGGAAATGGGAATCTTCTCAGTTCTATTCCATTACTCTTCACAACATGCACACAATTTCAGGCTTACCCTTCTTTGATAAATTCTCGTTTTTGACACATGCCTGCTGCTCAAAACCTGTATCTCATTCATCTCTACTCAACTTTACAAGAATATGACTGAAGTTTCTTTATCTGTATATTTAGGTAAGAAGAAAATGTCTGTGGAGTATACGACGTCTGACACAAATTCTTGTACTTGTCAGCATGCCCTTGCATTGGCAGCACTGTACAAACCACTTGGTCAGGTTTCATAACGTTGGCATATCAATGTCTCACAGCTGTTTGTATTTATGGGTGGTGGTGTCTTGCTGAGTGATGTTCATTATTGTTATGTGCTTTGTGTGCCATTGTGAGAACTTCTGAGCTTGAATTAGAGCAAAGAACAAACGTTAAATTTATTGTTAAACTTGGCAAGAGTAGAAGTGAAATCAGGAACATGTAAGTCCAAGTTTATGGGAATAACTCCATGAAGAAAATGACAGTGTACAAATGGATTAAATGGTTTTCTAAGGGGAGAGCATACATCACTGATGAAGACAGGTTAGGATGCCCAGTAACAGGCAGAACTGATGAAAACATTGCAAAAGTTCTTGGAATTGTGCTTCAAAACCATCGGGTGATTGTGATAAACATAGCAGACCAAGGAAACATCCATGGAGAAACAGTTAGGAAAATCTTAACTGAAAATCTTGACATGAGAAAGCTGTGTGCAAAAATGGTCCCAAAGGATCCTTTTCATCATGACAATGCACCAGCTCATGTGACACTGTATGTGAGAGATTTTATAGACAGTACACAAGTAACTGTATTGGAACTCCCTCCTTACTCACCTGATCTGACTTCCAATGACTTGTTTCTTTACCCGAAGATAAAGGAAATATTGAGCGGAAACCATTTTGATGACATTCAGGACATCAAGGGTAGTTCGACATCAGATCTGAGCCCATTCCAGAAAAAGAGCTCCAAAATTGCTTTAAAGTCCAGACTAGGTGCTGGTGTCGGGGCACAGCTTCCCAAGGGGAGTACTTTGAAGGTGAACATAGTGATATTCAGCAATGAGCTGTGTAGCACTTTTCCAGGATGAGTTCACGACCTTAATTGTCAGACCTTGTAAACTGCGAGTAATGGCACATGTATTTCCTTAGAAGTTAAGTTACAATATATGCAATGGGAACTTATAGCTCAAAGAGTCTAGGTTTTGTTACCATAAATGTAATTAAAATGTCAATTAAGAAATATAGCTTAAAAAGTTTGACCTGTGTGTCGAAGGCCTAACGGAAAGAAAATCAAAGAGACAAAAAAGAAATCTTGGGAAATAAACGCATATATGAATTTTCTGTCACTGGAACAAATGAGATTAACGTGGGTAAGACAAGAAGCAGAGAGATATGCCCTGGTGTGTTGCCCAAGTCTATAGGCAACAGAAGAACCCAAGAGAAAGAAGCAAAATTATGAAACCAGAGCGAGTGTCGAAGAAAGAGAGAGAGAAAAAAAAAGCACATTGTGTGGGGCAAAATGAGAAAAGTTAAAGTATGAAAGGAGACTCGTCTGGCTGGAGACTTACATTACATGAGGCAAAAGAGAAGCAACAAGGAAATGTTTTCTCTCTAATAATGGAGGAGAGAAAGCTGTCAAAAGAGGATTATGAAAAGACAGATTCTTTTCATGTGTCTTTTCCCCTCTCTGTCCTTTCAAACAAGTGCACCTGCTCTCAGTTAACCAGACAAGATACCATTAGAGATGGAGCCTGAAACAAGAATAGGCAAATACATAATTGGAGTGTAGTTTTCTAAAATCTATATCTACTAAAATGTGTGGCTACAAGGGCTCAGGAATTCACAGATATTATTATAGAATTGTCCGTCTCTTATCTTTGAGATAGCCTGTAGAATAGAGTTTCTGTATCTGAAAACCAGAAACAGTGTGGTGTGTGTTCATTTAATATTAAGACAATATATGTTAATATATAGTTGTTACTTACATAAACACAGAAGAAAATATGTAACTGCATATTAGATTGGATAGATTCAATTTAATTCTTACAAAGATGTTACAAAACTAAGTATTGGAATTTATCACCCCCAAAAGCTGTAAATATAAAATTGGTTAGGCTATCAGGAAACATTTTGAGAGTTAATTTGCCATGTTAGTAACTGATTATCAAGGAGCATGTTGTGCCTTTCACAAGAGAATATGGTCTCAAACTGACAAATTCAACAAATTATTAATAATTAGATATTCTAGAACAGTTCAGATGCTGTAGAATATGCATTTATTGAGGACTGAAATAGGCATGTAGCCAGATCTCACAAGAAGTATAATGTAGGAAAAGTAAAAATGACTTTTCTGATATTTCTTTGATTATGTTCTCCCATTGAGGTTCTCCTTTCTCTTACTCTCAAACTTCTGTTTATCAGATAGAAGTCTTCTTGTTTTGATTAGCCGTGACTCATTTTTTATTTTTAAATTATCTCTAATACTGTACGTAATTTGTTTGATTTTAATACAACACTTCTGTTAAATTTTATTTTCACTTAGGCAATTTTACAGTCTAAGAGCATTTTCTTTACTGTTCCTGCATCAAATCCGTGTTTTACTTATGCAATATTTTCAGATTATCTTTAAGACTTTGTTTTTATTCTTTGCCATTTCTTTTTCAGCCATATTCTTTTTTTTTTTAAAGTTGGCCCTTTCTTCAAGTTTTCCTCAAATACCTGGAGATCCTTGATTGTTCACTCATATTCAATATTTCTAATAGAACCTGCAACCATTAACTTTGGTCTGTTTGGAAAATTTATAAACGAAAGAAGAAAAAAAAGGAAGGAAAGGAGGAAAGAAGGAAAAGAAAACAGAGAAAAGAGAAACTAGAATGTCTGAGGTCACTGTCTGTAGACAGTTATTGGTGGTCGTTTTCTTTTTAGGCTGTGCTGGGAGGGAGCCATTGTAACGATGCCTTCCCATCTCATTCGCAAAGAGAAGCAAAGCTTTGCTATGACCTGTGATTTAACATGCAGTCCCGTTCCTTAAAACTACTCTCTTACAACGTACTTTAATAATTTTCCATTCAGTCAAATTGACCTCCTCTCTGTTCCTTATAATATTAGGTAAGCCCCAAGCTCAGGGTTTTTGCATGTGGAATTCCTTCTGTCTAGAATGATCTTCCCATGGATACTCGAAGGTCATTCTTTCTGGGCTTTTGTTTTCAAGTACACCTTATGGTGAGGCCTACTCTTGGACCTCCATCTTAAATTTGAAACCTTTTGTTTTTTAACACTTAATACCTTCTTTCTGTGCAATAATTTCTGTCCTCAGAACTCATTATTTTCCAACAGAATATGTATTTTCCGTGACTATTTTCTTCTCATCCGTTTCCTTCAATGCAATGTAAGCTCTATGCAGACAGAATTTTGCATGTGTTTTGTTCAGTGTTGTATCACCAGAATATAGAACAGTGCTGAGCACATAGTAGTTTCCTTATAAATACTTGTTTACAAAACCAGTATGTGATTTTTACTTTTCACAGCAGCAGCATATAAATTTGTGAACGAAGACGTCTTCCTTGGAACACTTTTTTTACTTGTATTACAAAACTGCACACTTTCTTATTTCTATCCTTTCACTTGCTCTTTGTTTCATTTATTTTACCCCATTTTTGCTTAATATCCCAGCCTATTAACGATGAAGAACCTCAGAGTGATGGGCTGAACTGTGTCCCCCCAAATTGAATTGGTGAACTGCTAAAACCGAGTACCTCAGAATGTGGCCTTATTTAGAGATAGGTGATTTTTTACAGAGGAAACCGAGTAGATATGGTCATTAGCATGGGCCCTGATCCATTATGCCAGGTTTCCTCCTGAAAAGGGGAAATTGGAGACACACACACATACATACATGCAAACTCACGCCAACAGGGACAACAACATGTGAAGTTTAAGGCAGAGCGTAGTGATGCTTCCACAGGTCAAGAATTCCCAGCAAAGTACCAGAAGCCAGGGAGTGGCATGGGTCAGATAGTTTTTCTCAGTCGTCAGAAGGGTAGAACATGGATTTTGGACATCTACTTCCGAACTGAGAGAAAATAACTTCTGATGTTTAAGCCCCCATTCTGTGGTCCTTTGTTGTGGCAGCCGAGTGAATGAACCTACCCAGGGATCAAGTGTTGAGATGCTTTGTCAGCTACAATTGGTCCTTTGGTAATTTAATGATTGTACCTTTAAATCTCATTTTATACTGAAGTCTCCCAACTGTGTCTTCAACACAGCATCTCCTCAGGACTCCTCAGTTGTGTCTCCAACCCTATTCAGCATTGGCTTAGAAATCTCCAAATCTGAACTCCTCATCTTGTGGTGGAAGCTCCTTCCTCCCATCGTGTTCATCCTTCAAGTTGCTCAGGTGATTTACCTGGAAACATTCTGGACCTTGCTCTTTCATATCCTCAATCTATAAGCAAATTATGTCTCAAGACGTATTCAGACTCTACTGCTCCCCACCTGCACTGTCTGTGCCCTGGTAGCCACCGTCGTGTTTCACCTGATTCGTGGCAGTAGGCTCCTCGTTTCTGTCCGTGTTTCCATCCCTAGCACCCCTCCAGGCTTTCACCCTATTCCCAATGTAGCAGCCTGAATGACCCTATATAATAGAATTCAGATAATGTCACAGCCTGTCCCAAACTCTGTACCATCTCCTCATCTCAGGCCTCAAGTCCTTCCATAGCCTGTGAGGCCCCACAGGTCTGGCCCTTGGTGACGTCTCTCACCTCATCTCCTGCTCAGCCCTTTCCAGTGCACACGGCTCCGGCCGCACTGCCCTCCTTGCTGTCTAGATACACCAGGACCATTCCTTGCCGGGACTTGCTGTTCCCTCTGCCCAGAACCCAACTCTCAGATATCTACATGGCACATCAGAGGCATTCAATATACAGTTCTTGAAAGTATAGGAAAGAAGTTGAAAAGCATTTACATTAATACAATCAGATAAAGTTGTTTAGATGGACAATCAAATTGCACTACTGCTATGCCCCCATTGGATCTTTATAAATTCCCTTTGTGTAAATTACGTCTGGAGGTTTTCTATTTTCACTGCAACGCTTTGTATAGAAAAGTCACTTAAATGTTTAATATTTTGTAAATCAGGTATTTAAAAAACTATTAGTCTACTTCACCTCAACATGTGTACACCACTTTGCAATTACTTGTAGTTCTACTCTCCTTAAGTAGACATCTTTTCTAATTGTAGAAAAGGAAAGAAGCAATGCTTTGCTTTGTGATGATATTGATTCTTCGTTAATGGTTGGGCTCTTTCTGACTCCCACTACTCTATCATTTCTTTAAGCTTTCTTTGTAAGAATTCAAGATGCATAGCTTGAGCTCTGAAAAGAAAACACCCCCACATAAAAATATGTTTCGCTGGTTTTATATTAATAGAACCACCATTTTTGTCAGGGCACATAAAACAAACACTAAACAAAAGATTCCCTGGCCTCCTTTGCAAATGACTGTCACCATAAGACTATGTTCTCCTCAAGGGGATGTTACCATAAGATATCAGGTGTTGCCATGCAGCAGCCTATCCATCTGTCTCCTTGTACCTGCTGCCCCCAAAGAAAGGAGAGTCTGTGAGACGGATCCTTTCAGGGTCTTTGCTTCCCTTTTGTGCTTATACCTTATGTCTCCCCGTTTGGCCATAGAAAGATGGCTGGTCAGCCAATGAAGAATAAGATTCCCCATGGTGGGGAACATCTTAAGCCAGGCGCAGTCAAGTGGGACCAACAGGAGAATTCAAGGGGTTCATAGAGGTGGGCACAGACCCCCCACCTTCCCCAGGCTAAGGAAAACCTCAGCCTCTGTGGCTACATTCCTTCCCAAAACCTGCAAGGGAAGAGATTCAATGATGTGCTCTCCATCTATTCATATGCATGTAGGTTTTGTCCCTTGGGGAAGTACACACATCCTGAGACTTATGGTTCAGCTGCCTGCAGGCAAGTGTGATTGGCTTGGATCAGTTTCCTATTATGATGTGTGGGATTCACAGATCTTGAGATTGACAAGCTTTATCTCCTTTACTTCCCCACCTAACTAATAAAAGCTAGTGCTGGCCTGTGCTCAGTCCTTGAGGCTGCACATAGCTTAGCCCAGCTTAAACTCTATTCATGGCTACTGCCTTTTCTTAACCCTGCGCTGCCCTCCTCGCTCCCCACAACTCTCATCGCGCAGGATGAGACAATCAGCCAAACGGTACATCAGCCATGTACTCCTTCCTTTCTTTTTTCTTTTTATCTTTTTTTCCCTGTCTCTTCTTCCACCTGCTCCAAAAATGCAGATATGATGGCTGGAACTCCAGCTGCAACTTTGGATCATGAGGAGAAGGGCCGTGTGCTAGGAGATGATAGGTGACCTGCAAGGGGTTTAGATTTCTGAGGACTTCATGGAACTGAACCATCATACTATCCCTTGACATTTTATCTTTTGCCCAGTTTGAGAGAGGAATTTCTCTCTCATGTAAGTCTCTGTTTTTTAGAATGAGCACATAATAAAACATTCAAATAGTCCTACTTTACATATTATAAAAACTATCTAGTGCCTACACCTTTAGTGCTAAAACAAGGTACCTTCATAGCCTTTAAATTAATGATACATTAGAAAGTGTGTGCAATGACAATCAAAGGTCTTTATTTTCTACATATAATTTCATGGAGTCATTTTAGGAAAACAGTTGTGTCTCCAAATAGACCTTCATTGATGGTAATTTGAAAGCATTCTTTGGCTGATTATGGCAAAACACAAAATATTACTGAAAAACAAATGCTCCAAGGAGTTTACATTCTACACATTCTTAACATATCATGAAAGAAATGTCCAGTGTCAGAAGCAGAGGCCATTCTCTTTCATTGCAACACTACATCAGAAGAGAGCCTTTGGCAGTTAGAGATCCAAATTTGAGAGACTGTTAATCCCATTCAAAAGAAAGTTTGCCTGCTAATAGGGGAATGCATAACATTTTTGAAACTCTTTTTTGAAGAAATAATTTTTGTTTTTTTTATATTTTCTTAGACAATTTGAGGTTCATTTAACACAGCGTTCCATCTGCTTAATATTCAAATTTGGAGACACTGATTATGTGCTCCACTCTTATGAATAGTTAAGTACACTTTATAAATAAACACATCAATGTTTCTCTATGACTACCCTTCTATAAAGCCTCGTATAATTGGAATTAACTTGGTGTTCACTTGTCATTAAGTACATCTTTGTTAGAAAAGATACACAGTCTCTGGAATCCCAGGATTTTCATGAGTTAAAGGCAATTTTAAGAACTCTTAAATAATATTTCCAATGTAAGCAACAGTTATCACCTTGGAATAAAATGAGGCACAACATGAAACATACAGCACTTTATTTGTTATGATTTGAAGGCATTTCTTGAATTACTTAGGTAGAAATCAAAGTATCATTACTTCACCTAATCATTTTTCTTCAAAAATTCTGAAAAAGAAAGAATTGGTATGTAAGTATAAAAATATTTTTTTTAGCATATTAGTTTCATTCATTCTCCACTCAGTTGATACACACCAGTTTCTCTTTGCCCCTTGTCAATAGCCTGTGACAGGAGATTGTATTCTGTGTTATCAAAAAGGTGTCTTCAAAAAGAGTGTTTGTCACAAATGGAACTGCAATGTGAAGGGACTCTAAGGTTACTCATTAATAGTTACCCATTTGTACTTTTCACAAATAGTTGACCCACAAGTTTTTCTGTCAAAATAATTTCTCCAATGCTACCCATTCAGAAAGAAACAGAAACAATGGAGGATGCAATCTCATAAATGATGAAATAACTTTAGAAAAATTGAGTGATGTATCCTCCTTTATATTTTAGTATGTATTGTATTTCTTAACTTAATGGAGAAGATTTCTTCTTATAAACAGTTTTTCAAGAAGCTATGTGAGATTAACTTTTTTTGTTTTGAGCAAAGGTACTTGTTTGTCTGAATATACTTTTATAATAATGAGTGGGGGGGTACAGAGCCCCTGACCTTGTATCTCTGTTAGAGGTGATTGAGTAATCAGTGGACAGAAGCAACCAATGGTGCAGGTGTCTTTCCAGACACCCTGTCCACTCTTGAGCACTCTCATGAAAACCTGAGATATTTGCTCCAGGAACTGAAGAAAGACCATTAATTGTCTTCAGTCTCAGCTCATGCAGTTTAATCTCTTTGACCAAGTCAGACCTAGTTGGAGTCCTGCCTACCTTCATGTTTTACAAATAAAATTTTTATATAACCCACCCATTCCCTTTCATTTTATGTACTATCTTTGGCAGCTCTCACGCTGTTACAGAAGAGCTCTGTAGTTGTAATGGAAACTGTATAGGCCACAAAGCCAAAAATATTTACTGCATAGCCTTTAAAGAAAAGTGTTGCCAACCTCTGATACAGTGATGACTAAGCACTTGCAAAGTCTCGTGAACCTTTTTTATGGGCTAATGTCAACCTTAAAGCAGGTCAGGTTAGAATTATGTCTTGTATTCCTGTACCTCTTTTTTTTTTTTTAAATTAAATTTATTGGGGTGACAATTGTTAGTAAAATTACATAGATTTCAGGTGTACAATTCTGTATTACATCATCTATAAATCCCATTGTGTGTTCACCACCCAGAGTCAGTTCTCCTTCCGTCACCATATATTCGATCCCCCTTACCCTCATCTCCCACCCCCCACCTCCCACCCCCCTTACCCTCTGGCTGTACCTCTTAAAATCACTGTGATAACAAGTTTATCAATTAAGAAATGGGGGGAAAAAAAAAACTGATTGCATTGTCTCTTCTCAAAACACATTTTACAATAACTGCTATTGGAGTCATAGTACCTTCATTCACTTTATAGGTGAAACCTAAATTGGACTTTTCTGCAGGAAGTTTACCATATTTCAGGAATACAATTAGACCCAGAGTACCTTTGTGTTTTCACAATAATGAGTCATACTGTAATTTGGTCATATTTCCTGTACTTCAGTGAGGTGCTAGCAGTCAATTGTGGGACTAAATCTTCAATAATAAAAACAGCATGGCTGGATTCCCCAAAGAAAGCCAGGGTTTCTCATTAATGTGAGTCAGTGTCTTCTGAGTTATAACTTGACAGAAGGATAGGAATACATCCATGCAAACTCAACAAAACCAAACTGTTTCCTCCTTCTTAGCTTTCTCTCTTAGGTGATCACCAGCCTGCATGAATCCTTTTAAGCTGTCTACTGGCTTGGGGTTCTCTTCAGGCAGAAGTATCCTTCTCACATGAGGTCTCATTGTGAGAACTCTAGTATTTCTTCCTAAGTGACTCTTCCCTACTTAACATAACTGAATGATTGCTGTAAGAATAAAATACGAACACACACATATACCCACCCCTGGGGAGTTTTTCCATGTATCTTTCTTCCATTTATCTTTCTGTGCATTTCTGAATAGTCTGGCTCATTCCTGCCAACCAGAAAGAGACATTGTGCATGTTAAGGCTCTTAGAAGACAAAGCATCTAAAGAAGATATAATGTGTGACCTATGTTATTATCTGTGCTCTGTCAAGTGCTCTGGGGGCTAAATATTGATCTTTGAGGTTAGCTTTTATCTATCAATTGTTCTTCAGCTTTAAAGTAGCTACAACAGTTCGACACAATTATAATTGGGGGTGGGGGGAAGACAGTCATCTTGTCTGAACTCACCCATCCAGGATTGTGCTTATTACTCATCATCTAAACAAAAATAATTGGAATAAAAAGAGAGATCACCCCACTTCCTGTTATTGTTCTCCAATATCTATGTTTAAATGTCAGCACTTTTGACAAAACCTGTTTCCAAATTCAGACTAGATACCTCTACACTCATAATTTTTAACTCTAAAGTCACAGTAGAATCAGCTGGGGAGCCCTAGAAAATACCAACGCCTGGAACCATACCACTAGAGGCACTAATTTCCTGGCCAGACATCAGTATTTTAACAATTCTCCAGGGAGTCTAAAGGCAGCCAAGGTTGAAAATTACCGCTCACAGAGTGTAGATAGATAGTGAGGCAGAGAGATAGATAAGTGTCCATTATGTAGCTTCTATTTTGAAAGTTATTTATAATTTCTCGTTTTACCAAGTTGTCTCTTTTTTTACCTAGCACGACGAATGTTCTCCAAGAGTGGCCTCAGAGCCTTTTGCTTTTCAATAAGTTCAATTCGGTCAGTGAACGTATCATCTGCGTGACGTTTGGTTGTAACTTTGTCCTCTGAGATGTTATCGCTGTGAAATGTGAGAAAACAGAAATCAGTGAGTTTGAACAAGAAACGGTAAATATAACAAAGTTCCAAATATTTTGGTGTCAGATAAAAAGGAATTCCAACACCGAACTCATTTTCTTTCACAACAATTCTAAAAGAAAATATACCTAAACCTAAAAATAGAGGAACCAGGAATAATCCAACACATTTTGGCATTCTCTGGGAATGTGTTAAATCACATTCTGTAGTAAATGATCACATACTTAATAAAATATTAGAAATGGGTGAATATTTGAAGTTCTTTTCTGCCATTAGGAGGAAATTTCTTTAAAAATAAGTGCTTTTAAAAAAAGCTTTTCTCCTAAATTGTATCTAGTAAATATTCAGCTATTTCCAGTGAAAGAGAATCTTCCAAAGCTTGGTTTGAGCAAGAATTTAAAAAACAAGTACTATGGTTAACCCTAAAATTTGCTTCAGTTTATACTATGTCTTATTTTTACTGTGTCTACTTCAATTTGATTGCAGGATTCACAAATCATTGCTCTTTACAAAAATAAGTTTGTCTGAACCAGTGAGTATGATATTACTAGAAAGCCTGATTTTATTATTCATGGGCCTTGTATATTTCATTGAAGAATATGCATTAATTTTTACCTAAATTGAATATTATCAAGAGTTATCAATTTGGAACAAAGGAAATAAAGTGTGATCAGTGCAAATATAATTTGCTGATTAAACAATCATAACATGTTTGGAAAAAATAATAAATTCTCTTTACCTATCTCCTTTTGCAATAATGGATTCAGCGTTTCTTTTGGCAGGAAGTTGTCCCAAGAGTCTTTTATAGTCACTGGTTAAAATTTCTTCAGTGTGTCTGGCATTCCTAAAATAAGGAAGAAAGTATAACCATTATTTTAAAAAGGTTTTTCTCCATATTGTTTTGGCTCAATGAATAAGAGAGAAACTAACCACCAGCTTATTATGAAAGTTTCTTGTGAAAACTTAAGTCCAGAAGGATTTCTTAAAATCCTAAAAAAATAGATTTTTTAGTGATTTATATCAAAACATTTTCCATATTTCTGTCCCAAAATGTTGAAGAATTAAAGTAATAAGCTTTTTTAGAGTTATACCTCATTGTAAAAGCTCATTGATAGAATCTTTCAAAGTAAACCTTCTCTGATATATATTGGTGTGAGAAATAGAACATGTTTAAATTAGTTCTTGCCTGATCATGCACTATACACCTGAAGCTGAAGCTGAAGAATAATGAATGTCAACTACAATTTTATATACATATATATATTTAGAAGAAGTGAAGTACAGCACTAGGAATAGAGGCAGTGGAAACGTAACGGCTGTGTGCGATCTCAGAGGGGTAGTAGATGGGTGGTGGGGGGTTATCACTGAGTGAGGGATATAAATAATAAATGTTTAACTATTACATTGTATTGTACACCTGAAACTAATAAAAAAGTAAAAAAAATAAATGGAAAATAATTAAATTATTTCCTATTTTTAATCTTTGATTGATTGATTGATTCCTAACCCTTTATTCATGTACCCTAAATAAGGACATATAAGAAAAAACTATCCTGATTTTAGCACAAACACTCTAATGACTTTTGTCTTTTCTTCTCAAAAACTATTTGGAAATAAAATCTCTTAAATTGGAGAGGATCTTAGGATCTATCAACCTTCTTTTCAGCCCTAATGAGGAAGCTTTAATTTTTTGTCTTCAGTATAGACCTTCTCTGTCTCCTGTTAAATGCTGCTTTTCACAAGTGTTTCTCTGAGTGAGTAGCGTTTATTATTAGGCATCTTTTCTTTACATAGAGATAAACTCTTGCCTTAGAACTTCCTGTATCATGGAATCCTAAATATTGAAGTTTTACTAGAATTAGTACAATTTTTTTTTTTTTTTAATTGGGGAAGGGGAACAGGACTTTATTGAGGAACAGTGTGTATTTTCAGGCCTTTTTTCCAGGTCAAGTTGTTGTCTTTTCAATCTTAGTTGTGGAGGGTGCAGTTCAGCTCGAGGTCCAGTTGCCGTTTTCTAGTTGCAGGGGGCGCAGCCCACCATCCCTTGTGGGAGTCGAACCGGCAACCTTGCGGTTGAGAGGACGCGCTCCAACCAACTGAGCCATCAGTGAGCTCAGCCACAGCTCAGCTCAAGGTGCCGTTTTCAATTTTAGTTGCAGGGAGCGCTACCCACCATCCCTTGCAAGGAGTTGAACGGAAAACCTTGTGGTTGAGCCCACTGGCCCATGTGGGAATCGAACCAGGAGCCTTCAGAGTTAGGAGCATGGAGCTCTAACCGCCTGAGTCACCGGGCCGGCCTGAATTAGTACAATTTTTGATATTGACAATTTGTGCAACAGAATGTAATGAGTGATGGCTCATCCTGGCCTGTTGCTACCTCTGCACATGAACATCATGGATAGCTGCAAGAGCTGCAGTAAGTCAGGCTGGAGGAAGCCATGACACGTGGAAACCTGCAGTGTTATGCTGTAGGAATAGCTTCATGGAGACACAAAAATAAAAATTTATACTTCAGAGATACATTTTTTAAAGTAAAACTCAATAAAATGAACTCACCTGTCATTTCCAGCAAAAGTATTTGGCAAGATGTCAGTTTTTCTTAGTGTTAGTAAAGCTTCATTACGATCAATTGCTCCTTCAAATGGTGTGCTGTAACCCAACATGTTAATTAAAAGACAATAGAAGTAGAACACATCCCTTTCTCAGAAGACATCTGATTTTACAATCATTTGAAATAGACACTCAAAATCTTGTGAAGTACCACCCATTAAAAAATGTGGATAGAATAATTGACAATGGCTTCTATGGCTTATGAGAGTATTAATAGTAAAATTTTGGTTTATTCCTTAATATAGATGTCATACAACTTTTACAAGCTGTGTGTCCTAGGCATAAGAGCTACACAGTTCAACCCTATCTGAGCATTCAGCAAATACATGTCCTCCATGATGTCTTCGCTTTGCAAAGTTAAATCCTATAAGAAGAAAGATTTTATATAGAAACTTTGAAGCATTTTTACTATTCCATATGAAAACTGCAAGCAATTTGCATATTTCTTGATGTTTAGTATCATTTGGCTCAAACATTTCTTGAGAGCTGGATATTAACTGCTTTTATTTCTCTAAATTTCTAAAATTTACCTCAAAATTCAACTTGGTGTTATACATTTCTTTGTATTGATCAATTCCAAAGAATCCATCTTTGAATAGTTATGCAGGTTCAATGAATTTTGTGAGCCTTCAGGTTTCTAATCGTATGTATTAACAATCATCTTGACATGATGGGGAAAATTTACATAACATATCAACCAGATATTTAAACAAATAATACAAATATTTTAAAAAGTGAGTTGTTCAATATAACAGAAAGGAAATTGTCTTTTAGATAAACATGGAATGTTCAAATGAATTGAAAGAGAACTTACTTCAGAAAAGGTGCTTCGAAAAGAGGCCAAGCCAGCATTTGTGAGAAGAGCACGCTGAAAAGAGTCAGGTGCACAAGGAGCTGGGGCTTCCTTCGGGTTTCCATCTCTGCACCGCAGAAGGGAGAGAGTCACATCAGATTTTTCAACCACAATGTCTCCAGACAGGTAATTCTTTTCTTTTTTTTTTCAATTTATTGATGTAACATTGGTTAATAGCATCATGTAAGTTTCAGGTGTCCAATTCTCTAAGATGTCACCCTTATACTGAATTGTGTGCTCACAACCTAAAATCTAGTCTCAGTCTGTCACCATATATTTGACCCCTTGCCCCATGTTCATCCGCACCCCACGCCCTTTAGCCTCTGGTAACCACATACTGCTGCCTACGTCTATGACTTTGCTTGTTTTCCTTGTCCATTTGTTGCTTCTGTTTTATGTCCCACATATGAGTGAAATCTTATGGTTCTGGTCCTTTCCTCTTTGACTCTTTTCACTGAGCATGATACTCTCAAGATCCAACCATGTTGTCCAAAATGGCACTATTTCATCATTTTTTATGGCAGAGTAGTATTCCACTGTTTATATGTACCAGTACTTCTTTATCCAATCAACTCTTGAAAGATAGTTAGATCTTTCTATGTGTTGGCCACCATTAGTAATGCTGCAATGAACTTACGGGTACATACATCTTTACAAACAAGTGTTTTCAATTTTTCGGGGCAGATACACAGGAATCCTGAGTGTCTAGCAGAAGTTTCTAAAGCTTCTTGCAAGTTTGGGAATAACTTGCAAGATTTATTTCATCTTATAAGAACAGCTAAAGGCAGTATGATTCCTTTTTAAATCAAGTGGATTTCTCTTGGTGACAAGTGCTTGAATAAAAATTAAGAATTTTTTCAACAGTTGCCGATCTCTCACCAGGCACATAGTTGGCTCAAGTACATACTGAATGCCACATTCATATGGAACTAGGAGGAATACAATGGAACATATCCTGATTGCAGAGTCATCGCATTCAAGTTTAGTACGTTTTCTAACAGTTTCGAAAAACGGATTGTACTTCTCCTCTAGGTTTTGCATCTGATAATATAAAACTGGGGTTTGTCTATTAGCACACAAATTGTATTTTATATACATTTATTTTTCTGCTTTTAATTGTAGATGTTACTGGGAACCTATTTCCTTACATATGGGTTTGAACAATTTTACTAAATTAGTAGTGAAAATCAATACCAAGAAATCACTGACCCACATATTACCATTGAAATAATTTTTGTCACCAAAAGTAAAATATATTTAAAATAGAATATACTTTATACATCTAACCCACATACACATTATATTTCCAAATAATTTATAGGTATAAACTTAAAAATTCAAGGTCTCTTTCTCTGTCTATAAAAATCATGGCATTTCAACTTAAAGTGAAAAATAAATGTTCTATAGATTTATATAAACAACAAATGTCAGAAAGAACAGCACTTATACCACGAGTGTAGACTTCTAAAGTAAATGTACCCAAGAATCACTTCAGTCAAAATTTATATTCAAGCAAAAAGAAAAAATACATACACTTGAATGCATTACTTAAAAAAAAAAAAAGTCAGCATTGACTAAAAGAGCAAGCAGGGAAAGTATCTGCCAACACAAATAATTCAGGAAACCCCTTCACATGTGGGCATGAGACATTTCTCTACTTACCAGCCAACCGGAAAGCTTGTCTTTGGTTCCACCAGTTCTCTGCCCTCAAAGCTGAACCAGAACCTCGTCCTGGCTAAGGGTTGGTATTATTGCCAGCAGCTGCTTAGCACTCTACCCTGACCAGCATTTCAAGGCCCTTCATTTTATAGGGTTGTGCTTAGGGCTGAGCAATCACAAAGCTCTCTGAAATACGTCACAGCTGTGCTCCCCCAGGATGAATAGGACTAGAGGTTCTTGTTCAATTGTCCTTATATCTGATTTATATATTTATAGTGAGTGACTTACGATGTAACAGATAAAGAGGAGAGTTTCTCTTCTTTAAATAACAAAAGGTACTAAGTTTCATGTGAAATGTTTTAATCTTTAATCAGCAATAATGATACAGGAGAATGAATAATGTTATACCCAGGACACTGGGCTTCCTTCAGAAAATAAGAATTTTACGTTCATGAATAGATTCAGAAATCAACAAATACTTATGTCCATGATCTGTAGAAATGTATAATTCTCATTAATTACAAAGCATCAATTCTTCTAATTCCTGTTTTTGTTTTTATGCCGTTCATGTAGATCCTGATTCATGTCATCTTTCTTGAGCTCTATCCTAATTTTAGAAGCATCTAGAAGTAATTTTCCATCTTTCTGTTATTAAATACTTCTATGTTGAAACTAACCCATTATGAGTTTCAAAAATGGTTGGATATCATATGACATTCACACTGATGTAAAACATAGGAGTACTGCTATAGAAAAATCACAATTTCCAATGCACTTTTGCAGACACAATCTCAAATGATTTAAAAACTAAATTACCACACTGTCTATCTCAAGGGGATTCAAATTTTATTCCTATTTAGAACTTATACCCATCATTGTTATAAGTCCTTCTTTGAACTATGCAGAGTGATTTTGTTCCTCCCCCATTCCAGAACACACTCCACAGCAGCTTTTGAAGATTTACAACTCAATCACTTGACATGTGATAGCAAAGAACAAGTTGGAAAGCATTTATAGAGTATGTGCTTGGATAAATAATTTCTATTCGTGGGCTTTTAACTCAAAGTAGTTTACTTAGCATACATTCATCCAGAGTTTAAGTGGCAAATGCAGCCACTTGGAAAACTCTATGGACAACAGCGAAATGCCATCTTTCCTTTTATGTTTTCAAATTTCCAGTGTGTGTATTCTTTTACATGTCTGTTTGTAAGTTCTTTAAGGGACAACAGCTCTAAAGCCCCTTTCTTCTACAATAAAATCTTAGTATCCATTTGATTCATTCAAAGTCAGACTGATCCAGTAAAGGAATATCCTGCTAGGTTTAGTCATATTTTCTAATCCCATTACAAGAAAAATTAAATGAATTAAATTTCAAAATATCTGGAAATTTGTTTTCCAGTTGACAGCTCTGACTTAAGCCAGAGTTCCTGTGGCTTAATTCCAGGAAATCTTTTTTTACCAGAGTATTACAAACTAGAAGTTGGAATGTTTCTCATATGGAATTTTTTTAGCCTTAGCTCTTCACCACCCAATTCTCAGCGAAGCAATTTTACTTAAGAACAGCAACAGTGAGGTAAGTTGGTGGAGAGCACAGAAAAATGAATGCTAAATAATAAGCGAAATCCCCCCCCAAAAAAAAGACATAAAAGTTGATTATTATTTGGTGTAAAGAGGCCTGTAGTAATCCCTAAAACTAGCTACAGTAGATTTTTCCAATGGTAAAGGCTGTTTCTCTCATTTTAATAATAAAAGACCAAACTAAAGAGAAATAATTCAATTTATTACCAGATAAAAAGAAACTAAAGAACTGTATTCTTTCCTATGAACTTAAACTAGAAAGCAAAATTGAATTTGAAAATGAGATCATAGCACCATCTGCAGGTTCAAAGTCTTAATTCACAGAACTTTTTTTGAAATGTGTTTCTTTGTTTTCTATCAAGGAAATGGACGCAAATCAAAGTTCCTTTAACCAGATAAAGTATGGATGGTTTCAGAAAAACAAACAAGGGAAAAAATACTCTAAATTGATCCTGAATACTTTAGTATAAAACTCGTTAAATACAAATGTGAATTTTCTGTTTAAATCTGCTTTTTTCTTACTTTGACATATCTTTCAATAATTTTCCCCATCTTTAGCAAAACTTATTTTCTCCCTAACACTTTTCAGTCAAGTGATGTTTATAAGAACATCATTTGTTCACACAGTTAGAACAAATCTCCAAGAACCTTCTTGTACAGATAAGTTAGCCAATGTCCAGAAAGTTGATGTAATGCTTGCAAGGTCACGCTTGTGGTTAATTACAAATATGATATTGAAAGCTAGGTCTTCTGCTCTTCATTTAGCTTTTTTTCCATTAAGAACTGATGATATTCTCAAGATCCATCCATGTTGTCACAAATGGCATTATTTCATCTTCCCTTATGGCAGTATAGTATTCCACTGTGTATTTATACCACATCTTCTTTATCCATTCATCTATTGAAGGACACTTTGGTGTCTCCATGTCTCGGCCACTGTAAATAAAGCTACAGTGATGCTAAGTGAAATCAGTCAGACAGAAAAAGTCGAGAACCATATGATTTCACTGATATGTGGGATACGCAACTTACAACAACAAAAGTACAAGACAAGCAAATAAAGAAATAAAAACTCATAGGCACAGACAAGAAGTTTAGTGGTTACCAGAAGGTAAGGGGGAGGGGTGGTAGATGAGGGTAAACGTCATCAAATATGTAGTGATGGAAGGAGAACTGACTCTGGGTGGTGAACACACAATGTAATGTATAGATGATGTTAACAGAATTGCTATTATAGATTTAATGCTGCAGAGGTGCTCTCCTGCCTCCTTGTGTGACAGCATTGTCACCTTACTCAGCCTAACTCACACTCAGCCTATCCTCTCTCTGCCAGGTTCATCCTGAGGAGGCAGGTGTAGATCAGAGGTCTGCAAACTGCTGGCTTGAGCCACATCTGGCTCAACTCTCTGGTTTTTACATCTCTCAGGCTAAGAAGGAAGTCTATATTTTTTCAAAGACTGAAAAACATCAGAAGAGAAATAATATTTTGTGACATTTGAAAATGATATGAAAGTTAAATGTCAGTGTCCATAGGTAAAGTTTTATTGAAACATCAGATATGTATCGTCTATGGCTGCTTTTGTGCTTCAATGGCCAAGTTGAGTAGTTGCGCAGGGATTACAGTCCACAAAGCCTAAAATGCTTCCTTTACTAGTTGGCCCCTCACAGAAATGTTTTGTCAGTGTCTGGTCTAGAGCCTCCCATTTGGGAAGGTACTTAAGTCATGTTTACCCTAATATTCTTAAGTTCTATAACTTTCAGAAACTTGTATTAGGAAATATATGCATATTTGTGCAATGTTAATATAAACTATGTATAAATAATGATTGTTTCATAATGATTAACTCAATCTCCCTTTTTTCCTCAAGCTACAATTATGTTTTTATATTTTTCTTTTTATTATTTTTAATTCTCTTCTAGAGAAGATAAGGTGTAACTTCAAAGCCGTATGTCTTCTCACAGCTCATTAACTAAATTCCAGAATCTGAAACACCAGTTATTTTGATCTTTAAACAAACTTTTGTTTATTATTTTAGAATGATATTCTTAAATTTACTGTAGTTATTTAAACTCATCAGCAGCACTACTTCTCCTTATAGAACCCATATTTTACTGTTATTAATCAATAACCATGCACTTTAGTGATTTTTCTTCCATGACAAGAACATGGTTTCAACAAATATCATCAAAGATGCTTGTTTTCCCTTGGTCTGTAATCTAATCGGATAGTTAATATACGCGTATCACTCAGTTTTGTGGTTCTGAATAATATCTCTGTATATTGTACAGAAAAAAATCTTGGATGGATAATTGTCTGAGATCTTATACTTCCAAAAATACCATTCTATTGTTTTACATACAAATGACACATTGCTGAGTGTTTAGGTTAAGGTCTTTTTTCCTTTTAGTTACCAGACCATGCAATGACATTGATATTTGTAATGAGGTTCAAAGAGGTCCCGATTTTAATGCCATTGAAAGCAAGTTTTCTTTGCATGATGGCTGGAGGAAATTTTTACCCTTAAAGTTTAAAAATGTCGCCAGACTATGTGTAAGTGCTGACTTCTTATGACTGATTTTGATTGCAATATCAAAGACACTCCGCATATCCAATGGTATTATTTTGTAGTGTACATCGTGACTTTGACTATAAAACCTTTTTCATATTCTGTTTTCTTTCTTGGTAATTCCTATTATTTGCATGTTAACTTCCCATATTGTATCATTCATACTTGTCATTTTTCAATCTCATTCTCTTCATCTGTTATTTTTATTCGTATTTGTTATTTTATCATTTTCCTATCCATTTTGATACAATTGATTCTTCTATATCCTGCTTCCAATAGAAATCTTACTTGTTCTCTTACAAAAATAATTGTAATCTCTTCTTATAGCTGTGATGCTTTGTTTTATTTCCCTAAAAATACCCGTTGCCCTAAAATACTGTACCTTGTAAACTGGATCTATTTCTAGGGTAAATATTTGGTCCACGGTTTTTCTTCCTTCTTTCTTTTCTTTGCTTCAGAATTATCACATTGCTCTAGAATATTTATTTCTGACTTCTTTATGATTCATTTAAAAATCGGATCAATTTAAGAGGAAAAGGCAACATGGGCCCTTGCTTCCAAATTCTCTTTGGTCAAATAACAACAGAATGCGCTTCCGCCTCATCCCCTACATTCCTTGTCAGGGTCTGATTTTTCAGTAGTATATTTTAGAGCGTACATTACCAAAATCATTCTAATGCAGAAAGAAGTTAACAAGCATATCCCTTAAATTCAGAATTGAGGAATACAGTTATTTACCCTCTACCATTACTTTAAATAAAGTGCTTCTCCAAGGTATTACATTAGAACAGAAGAAATAGAGGCATTGCTTTGACCAATGAAAGCACAAAAGACTTTCAAATTCAGAGGATAGAGATAATTTTGGATTAACACTTAGTAAAATAAGTAATAATGTCTGGTGTCTGTTTCCTTACAGTTTTTACTTAAAGTTTGTGTGACTTGATTTCATATATATATATATATATATATATATATATATGAATTTATATATCTATAAATATATATATGATTTCATAAATATATATACATATATATATATATATATATATATATATATATATATATATATATATAGTTAGTTAGTTAGTTAGTTAGTTAATGCTTTAATTTTTCTGGCAATTATTTTTCTGTGTAGTATGAGGTAGGGATTGAAAAATAATTGTTCCCATACATTTATTAAGTATTCCATCTACTGACCTGAAATCTCACCTTCATTATGTGGCATTTAATGCATGTATATTTGGCTTACTTTCTGAATTTTATTCTATTAATCCTTCTATTCAGTTACTGGTATTTCACCATTTTAAATACTGATGCTCTGTAATACATTTTTTATTATTCCCTTGGTAAATCTTGGAGAGGTAAGAATTTTTACAAAAGTATTGGTATTTTGAAATATCAGTTTTGTTGTGTTTGGGAGAGCACATTCATTTTACCAGGTGTGACAATTAGGTTTGTGAACTTGTCACTGTGTGCTTATATTGGCAACACTGTACCAGCAGCTCGGTAAGGTTTCAAAACCTTGGTATATCAGGGTCTCACAGCTGTATTCATGTTGACATGTAGTGGTGTCTTGCTGAGTGACATGCTTTATTGTTGTGTGAATTTTGTGTTTGTTAATTGGATTGATTGTCTTTTTGTTGTTGAGTTGTATGAGTTTCTTATATATTTTAGATATTAGCCCCTTATCAGAGGCATTGTTTGCAAATATCTTCTCCCATTCAGTTGGCTGCCTGTTTTGTTTATGGGGTTTTTTGCTGTGCAGAAGATGTTCAGTTTGATATAGTCCCATTGATTTATTTTAGCTTTTACTTCACTTGTCTTGAGGTCAAATTCATAAAATCCTCTTTGAACCTAAGGTCCATTAATTTAGCACCTATGCTTTCTTCTATGCAGTTAATTGTTCAGGTATTATGTTTAGGTCTTTGATCCACTTTGAGTTAATTTTGGTCTAGTTTCATTCTTTTGCACGTGGTTTTCCAATTTTCCCAGCACCATTTATTGAAGATTCTTTTCTCCATTGTATGTTTTTGGCTACTTTGTCAAAAATTATCTGTCCGTATTTATGTGGGTCTATTTCTGGGTTTTTTATTCTATTCCATTGGTCTGCGTGTCAGTTTTTTCCACCAATACCATGCTATTTTGATTATTGTTGCCCTGTAGTACAAGCTGACATCAGGGAATGTGATACCTTCAGCATTATTCTTTCTTAAGGTTGCTTTGGCTATTTGGGTCTTTTGTGATTCCATAAAAATCTGATGATTTTTTTTTTATATTTCTTTTAAAAATGCCATTTGGATTTTGATGAGGAATGCATTAAATCTGTATATTGCCTTGGGTAATATGGCTATTTGAACTAAGTTGATTCTTCCAATCCATGAACTCGAAATATCTTTCCATTTCTTTGTGTCTTCTTCAATTTCTTTTAAAAGTGTGTTACAGTTTTCAGTGTATTGGTAATTCACATCCTTTGTTAAGTTTGTTCCTAGGTATTTTATTCTTTTTGTTGCAATTGCAAAAGGAATTTTCTTTTTTAATTTCTTTTTCTGAGATTTCATTGTTAGTATATAGGAATGCAATAGATTTTTGTACATTGATAAAGCCAGCAACTTTACTGTATTTGTTTATTGTTTCTAATAGCTTTTTGGTGGAGTCTTTGGGATTTTCTATATAAAGAATCATGTCATCTGTAAAAAGCGACGATTTAACTTCTTCATTTCTAATTTGGATGCCTTTTATTTCTTTCTCTTGCCTGATTACTCTGGCAAGGACTTCCAACACTATGTTGAATAGCAAAGGGGATGGGGGACAGCCCTGTCGTGTTCCTGAACATAGGGTGAAGGGCTTCAGTTTTTTGCTGTTAATTGTGATATTAGCTGAGGGCTTATCATATATGGCCATTATTATGTTAAGTTGTTTCCTTCTATAACCATTTTATTAAGTGTTTTAGTCATAAATAATGTCATATATCTTTCAAATGCTTTTTCTATATCTATTGATATAATCATATGATTTTTACCTTTAATTTTGTTTATGTGATGTATCACATTGATCAATTTGCGTATGTTGAACCATGCTTGTGTCTCTGGGATGAATCCTACTTGATCAAGATTCATCTTTATAATCTTTTTAATGCATTGTTGCATTCGATTTGCTAGAATTTTGTTTAGCATTTTTGCATCTCTATTCGTCAGAGACATTGGTCTGTAATTTCCTTTTATGTGTGTTATCCTTACCAGGTTTTGGTATCAAGGTAATGTTGGCCTCAAAAAATCAATTAGAAAGTATTGCCTCTTCTTCAATTTTTTGGAAGAATTTGAGGAGGATAAGTGTTAGATCCTCTTTGAATGTTTGGTAGAATTCACTAGTGAAGCCATCTGGTCCCGGACTTTTGCTTTTGGGAAGGTTTTGGATGACTCATTCAATTTCCTGAATGTTGATCGGTCTGTTTAGATTTTCCAGTTCTTCGTGATTCAGCCTAGGGCGGGTATATGTTTCTAGGAACTTGTCCATTTTTTCTAGGTTATTGATTTGGTGGCATATAGTCCTTCATAGTATTCTTGGATGATCCTTTGTATTTCTGTGGCATCCATGGTAACTTCTCTGCTTTCATTTCTGGTTTCATTTATTTGTGTCTTTTCTCTTTTTATTTTAGTGAGTTTAGCCAAGGGTTTGTCAATTTTGTTAATCTTTTCAAAGAACCACTTCTTTGTTGCATTAATTTTTTCTATTGTCTTTTTGTTCTCTATTTCATTTAGTTCTGCTCTGATTTTTATTATTTCCTTCCTTCTGCTGATTTTGGGTTTCATTTCTTTCTTCTTTTTCTAGTTCTTTAAGTTGTAATATTATGTTATTTATCTGGGATTTTTCTTGTTTGTTGAGAGAGGCCTGTAATGATATAAATTTCCCTCTTATTACTGCTTCTGCTACATCCCAATAATTTTGATAGGATGTATTTTCATTCTAATTTGTTTCTATGTATCTTTTGATCACTCCTCTTATTTATTCTTTGACCTAGTTGTTCTTTAAAAGCATGTCATTTAATCTCCACATATTTATGGTTTTTCCTGCTTTCTTTTTTGCAATTGATAGCCAGTTTCAAAGTCTTGTGATCAGAGAATATGCTTGGTATGATTTTAATCTTCTTAAATTTGCTGAGGTTAGTTTTATGTCCCATAATGTGGGACATAATTCTATCCTTCAGAATGTTCCATGTGCGCTAGAAAAGAATGCATAGTCTGATGTTCTATGGTGAAGTGCTCTATAAATGTCAGTTATGTCTATTTGACTAATGTGTCATTTATGGCTTATATTTCCTTATTTATTTTCTGTTTGGATGATCTATCCATAGATGACAATGATGTATTTAGGTCCCCTACTATAATATAATTGTATTTTGGCCACTTTCTCCCTTTAGTTCTGTTAACAGTTGCACTGTATATTTCGGTGCTCCCTGATTGGGAGAATATATATTGATGAGTATTATATTTTCTTGTTTTATTGTCCTCTTTAGAATTATGAAATGTTCGTCTTTGTCTCTTATTTCCTTTTTTATCCTGAAGTCTGTTTCATCTGATATAAGTATGAATAACCTGCTCTTCTCTGAATACCATTTGCTTGGAGTACCAATTTCCACCTTCCATTTTGAGTCTATATTTGTCCTTGTAGCTGAGATGCATCTCTTGGAGGCAGCATATGGTTGGATTTTGTTTTTTGATCCAATCTGCTACTCTGTGCCTTCTTATTGGTGGGTTCAGTTCATTTACATTTAGGATGATTATTGATCTGTGAGGATGTCCTATTACTCTATCTCTGGTTTTCTGGTGGCTCAGTGTCTCCATTTTGTTTGTTTGTTTGTTTGTTTTTGTTTTGTTTCCCTTGTTGCTACTGTCTGTTATTTCAGTGTGGTGGTATTCTATGAGTTTTCCTCTATTTCTTCTTTTTTATGTTACATATTTCAGTTCTGGAATTATTTTTTTGAGTGGTTAATATTAAGTTTATGTAAAAGAAAGTTTCATGTTTATAGTAGTCTTTTTTCTTTGGCATACTTCTTATCTCTATTTCCCTTTGCAGGTTCAGACCTTTACTCTCTCCCTTTTCATGTTTTTGTTGTCACTCATTATCCCTACTTATGTTATGAGTTGATTTCTGAGTTGCAGTAGCAAGCTGTCTTTTTCCTTTTTTTTTAATGTTTTTTCTTTCTTTTTCTTCTTTACCCTTTATGTTATGTTTAAGTGTGAAAGCCCTATTTTGTGGAGGGGTTGCCATTTCCTGCTTTTGTCTGTCTGTTTGTAATACTACTCATGGTTTTGTATTCTTTTGATTTTTTTATTTCCAGTCAAATATCCTCCCTCAGTTTTTCTTATAATGCCGGTTGTACGTTAGAAAATTCCCTCAGCTTCTTTATGTCTGGAAAGATCTTTATTCCTCCTTCATATCTAAAGGATATCTTTGCTGGATATATTATTCTTGGCTCATAATTTCTCTCTTTCAATAGTTTAAATATTTGATTCCACTCTCTTCTGGCTTGTAGAGTTTCTGCTGACAAATCTGATAATAATCTAATGGACTTTCCTTTGTAGGTTACTGTCTTCTTTTCCCTGGCTGCCTTGAGGATTCTTTTTTTGTCTTAATTTTTGACACTTTCAATACAATGTGCCTTGGAAAAGGACTGTTGGGATTGAGGTAATTAGAAGTTCAGTTTGGTTCTTGGGTTCGAGGATCCAGTTCTTTCCACAAGTTTGGGAAGTTCTCATTAACTGATTAATGGCAACTATCAACCCATAGTTGTCTTGATCGTACAGTTCCTTCCCTTTTGCTGAAATTAGTTGCACTGTGAGTTGAGTCTGTGGCTACAGGACTGATGCTGAAGTTCTCAGGGTTGTAGATATTTTATTCTGTAATCTGATACTGCTACCATTTCTTCTGGGCCCGCTTCTAACACTGGGAGGATGTAGGTGGGGCAAGCTCTGGGAGGGTGGAAGGGAGGCAGCCAGGCCCCATGTCCTTGTTTTCTGTTTTCTGATTGGCAGTGAGGGCTTAAACCACAGTTCTCACCAGAGATCTCTGTCCCAAACACTGGGTTCAGCTATTTATGTGCTGATCCCTCAGGCAGGACTGTGGGCTGCAGCCTGGATTCCTCCCTCTCTGGAGACCACAGAGTAGCTCAGCCTACATCCTGTGGCCCTGTGGCCTGCACTTTCTCTGCACTTTCCCATTCCTTCCTCCCCTGCTTGCCCAATTTGCTGAACTTCAGATGATTCGATGCGCAGGTCTCTTATATGTGCTTGTGTGCTGTGTAGGGAATCCTTTGTTGAATCACAGCTGTTCAATTTGTTGTTACTTCCAGGAGAGATTTCAAGAAGCCACTGCTCATGCCGCCATTTCTGTGATGTCACGTCAGAAATCAAATTCTTAAAAACTCTATTATAGCTTAAAATTATTTCAAGTGTTATTATTAAAGAGAACGAAAATTAAAAGTAGTAATCCTCAAGTGAATTCTGTAAGTAACTTGGAGATAAAATATTAGTTGTCCTACCTCATGAGAATCAAATATTATGTGATATTGAATTTTGTAATTATGTTGCGTATAACTTTTCATTTTATATTTCCTTTAATATTATATCACCAACAGTTTTCCAAGTCACTGCAAAGTCTTTAATGTGGTGATTCCACATATGATTCTGCGTGGTAAACATATAATATTTCAGATGTTTTGTTTATCATTGTAAATACTATGGATTTCTTTCTGATTACTACATTTTACTTCTCTTGATTTCTTTCTTTAGAGTAGATTCCCAGGAGTGGTATTGCTGAGCTAAAGGTCATGGGCAAGGTTTCTTTTATTTCCAAATTTTGTTCAATAAGGCAACCACAGGAGAGTACAAACACATTGGCTAGGGAAGGATGAGCATGGGTCTAGAGGGAGGAGATAGAAAAGTGTTCATTGAGTGAAGATGAACTGGGAAGGGGGCAAGAAAAAAAGAAGGGTACACACAGGAGTTATAAAGAGAAAGAGAAGTCTTCACAATTTTGCTTTGGGCTAGCCTTGCCATGAGCTTTCTTTCTCTAGTGTATTAGTTCATGACTTGTATTCATACCAGGAATAAGACAGGGATCACACAACTTATGATAGAAAGAAATAAAATTTTAAGTTGAAAAAAAATAGACAATGATCAAAGAAAATCACAAAGCTTTGGAATTTTCAGGAATCTTCTGATTTGAAGGGATTGTACAAGTCATTTACACTGAAATTTCCCTAAAGCATAACATTACTTAGGCCATTATTGAGGTATGGAAAATGAGATCAAAGGAACTTCAGTAATTTGTCCATGGTTACAAATGACAGAACAGGAACAGGAACCAGGAACTAAGGTCTCTGTCATGTAAATCCTGCATTCTCTTCTTTACACCATGTTCTAAATGATTCTCCCCTAGTAAGCATCCATAGAGTTATTGTTTCTGCCTCAATTGGATTAAATTCAAGAGCAAGGACTCTCAAAAAAGACTGAAAAATAATAATTTAAGAAGTATGAGAGGGCATGGGAGAATGGTGTCCTAGATTCCAAAAACGGAGATTTGAGAGAGTATGAGATTATTCAGTACCATATGCTGAAGAGTGATCAGTACCATATGCTGGGTTGAGAATGGATTTTCACTAATAGATTTAGATGGTATTTCACTTTTGGGCTGTCCCTGATAAATTAGAACAGTAACAGGTTTTTTGTTGTTGTTGTTGTTTCTTTTTCTTTTTTGGTATGAAGGACAAAAGCAATACTGGAAACACTTGAAGGATAGATGTGTTCAAAGAAAAGATGAGAGAAGGTAGAGATGACTCTTACATGGAAATTTAGTCATGAGGGTAGGGAGGCAGATAATGTTGTTTAAGGAGGAGTTTGGGTTTCTTGAAAAATTTTTTTTTTTTCATTTTATTTAGCATGTCAGTGATTACCTCCCTCTTTGAGATTTTTAAGGAGTTTTTATTAATGGCTTAATTAAACACAGGCATTTTCGTTTTTGCATAGAGCATTATAGACTTGGAGAATTGTAGCACTGTTACGCATAGAAGTGTAACAATTTCCAAAATGATTCTTTAATGAAAGCACTTTAATGAAGGCATTCTTTAATGAATGGGACTTCAGTGGTCCCACTGAATGGCTTCAGTGCTGGAGGGACAATATTTGGGAATTGGAGCTCTACTACACCTATTCATAAGCCAGAAACTACACACAATTATCCATCCTCTTAATTTCCTTATTTTTATTGCCACATTTTTATTTGTTTCTCAAATCACACATAAATGTATTAATGGTTCTATATTAAAAATTGCTTCTGTGCTAAAGATTATGCTGGCACTGAGTAGGGAGGAAACAAGTAGGTAGAATTATGGAAGTTCAAGATATTATTGTATAGGATTTCTGGTCAAGATGGTGGAGTAGGAAAAGACTATACTTGCCTCCTCTCATGACCACATCAAAATTACAACTAAACTACCGAATAGCTATCATTGAGAATTGCCTAAAGTCTAGCTCAAGCATACCAACATTCAGATTATAGTGGTACCAGAAGGAGAAGAGAGAGGGGAAGGAATTAAAAACCTATTTGAAGTAAACCTATTTGAAGAAATAATGATGGAAAACTTTCCTAACCTGGTGAAGGAAATAAATATACAAGCCCAGGATGTGCAGAGAGTCCCAAACAAAATGAATGCAAAGAGGCCCACACCAAGATATATCATAAGTAAAATGCCAAAGGTTAAAGACACAAAATCTTAAAAACAGCAAGAGAAAAGCAGTTAGTTATCTACAAGGGAGCTTCCATAAGACTAATTTCTCAACAGAAGCTTTGTAGGCCAAAAGGGATTGGCAGGAAATATTCAATGTGATGGAAAGCAAGGACCTACAACCAATATCACTATACCCAGCAAGGCTGTCATTTAGAATCAAAGGACCAGTAAAGAGCTTCCCACACAAGAAAAGGCTAAAGGAGTTCATCACCACCTAACCAATATTATAAGAAATGTTAGAGGGACTTCTAGAAGAAGAATAAATAGAAAGAGGAGGAGGAAGAGAAGAAAAAGAAGAAAGAGGAAGAAGAAGAAGAAGAAGAAGAAGAAGAAGAAGAAGAAGAAGAAGAAGAAGAAGAAGAAGAAGAAGAAGAAGAAGGAGAAGAAGGAGAAGAAGAAAGAAATTGCAATAATTACATATATAGCAACAATTACTTTAAATGGAAATGGATTAAATGTCCTAATCAAATGATATGGTGGCTGAATGGATAAGAAAACAAGACCCTTATGTATGCTGCCTACAAGAGACTCACTTCAGATGGAAAGATGCACACAGAATGAAAGTAAAGGGATGGGAAAAGATATTTGATAAAAATGGAAATTAAACAAACAAACAAACAAACAACACTGGGGTAGCAATACTATGCCAGACAAAATAGAGTTTACAACAAAGGCTATAACAAGAGACAAAGAAGGACGTAGTAATCTCACTTCTGGATATTTATCTGAAGAAACCCAAAACACTACTTCAAAGGGGCATGTGCATCCATAAGTTCATTACAGCATTATTTACAATAGCCAAGATATGGAGGCAGCCTGGGTGACCATCAATGGATAAATGGATAAAGAGGTAGTGGAAATGCACATTGGTACAGCCACTATGGAAAACAGTATGGAGCTTCCTTGAAAATTTAAGAATGGAATTATCATACCACTCAACAATTCCTCTTCTGAGTATATACCCAAAAATATTTTAAAACACTTCTCCATAAAGATATGTACCCCTATGTTCATTGCAGCATTATTCACGGTGGCCAAGACATGGAAACAGCTAAGGTGTCCTTCAGTAGAGGATTAGATAAAGAAGATATGGTATATATTCAATGGAATATTTCTCGGCCATAAAAAAAGATAAAACACTGCCATTTATGACACATAGATGGATCCTGAGGTTATCATGCAAGTGAAATAAGTCAGGCAGAAAAAGTCGAGAACCATATGACTTCACTCATATGTGGGATATAAAACTGAAAGCAACAAATGAACAAGACAAAAAACAAAAACTTATAGACACAGGCAACAGTGGGTAAGGGAGTGGGAGGTGGTAAAAGAGGGTAAATGGGTCAAATATATGGTGATGAAAGGAGAATTGACTCTGGGTGATGAATACATAATGCAATATATAGATGATGTATTATAGAATTGTACAGTTGAAACCTATATAATTTTACTAACCAATGTCATGCCAATAAATTTAATAAAAATAAAAATGTTAAATAAAAATAAAGAGGTGGTATATGCATATAATACAATGGAATATTAGTCAGCCATAAAACAGGGTAAAATTTTGCCATTTGTAACAACATGGATGAACCTATAGAGTATTGGGCTGAATGGAGTCAGTTAGAGAGAGAAAGACAAATGCCATATTATTTCACTTATATGTGAAACCTAAAGAACAAAATAAACAAATGAAGAAGAAACAAACGCATAGATACCAAGAACAACTTGAGGGTTGCCTGATGGGAGGAGGGTTGGGGGAATGGGTGTAAAAGGGGAAGGGAGAAAGAAGTACAAATTGACAGTTACAAAATAGTCAGGGGGATGTGGGGTACAGCATAACAGTACAGTCAATAACATTGTAATCACTATGTGTGGCATCAGATGGGTACTAATGTATCGGGGTTATATAGATGTCGAATCACTATGTTTACACCTGGAACGATTATAATATCTTATGTCAACTGTAATTGAAAAATAAGAAAGTACTTATTTAATAAAAAGATGCTATTGTCTATCTCTGAAGACACACCAAAAAAAGCTGCAGAGCTTAGAAATTTAAAACATGTAAAACCACAGTGTTCAGTAGAAAACATCATATTCTTTATCCATAGAGATTAAATTAGCTACAAGTTCAGATAAAAGGGCCAGAAATGAAGGCTGCAGCAAATTACATACCCTAGCGAGTAAACATAATAGACCCTAGAAAGAAAATCTTATTGCAGAAACAATGTCAGAGGAATAGAAAAGAAAGACAGAATGCAGGCTATTGAATATTACTTAGATCTTAAGTATGACATCCTTCAGGATGTTTATGTGACTAGAGACACATCCTGCCTGGAAATGCATATATTTTAATATATAATAAAAAATAAAATATGTTGTTTAACTTTCTAAGATTGTGGAATGACAGTTTGGTCCTTGACTGGAGGGAGAGCAAGATGATAAACTGGTTTTCTCTGAGGGATTAAACAGGTGTAAATCCAACGCAGAGTAATCGAAAAGAAAAAAAAAATCTGCCATGTGTAAATGACAATGGCATCTTTTGGCGTTGAATATATGGTGTAGGCCACCAACTTGCCAGCTCTCTCATTAAATTTAAACCTCACAGGCAGCACCTTCTGAGTAAAATGTGTCTCTGTGAGGGGAGGGAACCCGTTTCCACCCCTTATTGAGCAGGACAGGTCTGGTGTATGTCTTCTGCACACTGGCGTGCATGTTGCTAGCTTTGCAGGCAAAGGGAAACACTTCAGAAAACTCATGCTATTTCTCCAATTAATTTATTTCACGTTGTCTGTGCTTAGATTCTTAAGAAAGAAAAAAATATATACCATGTGTTCTTTAAACCACATTTCTTAATGTAGTTTGCCAAATCACCCCAGCGAGTAAGGGACATACATGTTTCCTTATTTCTTGTTCTGAGTTTTAATTTAGATTTATAGATTGAAGATGCTGGTCTTAGGTGGTGGTGTGAGTGGGGTGACAAGTTAGTTTTGTATCAGGCTTGAGGAATGCCACGTAGTTAAGAAACATCTCTAAGACCCTATAAACCCCAGAGTGAGTGATAAATATAAAGGCTTATCCTTTTTGAATCCTCTAGAGAACTATAGCAAAACAAACATAAGATTTGTTGTCATTTCTGAATCATCTAAGCCTGAAATGAAGTAATTCCCTTTATCTTGAGAATTCTCTTGAATACGGACCCATTTAGCATCTACAAAGTCTGCATTTTTAACTCATGCATCATACTCCTTAGACAAGGGAAAGAATCTTTTATTTGAGGAAGTACTTTGTTTTTTTATTTTGTTTTGTTTTTTCTTGCCAGTTGAAGCAAGTCCTTGTTAGAAGAGACTAAAGCTTGGTGCTAAAACTCACATCTGAATTTCCTGTTATCAAACAGATAGCACCATCAAACAGGACTCAGGTTCAAAACTGAGACTATCTCAGAATGAGATTCTCTGGGTGAGAATATGAAAAGCTGATAGCAACAAATGAGCAAGAAACACAAATAAACGAAAACTCACAGATACAGACAATAGTTTAGTGGTTACCAGACAGTAAGGGAGGAGGGGGGAGATCGAAGAGTGAAAAGGGATCAAATATATGAAGTTTGACAATTAAGTTCATGAACTCATCCTAAGAAAAGTGCTACATACCTCATTGCTGAATATCACCATGGTCACCTTTGAAGTACTCCCCTTGGGAAGCTATGCACTGATACCAGTGCCTAGTCCACCCCTCAAAGCAATTTTGGAACTCTTTTTTCTGGAATGGCCATCAGAGCTGTCGTCGTATTACCACTGGTATCTGAATGTCATCAAAATGTCTTCCTTTCAATATTTCCTTTATTTTTCAGTAAAGAAAGAAGTCATTGGGGGCCAGATCAGGTGAGTAGGGAGGGTGTTCCAATACAGTTATTTGTTCACTGGCTAAAAACTCCCTCACAGACAGTGCCATGTGAGGTGGTACATTGTCGTGATGCAAGAGCCATGAATTGTTGGCAAAAAGTTCAGGTTGTTTTCATCTTTTTCATGCAGCATTTTCAGCAATTCCAAATAGTAAACTTGGTTAACTGTTTGTCTAGTTAGTACAAATTCATAATGAATCTTCCCTCTGATATCAAGAAAGGTTAGCAATATTACTGCAATAAGTTCGCGAACTTAATTGTCAGTCTCTGTATGGTTATCAAAGGAGAACTGACTCTGGGTGGTGAACACACAATGCAATATACAGATGATGTATTATAGAATTGTACACTTGACACGTATGTAGTTTTACTAACCAATATCACCCCAATACACTTAATAAATATTTTAAAAATACAGTAGATTATTTCAGTAAGTTCTCAGGAAATATTGTGTCTCTCATTAAATGTCCCATTCTGAATGGAAATCTGAAAACAATTGGGCCCTGTCAAGGCTGAGGGACTGCACCAAGAATTCACTTCTTCTTCACTAGTTCCACAGACATATCTAAAAACAAACAAACAAACAAACTCAAATGAAAAACAGAAGCTCAAAAACTGTCCCTAAACCCCACGTGCACCTCCGGCCACCATCCTATGTCTGATTGTGTGCTTGACACCCAAGAGTCTTGAAAGTGAATTTGTCCTCAGCGTCTGGTATGTGCTCATAGCCTTAGCAACTCTGAGGGAAGCAGGGGATATTACACTCATCACCAAGCATTGCTCTAGACTTTTAAACCTACTATGAATCCTTAAAAATATTTTTCTTTAGAAAAAAAAATGGCATATGCCTAATTTTATTAATAGGGAATACATTTTAAAGGCCCAAGACCAAAAGATGACACGAATTGAAGCTCCGTTTCTTTAGAACAAGAGAAATTCTCTATTTTGAGATGAGTAATATTTTCTGCCTTTATTTTTCCACCATGAACTGGAGAAGACACAAAGGGTTCTGCTTAGAGCCCTATGTTTGTGACTTAGCTGGCACCGAGAAATGGCATTAATCTATGAAAGAAGCCAGTTACTGCCCAATTAGTTCGCTCACATTTGTGATAGGGATGGAGAATTTAAAATGGTTACCCTAACATGTTATAAACAGAATCCGTGCAATGAGACTCGAATAGCAGAAATTTCATTGTGTTGGGTCATCAAATTTGAGCCCCGAGAAGATAAAAGTTTGAAGTAGTAAGATATGGAATCATTTTTTTTACAACTTCTCAAAAGTAATTGTGTCTAAAGGTTTCTCACTCTCAACCCAGCACTCTTTCCTGCTTTTCCATAGTTAAGTGATTTGATAATCACTACTTGTACTTTTCTTTCCACCGTGTTCATTAACCCAGGTTACTTTTATCAGAAAAAACAAACCTTAAGTGATTTCTAATATATATATATATCTTTACAGTATTGTTGAGCATTTAACTTGTACAATTTCAATTACATGTATTCCCTCTTTTTGACAATTAAAATAATGTAGAATATATTTAACATATGTAGTCTGTTATGGTAAGTACAATATATTGATCAATCCATTTTCAATATAGGTTTATATATATGAATATATAATATAATGAACAAGGTATAATGGACATTGTGGGTATTCTATGACACTTGTCCCTTTGAGAAGTCAGCATCAGTGGGAAGGAAAAACTCTTCATTTTGGAACAGAAGCATCTTACTGTTGACAGTAGTGGGGGCTTTGAAGTCTATTAAAAAGTCTCTAATAGTAAAATAATAATATCAACTTTATTTTATGTTTACTCAAGTTATCAGTTAAGTGACTGAAAATGAGCTAGTGCATTGAGCAAATATTTGCATGTATTATTCTTTTCCAATTAAATAACTTCACCCATTGTATCAATCTTGAGTATTTACTCAATGAGACATTAGTTGACGACTCTCTGATCTTTGAAATACAGGTAAGTTTGCCTTGACTTCTTCTCCACCCAATGTATGCCCTTTAAAAGTCTAAAGTTCCCCTAAAATTTCTGTGAATTCTACTAGAGTGGGAGTTGATGACACATAAAATGTATGTGCACCTTGGGCTTCAAACACCTGCACTGATCAAGTTAATTCAAAGCATGAGTCATCTGACCATCTCAGAAGCTCTGTCTCTGGGCAACATATTGATTCAAACAAAATTTATCTTAATACTGCTGTCTATGACCCCTCCCTCTAAACTGTTCTTTGGATCTTTGGACATAGAATAGGCATCGCAATAATTTGATAGAGGAGGAGGGAGAAATGGTCAACGTTGCAATACATTAACATAGTTACTGTAGTTCTTAAAAGTCCTTTAATTGCCCCAACTCGGAGTTTTGTGTTCTTCCTGTAACTCTCCAAATAGTGCCCAGATCCATGACTTCTTTCTCTTCCTGCTGCTCTTTTCTCTCTCTCATTTTCTCCCTTTCTCAAAGTATTTAAACAAAAACAACATGGATGGATCTCGAGATCATTATGTTAAGCAAAATAAGTCAGACAGAAAAAGTCGAGAACCATGTGATTTCACTGATATGTGGGATATAAAACTGAAAACAGCAAAGGAACAGGACAAACAAATAAAGAAACAAAAATTCATAGACACAGACAACAGTTTAGTGATTAACAGAGGGTAAGGAGGGGTAGATGAGGTGGTAGTTGAGGGTAAACGAGATCAAATATATGGTGATGGAAGGAGAACTGACTCTGGGTGGTGAACACACAATGTGATATATAGATGATGTATTACAGAATTGTACACTTGAAACCTATGTAACTTTATTAACCATTGTCACCCCAATAAACTTTAATTTAAAAAAAGAAAAAAAAAACATAAAAACGAACCACTCTGCTATAAAGCAGTTTGCCCATTTCTCATGTTGCCTTGATTCCTAATCATACCTAGGCTTAGGTCTCATCTTTTACCAAAATTGTTCTGGGCATTCACCTATACAGAGAGTGCTACTTCTCTCAAAATAATTTATATGACAAATAATGAAGTTGTAAAAATTTCACCAGCAAATCCTCCTTTTCCATCCCCCTTCTTATAAAAAGATCAACTCTCTGGGTAATATTAGAGTTTTCCAAAATGAGATGGTGAGCATACAATTTCCCCATATTCTTTAGTTTGTGAGTGAATAGCTTATTAGTAAGAGCCTGTTCCAAACATTACCTTATGAGATATATGGCTGTTCATTTCATTTGGATTTAACAAGATATAAGGGATGGTAATTGTATATGAAGAATTGGTTAAAAAGTAAAATACATCACTACACGTTATTCACAAAGTTCATACACCCAGAATTTATTCTTTATTCAATATAGATGGCCGATTTTTACTAAGCCTATTTTTAATTATGACTCTCTCTCATGGACAGAAATGATTCCTTCTATATTCATATCACTTCCCTATGGTTCATAGCTATCCTTTATGCTGGACATAAGCAGACTACTGAATCACAGTTCAAACTAGAGTGCTCAGACAGACAAACCTACAAGATATTGTCTTATCTAGAGACATAAAAATGATATCTTCATGTGGCTCTTTGATCGACATCAACCAGGACTCAAGAAGTAATGGCTTGTGTTTTTCTGTTAAGATATAATAGAGAAACTTTGCTAATGGTTAAAGACCTGTGAAAGAAAAGTCAAAGATGGTGAGAGCAAAACAATAATAATGGGTCTGGGCTGTCAAAAAGAGCAATAAAAGGAGGATGTGGCTATGACAGATGAGACACTAGATAAATTTATGAAATTATAGAATGCATAATTGTTAAAAGAATATATAAAGTTAAGAACATAAAAACTTGCCAACAGTTGCTATATGAGTAGTGTTTAAAAGTACAATTTGAGAGAAGGCGGCTTGGTTTTCCCTTCTGGCCCCAGCAGTTATAAGCAGGGTGATTTGGGGCAGCTTAAGTTACCTCTCAGCGGCTCAGTTTCTTCATATAATGGGGACAATAATAAGATCTTCCTTATAGATGAAATCAGTAATGCAAATGATTAAGCAAGAACTTAGACATATGAAAAAATTTTCAACATCACTAATTATCAGAGAATTGCAAATAAAAACCACAATGAGACATCACTTCACACCAGTTAGACTGGCTATCATCAACAAGACAAATAATAACAAGTGTTGGAGAGGCTGTGAAGAAAAAGGAACCCTCATACACTGTTGGTGGGAATGCAGATTGGTGCAGCCGCTATGGAAGGCAGTGTGGAGGTTCCTCAAAAAATTAGGATTACAATTGCTATATGACCCAGCAATCCCTCTCCTGGATATCTACCCCCCAAAAAATCTGAAAACATTTATCCATGAAGATATATGTGCTCCTATGTTCATTTCAGATGTATTTACTGTGGCCAAGACATGAAAATAACCAAAGTGTCCTTTGATAGATGATTGGGTAAAGAAGATGTGTTATATATACACAATGGAATACTATTCTGCCGTACTAAAAGATGAAATAATGCCATTTGCAACAACATGGATGGAACTTGAGATTATTATGCTAAGCGAAATAAGTCAGACAGAAAAAGTAGAGAACTATCTGATTTCACCATATGTGGGATATAAAACTGAAAACAACAAAGGAATAAGACAATCAAATGAAGAAACAAAAACTCATAGACAATAGTTTAGTGGTTACCAGAAGTTAAGGGTGAGGAGAGTAGTAGATGAGGGTAAAGAGGATCAAATATATGGTGATGGAAGGAGAACTGCCTCTGGGTGGTGAACACACAATGGGATTTATAGATGATGTATTACAGAATTGTACACCTGAAACCTATGAAACTTTACTAACCATTGTCACCCCAATAGACTTTAATTAAAAAGAAAAAAGAACAAAAAAAAAGAGAACTTGGAACAAAGAAGAGCTTGAAAAATATTGTTATTATTCTGGCACCAATAATGAAAATGTAGCCAGATTATACAATTATGCATCTTATGTGTATAATTTCCTTTTGTTTGGTTTTATCAGGAATACAATTAGCCACAGGGAACTAGTGGTTTCACATAGCTGTCTTAGAGGCTCTAAAATAGGCACTATTGTTGTTCAAATGGAATTTCTACACACTTCTAGCAGAAACACTGATTTCCCTGCCATACCTAACTTCTGTGATCAGTTAATTTGCTTCATTCACAGGCCCTAGAAGAGAATTTCTCTTTGAAAAGTCTGTTTTTCCTGTTCCTGTCAACACATGCAGGTGAAGTTCTTTAGCTCCTTTAGCGTATGTGGTCTTTCCTCCCTTGTGTAGACCCAGAACTTCCCAGGAGTGTCATGTGGATATTTAACCCTGTTTGTCTCTCTGCTGGCTATGAGGAGAGGAGAGGGCAGATCCACAGTAGGACAACCATTAAGTGTTTTGTGAAATGTCTCACCTGTGATCTCTGTATGGCTTTCAATAAAAGGCTCAGGGGGGAATCCGGAGATTCAAGGTCATCAAGAGCAACATCGTCATAAATGTCAGATCCTGCTTCTTCCTTGTCAGAGCCGGGCTTTGGCTTAGGACAACAGTCTAAGTTCAGAAGTAAGTCCCCTTCGAACATTTGTCATTTTTCCCATTAGATAAAGTACCTGGTCTCCAGGTCTGTTTGCCACCCGTCTGCAAGAGATGAGAGTTTCTGTCAGTGCAAGTAAGGCTCCTCCTAACTGTCACACTTGAGGTTGTGGGTTAGTATACCTGAGCCTGTCCTCTTTAATACACCAGTGGCATTTATCCAATTCTATAGTCTTTAGTTATTAGTTATTAACTTGAAGCTCTCAAATGTTAGCAACATTTCACTAGCCAGGCCACCTCCTTCCATCTCTTTCCTGACACAGTTCACCACAGGTGAAGTATTGGTAATTCCTCTGCTGTAGTGTGTCGTCACTATCAAAAGTCTGCCTTCCGTGAGGGATGGTGCCCTGATTGCCATTTGGCCTATGAGTTGGTCCACTTCCAGAATTCCATTCTTAGAATCTGCTTCCCAGGTCCACTTCTTATACCAACTGTCTTGGGTAGAATTTCCTCAAGTCAAACCCTGAGACAGATATCCTTACAAGAGTGATGTGTAGAAGAGTATTCTAGGAGGAAGGGACTGAAGAAAGTAGGGTAGGAAGAAAGCTGAGAAAGGAGGTAATGTTGGCTAGAAATGGTCTTCAGTCTATCTGTTGCCATGAAGGGCTTTAAAATGGGACTTATACCCTAGAGTTGGCTCAATTTTATCACAAAGGATCTGGTCTTTTGTCCTCTTGGATTCATCAGTCATTAACCTCTGGCTGTCTTCTGAGATCAAGGAGTAGTGACCAGTTAGTAGAGGAAGCACCCACTCAGCCGAGGGCAACTCTCAAGCAATGGGTGCAACAGTGAGGTGAGTAGCCAACCATCACAGCAACTGGAAGATGGGTAATGGACTAGTGATCTGGTGGGTCCCAATAGCATCATTACAGATTCCATGGTGCCGACCCCAAGCTACTCCAGTCTTCATTGATTTCCCCCAGCTCATAACTCCCCTACCCTTGTAGTCCGTTCTTCACAGGTTGTTTAAATGGGTGCATTTCACTACGCATATCAATAATTTTATATATGATACTCGATTCACCCCACTCTATTTCTTGGCATTTGAGGGGCAAGACTTGGGTAATGCATTTGATTTTTCTCACAGTTTAAGTCATAGTGTGAACCAAGGGGTTGAAACATAATTCACACTCAGTGATTAGTGGAGTTGACAGAGAACCTATGGTGTATAATTGTTAATTGTATGCTTCTTTTAAGCATATAATACATGCTTTACTGATTAGAGACCAACAAAAACTGAATGAAATTAAAAGAAATTGAAAATTAAAATTCAATTGAAAAACATGACTGAATAATGGAAATTCTATATTGATAAGGATCAATCATTTCACACAGTAGATAAAATATTTGAAGAAGTGACACCAAAACAAATATCCATTGGGTAAACTGTAAAACATAAAGGGTAAAAGACATTATATTTTTAAAATTCTGAAAACACTATGTCTTATAATTGCTTGCATTTGCTTAAGATAAGCAGGATTTTTCCTTGTGTTGAACAAAAGATAGGAAAGTAAAATGATTACTCTCTTTTTAAAGAAAGCAAACAGAAATGGAGAATCATCCAGAATATATGAGTCAATTTTGGTAGAGAATGCTAATGTTCTAAAAGACTCAGAAATTAGCACACCTCTACACTAGAATAGGTACTATTCAACATAATAGAAGGGGAACATTGTAAATACAATCATGTAATTCATAAGTGCTTCTCATTTGACCTTTTAAACAGTTAAATATTTTAGACATTGAGGCAAATCTTCAATGAGACTCAAATGCATTATTTAGGTGAGCAGGTGTTTGTTTCTGTAGTCATTTAAAAACCTCTCAGTGTAGAAACAAAGGAAATGTGTTTGGCTCACAAAGAACAGTTTTAACCACCACTACCATAGTGTAATCACATAAATATGATTTTCTTTAGCTGTTGCCTTTCCAAACCCCAATTCTATGTGTTCCTATCTCAGTCCTCAAGGTAAGAAATTGAAGTGAAAATAGAAAGTGATTTTCTGTTTCAGTATCTCTAAGACACTGGGCAGAAGCGGCAGAGGCCACACAGCAAAATAGTACTATCAGTAAAGAGTTTCATGCATATTTGCAAAGAACACAGCATGGCTTCAGTATATGAAGGTCCCAGGAAGTCAGAGCCAATTTTGTCACATGAAGACTTTAGTTGAGCAGCAGCGGTCAGCTTCAGCAGACAGTGGCTACACTCCAGTGGGCACAACCTGCCCATGGCCCCACTATAAGGTTAAGAGAAGTGAATGGAGAGCTCACATGAGATATTTCCCAGGGTTTCCACAAAAATCTTAGAAGCAAGACTGCAAATAATCCCTAGAGACCCAGAGATTTTCCAAATACTAGAGTCTATATCAATTAGGCTTTTCTGTTTGGAAACTAGTGACTCAGGTAATGCAACAGAAAAGAAACCCATCAGAGCAACGAGGTGGGATGTGGGGGCGGGTACCTCACAAAATCAAGTGGAATACAGGAGAACTGGGCAGGAACAAGTACACCTCTGACTTAGAGACTGTGTTTAACAGGACATTACACTGTATACAATGGGCAAAAAAAAATTCTCCCAAAGCGATATTGAGGTGTTATTCTAATATTAGGCATATGTTGGTGGCGATAGTGGGAAGGTATTAGAACCACTGAAGTTTAGTTAATTGTTAGCACATTTAAAATAAATTCACATGGAACACCAAAGAAAAAGTTACAAAGGTTAGAGCCCACAGTGACCAAAGGGTGGGAAATGAAGTCAATGAAAGGGAAAGATAGGGGAGGCAGAGCAAAACGGATTATAAGTGGGGAGAAAAAAAAAAACAGAACTGGAAACCAGTTTTTTCAAGCTCCTAAATACCAATGTGATATATTTGAGCATAGGGACCAGGTTTTATTCATATTTATTTTCAGAGATTACTTCTGCACAATTATATAGTACATAGAAAGTTCTACAAATTTGTGCTGAATTAATGGTGAATAAATGAATAAGTGAATAAATAAATGAGTAAATGGATGGATGGATGGATGGATGGATGGATAAATGAATAGAAGATAGGTAAATAAAAATGCTAATTTTGATGAAATCCAACAATCTTCCAATAGAAACAGATGAAAGTACTAGGTTAGGATGTCCCCGTTAGAGCAGAGATCTAATAGTTAAGGTGGCGCCATTAGGTTAGCTACAAGGCAACTTGTTGAGCACACTTCAATTCCTAAGATGTCTTTTAGAAATTGTAAGAAATCAATTTTTCTTCAATTCTGTGCTCTCACAAAACACAGTTGGTCAGCCTCAAACAACATGTGTTATTGAGGAGTCATGATTTCAGTGACATGGCTTTGGAAAATGACCCAAAAGACATCCACATCCTTTCGTCTTCTAAAATCATCCATAATTGGTGTCCAGACTCTGTTGCTATCCTCTCCCCCAGAAGGATTTCCAGAATTATAGCTAGATAACCTCATAAAAGCATTCAAAATACCCCTAAATTTTGACAGGAATTGGAAAATTGACCCACTTCCTTCATGGAAATCTTGGTGAAATTGCCACAACTCAGCAAGGATCATTATTATGTTTTAAGTGTTCTATTAGAAGATTTGCTATTTTGGGAAAGGAAAAGAGAAAGACTGCAATAACTAATCCTATGTAATGAAAATCTTTGGAGTCAGATTGTGTGATTTTGAGTCTTATAGCAAAGTTATACTTGTTACCTTTTAAAAAATCTATGCAATTCTGGCTTCATCTCAGCTTGTGGTTTTTAATGTGACATTTTCAACAGACCAACTAGAATGATTTTTTTTTTAATATAATATACATAATGATTTTTAGCATCCATTTGTAAGTACCTTTTTCACTGCTCTTCAGGAAATTGTTACATCTTGGCTTAAGTAAGGCTAACGGGAATATTGTGAGCATTAATTGAAAACATAGTTACTAGTAATTAAAAAAACTAACATTGTTGCACACTCGTTATATTCCAGGAGCCATGCTTATGCCCTGAGACTCAACAAAATGCTATCCATTTCTGTGGGGACCTATGTGTTTCAGGTATCCGTCTGCAATCTAGAAAAGGTGACACTAAATAATTCCTTAAGATTTTCTTCTATATTTTTGAACTATTGCGCACTATGGTTCAGCACATGCTATGTGCCACATGTATATATTTATAAGATCCTCACAACACTTTTGAAGCATATAACTTGAAACTAGCTTCATGACATATAATAACAGGTAAGCCTAACATTTTACTGAGTATCACTAATCTGATTTCTAGGTTTGTCAGAAAGCCCATGATTATGGAGATCCAACAGGACTGAGGAGGTGCCTTGGACCAAAGTGGGATGCAGTGGGTAGAGGAGACTATCTGATTGATGCTCTTTGGCAAATGTGTACACCCCTGCTTATTAACTTTGCAGTATATGTGACCACAGTCCAACCCTCTAATACTGACATTACTCTCTATATGATTTTGTGGTGCAGGTGTCCAGGATCCAAAACATCAGTGAGCCGTCTTGGACAGGTGATGTAAGAAAGTGAGTTGAATTACCTCCTGCTGCTAGAAAGCCAGAGAAGTCAGACCTAGGCATGGATATTCCAACAGCACCTATAGATAACAGATGGAGCCACAGGTTTCCATGAGAGATTCTTCCCCCACAGACACTCCTAAGTGGGTGCTGGCACTCTCTAACCACCATCAAGCCTTAAGAAATTGTGTGACAACCCCTAACACAGATCACAGGCCTCTAACTCATTTCCTATCATGCTGCAATTCCTCTGGCAATGTCTGCTGCAGCCATCCCAGCCTTTTTTATTTTCTTACTTCTTTCTCCAGCCTTTATCTATCCCTATTCTCAGAGGCTCTCCAATAGTTCATCCGTCACCCTGGAAGTTGCCCTGCTTTTTGACTTAGGTCTGCTAAAGAAAAAAGTTCAACAAAGTAATTTTGAAGATATAGTTGGGTGGTGCACTAACATTTGCATTTCTCTCTTCTCTTCCCTTCTCTTTCTCTTTCTTCTTACCTTTCTTCTGCAAATATTTACTGGACAACTATATGCCACTTTTCCAGGCCCTGGGGATACACTAGTAAACGAAACAGATTTTTTAAAAATATTGCTATCATAGAGCTTGATTCTACTTCAGCTCTCCTTCTCTCCTTTCTTCTTTTCTAGAATCATATTTTAGAGATAGAATTGGGGTTTTTGGTGGGCGTGACAGTTAAGAATCTTAGTTCCAAAGCAATTAAAACACAAATAAATGACTTCTACATATCAGCTTAGTGCTGGGCCTAAAGAATTCCTTTAAATTTCCCCAAGTTTTGTCTAAACATTCATCATCACTCATGAAGACATGTCTCAAACTCTCAGGGATAATTGAGAAAAACTGCATTAAAGAATAGGATAATGGTTAAGATCATGGGATTTTAAATAAAATTCAAAATGAGCTCTGTTATACCCTGCTGTGTGACCCAGGGGAAACAATTACAGGATGTGCCTGGTAGGGTGTGTCTCTAGGCAGCCTGTAGGCTCTGGGCTCTAGAGTTGGAGACAAAAACACAGTGTAAGATGGAGAACCTAACAACAAATCATTTCATAATATACATTGTGGCCTCAGCTTCACTTATGCTGTCCACTGGGGGAGGGAGGGAGGGAAGGGAAGTGAAACATCTATTTTTTTTTAAAGTTTTTTTTTTTTTTTTTAATTTTTTAGGCTCTTTTAATTGCATGTGAATTAACATTAGGCCTACCTCCATGCAAGTCAACTAAAATCACCTAAATTCCCAACAACATTAAATTGTTATGTTGACAACATTGTAAGTGCTTACTAGCATAGAGGATGCACTGGAAATTTTTAAAAAAATATTTCATTGGGGAAGGGGAACAGGACTTTATTGGGGAACAGTGTGTACATCCAGGACTTTTTTGCAAGTCAAGTTGTTGTCCCTTCAATCCCAGCCGTGGAGGGCGCAGCTCAGCTCCAGGTCCAGTTGCCGTTGTTAGTTGCAGGGAGAGCTGTCTACCATCCCTTGCAGGAGTCGAGGAATCAAATCGGCAACCTTGTGGTTGAGAGCCCCTGCTCCAACCAACTGAGCTATCCGGGAGATCAGTGGCAGCTCAGCTCAAGGCGCCCTGCTCTATCTTAGTTGCAGGGGGTGGAGCCCACCATCACTTGCAGGAGTCGAGGAATCGAACCAGCAACCTTGTGGTTGAGAGCCCACTGGCTCATATGGGAATTGAACCAGCAGCCTTCAGTGTTAGGAGCACGGAGCTCCAACCACCTGAGCCACCGGGCCGGCCCTGGAAATTTTAATGAGTATGTTGCAAGTCATGAGTGTGATTAACAAATTCCATGAACATTTGAGAGTATAAATACTTATGATATGCAATATTTATGTTCCCTTTAGGCATCATTATGTTTTCCTATGTAAGTAATTTTATAACCCATATATCTAGAAAGGATCAAAGATATTCAAATGTGTTTATGCTTAATTTAATTCAAAATATTTATATTATATTTATTCTCAAACTTACAAATAAGGATTATATGAAACTAATTACCAGAACAAAAAATATTAAATATAATTCTTTAAAATAGAGATTGGCTTCAAATATTACATGATAACTTTGTAAGTACACACTGTAAAAATATATACATGAGTTTACATAAAATTTGAAACTATTAACTTTTCTATATGTAATTATAACTGATCTTAATTCACTAATTTGCTATTAAAAAAACACTTTAAACAATGTATTGAATTAAGTACTAAGCACTGTGCATTCACAAAGGAAACAATATCTCCCCCTCAAACAAGGAAAATAATAAAGTAATGTATATGTAACTGGAAGAGCAGATTAATCTGTACAAGAACCTTCAGGGAATAAAGTTAAAGAGTATGTGAATTTTATGTTTATTGTTATTAGCTCTTTCCAGTTCGAGGATAATACAAACAGAGCTGCTAAGAACATTCTTGCCCATATCTGGTGGTAGACATGTGCAAAAGTTTATTTTTATTGTCTTCTTTCCCTTTCGAGGGTCTATAGTACCAAGTTGAATAGAAATAATCACTTTGAGCATCTCTGCCATGTTCTTAATTTTATTTTACTATTATTTTTTATTTTTGCCAAAATGTATTAAGTGCTACCCACCATGCAGTGTATAGCTACATAGCATATCAATTAGGCATCGTGACAATTTTGATACAGATACCTTAATAAGTTTCATTTTTTGACATTCAATATCATTTTATGTTAACATCAGGTGTACAGCCTAGTGATTAGACATTTATATAATTTAAGAAGTGATCCCCCTGACTAGTCTAGTACCCACCTAACACTATGCGTAGTTATTACCATATTATTTACTATATTCCCTGTGCTTTACATCCCCATGACTATTTGGTAACTACCAATTTGCATTTATTAATCCCTTTACCTCTTTCATCCTACCCCCCAACCCCTCCCAACTATCACCCCAATAGATCTAGTACCCATCTGAAACCCTATATAGTTATTACAATATTACTGACTGTATCCCTATGCTGTACCCTACTTCCCCATAACTACTTTTTAACAACCAATTTGTACTTAATCCCTTCCCCACATCCCCAACCCCCTCCCATCTGGCTACCATCAAAATGTTTCCTGTATCTATGAGTTTATTTCTGTTTTGTTTGTTAATTTTGTTCTTAGATTCCAAATATTAGCAAAATCACATGGCATCTGTCTTTCTCTGTCTGCAATACTCCACTTAGCACAACACCCTCCAGGTCCATCCATGCTGCTGCAGATGACAAGAACCTATTCCCTTCCTAGGCCGAGCAATATTCCATTGTACATATGTACCACCTTCGCTTTATTCTTCCATTGGCAGACAACCAGGCTGCCTCCAATCTTAGCCATTGTAAACAATGCTGCAATGAATATATGGATAGACATGTCCCCTCAAAGTAACTTGGGTTTCTTCGGATAAATACCCTGAAGTGGGATTACTGGGTCCTTCATTGTACCTTCTTGTAGCCTTTGTTTTAAAGTCTCTTTTGTTTAGTATGAATATTACCACCTATTTTTTCATTTCCATTTTTATGAAATATCTTTTTCCATCCCTTTACTTTTTGTCTGTATGTGTGTCTTTCATTTTGAGGTGAGTCTCTTGTAGGCAGCATACGTAAGGGTTTTGTTTTATTATACATTCAGCCATCCTATATCTTTTGAGTGGAGCATTTCGTCCATTTGCATTGAAAGTACTCGTTGATAGATATGTAGTTATTGCTATTTTATTATTCATAATTTTGACTTTTTTCCATCTTAAAGAAGTCCCTCTAAGATTCCTTGTAATACTGGTTTGGTGATGATGAACTCCTTTAGCTTTTTCTTGTCTGGGAAGCTCTTTATCTGTCCTTCGATTTTAAATGATAGCCTTGCTGGCTATCATTAGCAGTCTTGGTTGTGGGGCCTTGCTTTTCATCACATTGAATATTTTGTGCTAATCCCTTCTGGCCTGCAAAGTTTTGGTTGAGGAATCAGTTGACAGTCTTATGGGAACTCCCTTATAAGTTACTAGTTGCCTTTCTCTTGTTGCTTTTAGGATTCTTTCTTTGTCTTTCACCTTTGTCATTTTAATTATAATGTGTCTTGGTGTGGGTGTGTTTGGATTCATCTTGTTTGTGATTCTGTGCTTCCTGGGCTTGTATGTCTATTTCCTTTGCCTGGTTAGGAAAGAGTTCAGTTATTGTTTCTTCAAATAGTTTCTCAATCCCTTGCTTTCTCTCTTCTTCTGGTACCCCTGTGATGCAAATGTTGTTACACTTGATGTTGTCCCAGAAATCTCTTAAACTATCCTCATTTTTGTTTTTTTTGATTCTTTTGTTATTTTTGCTGTTCCAATTGGGTGTTGTATACTAACTTGTCTTCCAAATTGCTGGTTCATTCCTCTGCTTCACCAAATCTGTTGATGTTACCTTGTAGTACATTCTTCATTTTAGTTATTGTATACTTCACTTCTGACTGGTTCTTTTTTATGGTTTCTTTGTCCTTTTTATGCTTCCAATCCCTTTGTTGAAGTTCTTACTAAGCTCCTTGAGCATCCTTATAAACATTGTTTTGAACTCTGTCTCTCGTAGGTTGCTTGTCTCCATTTCGTTTAGTTCTTTTCCTGGATTTTCCTCCTGTTCTTTCATTTTAGATGTATTTCTTTGTGTCCTCATTTTGGCTGCCTCTCTGTGTTTCTCTGTGTTAGGTAGATCTGCTTTGTCTCCCAGCCTTAGCTGGGTGGCCTTATGTAGTAGGTGTCCTGTGGGGCCCAGTGGCAGTCTCCCTGGTCACCTGAACCAGGAGCTACCAGAGTGTCCCCATGTGTGGGCTGTGTGAGCTCTCCTGTTATAGTTGAGCCTTGATTGCTATTGGCATGTCAGTGGGTGGGACTGACCCTCAGGCTGACTGGCAGTGGGGTTTGACCTCGTCCACAGCTTATGGGCTGCTGTGTAAGGGACTTATGTCATGGAGCGGGATTCACCACAGCGGACTCTGGTGCCTGTTGAAACTGCAATTTGTGTGTGCCGCTTTTCGGGCTAATCAGGCAGTGATCTGCTGTGGCCTAAAGCCAACTTCCAAGTGTGTTTGTTCTGGGCACTCTTGGGAGGGGCTCCAGTGCAGGCCCAGGTCAGCGACTGCTGTGACTGGCCAGGGGCTACCTGCTAGGAGATACAAAGTGATCTGCAGTTGTTTGTTGACTGTGTTACAGATGGAGACACTTGGGAGAGGCCAAGCTGCAAACCAAGGATGGCTGCCACCAGTACCATGCCTGGGGTAGCTCCACAAAATGTCAGGACATCCAGAGGCCTGCTGCCACCTGCCAGTTCTCTTAAGGTTCAGCCTGTGATAAAGCCTCATGCAGTATGCGAGTTAAGTGAGACAGGGTCTCAGGGAGTCACTAGAGTGAGAAGAGTTGTGGTCAACAGGTAAACGTAGATTCTGGTTTGGTGCCAGTACTGGGCCTGGAGCTACTCAACAAAAGTATCAGAGCACACCGAGCAGTCGCTGCCTGCCTGGGGCTCTCGGACTCCAATAGTTTTCCAAGAAAGAGTGCAATGAGGGAGGTGCTAGCTGCTTGCAGAGAAAGTGCCTCCAGCTGTGTGCAAATTAGGTGAGATGGGGTCTCAGCTGAGTCAACAGGGCAAAGCAGCAGAGCTCACCAGGCCAATCAGATTGAGATTTGGCCTGAGGAGGTGGGCTCAACATAGGAAAGGTGGTGCCTGCTTGTCGGTTGGCTGTGCAGAAAGAGTATCCCTCACAGGGAAAACGCTGACTGTCCTTCACTCCTCCCTCTGAAGCTTCAGTCTGCCCCCTGTATGTCTCTGAGGCACCCCGAGTCACCGTCCCTCCGCTGGAGCCCAAGGTGAGTGCCTGTGAGCGAGTGACTACATGCCGGCTCTTCAAGAGGACGTTTGGGTTTCCCACAGGTTTCCAGCCCACCTGAACAAGCAGAATCCCCACTGTTTTTCATAGCCAGATGTTGTGGGGACTCTTCTTCCTGGCACCAATACTCTGAGCTGGGGAGTCTGGTGTGGGCCTCCAGGGGGAACCTCCGTGACCAAGATGTCCCTCCTGATCTCAACCACCACAGGGAGGTTTGGGTCTGTTCCGTGTCTCAACCCCCCTATAAGTCGTGATGTGGCTGCTTCTTTATATTTTTAGTTATAGGACTTCTGTTTGGCTAGACCTCAGATGGTTCTCCAGGTTGATTTTTCCATAATTTAGTTGTAATTTTAATGTGCTCACAGAGGGATGCAGGCACAGTCTTACTCTATTCTGCCATCATGGATGTCTCTGACATGTTCTTACTTTTTGAAAAGGATACTTCTAATGTTTTCCCATTGAGAATGATGTACTGTGGGTTTTCAGCATATAACTTTTACCAAATTACATATTTCTATTTTGTTAAATTCTTAAAATTATAAATGGGTACTGGAAATTATCAAATGCTTATGGGATCTATTATACGGTTTTAGGTGCTTTGACCTGTTAATGTGGTGCATGGCATTTTTAGGTTAATATTATAACATTGTTCCATTCCTGGTATAAACCCAGCTTAATCAATTTGTGTTACCCCTTCTTACATACGGATGGATTTGGTTTGCTAATATTTTGTTTGGGATTTTGCATTTATGTTCATGAGTGATATTGGTCTATTATTGTGTTCCGTTATGTGCTTTTTATCTAATTTTCTTACCAGAAGTAATGACTTCATAAATGAATTGAGTAGTGGAAGTTTTTGTTATAGTCTCTGGAAATTTATTTAAGACAGGAGTGATCTTTCCTTTGAGTGTTTGGTGGAATGAAAATCTGCAATACCTTGGGTCTGGGATTTCCTTTATGAAATTATATTTGTCTTAGTCATCTGGGGCTGCCACAGCAAGAACCATAAAATAATAGGTCACTTAAACAACATAAATTTATTTTCTCACTGTTCTGAAGGATAGAAGTCCAAGATGAAGGTGCCAGCATGGTTGGTTTTTGATGAGCCCTCTTCCTCACTTGTAGACAGCTTTCTTGCTGTGTCCTCACATGGCAGAAAAAAGAAAAAGCCATCTCTCTGAAATATCTTCTTATAAGGGCACCAATCCTATCATGAGGGCCCCACCCTTATGACCTCATCTAACCCTAAATTACCTCCCCAAGACCCAGTCTCCAAACACCATCACAGTGGGGATTAGAACTTCAACATATGATTTACTTTTTGAGGGGTACACAAACTTTCAGTCCATAACAATGTTTAAAAAGGATTTTAATTTCCTTAATAATTATAAGGCCATTTGTTCTATTTCTACATTAATATGTTTTGGAAAATTATACTTTCTAGTAATCTGTCCATTATGCCTATGGTTTCAAATTTATTGGCATAGAAGATGCTCTTCCTATTTTCTTCTTATATGTTTAATCACTTTTCTATGTGCAATTGGTTTCTCCTTTGCATGCCTAGTATTTTGTACATGACTTTGTACTTATTTCTTCTTTTCTGGATTAGTATTGCCAGAGATTTTAGACAGGAATTTAGTTCTTTTCAGAAAAAAAGAACTAAACATAATAGGAAAACTGGATAAATTCAATGTCATCAAAATTAATAGTATCTGTCCATGAAATGACAATGTTTTGGAAAAGGATAGGCAAGCTTCAGACTCAGGACAATTATTTGCTATATATATATCCTCCAAAAATGCTTACATCCAGAATATATATATTCCTATAAATCAATAATAAAAAGTCAAAAAATGCAAAAAAAAAAAAAATATGGGCTAAATACCTGAATAAACACTTCACAAAAGAATATATAAGGATAAACAAAAAGCACACACAAAAAAGGTATTCACATTATTAGTCATCAGGAAAATGCCTTTTAGAGTTACCCTACCATGGTCTGTCCTGTTTCTTTCATTAACTCTGATTTTTCAACTACATCTTTCTCTTCAATTTCAATTATGCCTTGAAAGTATAATTATAATTTATTGTATGCTTATTCCTTATATAATGTCAGTATAGAATTCTGGACTAACCCTATGACCTAAATTTGGCCCAAAGTCTTGGTGTGTTTGACCAATAACGTGCTTTGTAAGAAAAATTCTGTAAACTCCTTTATATAGGATCTTCTGTCTCCAATAGATCAAAATTCCCACCAGTCTCTATACTATAATAGTATGTGAATTCTCATATGTGAAGATCAGACAATTAAGTTCGTGAACTTTTCACCGTGTAAGCAAACTGGGGAAAGTTCGCAAACTTGATTGTCCAATCTTCGTATTTATTTTAACTATCTGACCCTTGAAATCACTTGAATTTGAGACCCTTAATGTTTTAGGACTGAATTTTCTCAGCACTTACTTAGATCTGGCTGATGGTTTCCTTCAGGCAATGGTAAATTTATAAGGTGGGAACTGGAAAGAATGATTCTGTCTTTGCAAAGGTTTGAGGTTCCAAGGGCCTTCTCGCTGAGGCCTACCAATAGGAGAGGGGGCAGGAAGGACTCCAGAGGTTCATAAGCTTCCCTCAGAGCAGGACAATCTGAGAGAACTAGTCAATCCTCCTGCACTGTGAGAAGGTAGCCATTCTATTCAAACTCCTGAGATCACTCAGAAGGCAGTAGGGCTGACTTATCTAATTCAGAGGAGAGTAAGAATGTGGGTGAGATGTTATCCCCACAATTTGCCCCATTCCCACAAACCTGACCCCGAAGTTGAGCTTTGCCTCAGTCTCACCTCTACTTGACTATGCAGACAAGCCATTCAGGTACTGTTTATAGACTATATCCCTGCTAATCAACAGATATGGGAAACATTTCATGGAATTCTATATTCTTGTGTAGCCTCAGAGAGTAGTAGGTAGAGGCAGGAAGACTGCAGTGATTGTGAGAATTCAATTATTGTCAAATTTCCCCAAATCCTTTTAATTCTCTGATATCCCCTCTTATTGGTCCACAGCTTTGTGTCTTTGTTTTATTTTCTTTTGTTTCTTTGAAACACTCTCATTAAATGTCTGAGACGATCAACAAAGTTAACTCGTTCACACTTTGTTTTGTTGGAACAGGGAATTTGGAATCTGAAATGGTCTTGGTACACAGTGCTATTGATGAGAACACTGGGTTTGACTATATATTAAAGCATGTGTTTAAAATAATTTTAATGTATGATTTACCACATATTTCCTATATAATTTCTTTGTTTTAATTTTGGCTCTAGTGATAATTGTGGCTCTAGTAATAATTTTGGCTCTAGTATTAATTTGGGTCTAGTAATAATTCATGAATTAAAATGAGTTCATTATAATGAGATAAAGCAGGATGAACTCATGTTGAATAATCACAAATTCCCAAGCATTTTTCTGTGCTCTGAATCATGGTTAGAATCTGAGACTGGCTTCCTTTTTATCTGAGATGAATTATGCATTTCACACGTGAATTACTTTCACTGATAATTTTCTTTTCCCAAAATCCTATTCTGTTATTTCTTTGCCAGCATTTCAGGAATAATAAGTGAGAGATATATATGGAAAATCTAAGTATAGAATAGAGATCCATTTTTGTGAACGCTTGTAGCTGTCTTTCAGGAAATAATAAATGCCTGAGAGTCAATGTTTGCTAGGTTTTAGCTAAACTAAAGCCAAGACGAGCTATTTCTGTCTCTGAGTTGATCTATGAGTGGTAAGAATAAGCAAGGGATCTTTGCAGTTAAACGTGGGGCAGCAATGGATTGTTGACCAAAGCTGAGGCAGGCCCTTGAGGCCATTCAACTCCCTTCTGGGCAGAAGTTCTGGCCCAATATTGGCAAAAGGACCAGAGAAAGGTCACCGCACCGAGAGACCAAACAGAAACCCTGCCTCTGGCAGCTCCGAACTGCAGAATGGCCCTGGGGAGGGAGCTCTGCTGCAAACAGGCTCCCACTGTAGTACCCTCAGTGTTTGATTCCTGGCAAAGTTCACCTTGCTTTGGGCCTGCCAGCAGCTGGAGACGTGCAGTGCTGTTTCTAAGCATTCATTTCAGTGTCCTGAAGCTAAAGTTATTCTCGTGCATTCCAGGTGGGAGACTGATGTCCTCACGAATCCTTGATTCAGTGGTGACCTGGCTCCATTCTTTCTTGTAGTATCCCAAACCTTAAGCAGGTGAAAATGGAGAAGGCGCTAAAATTGTGTCCGCCCATGAATCACATGCTGACATGACGTGCAGGCACGTAGGTTGCTCTGCTGTATTGTTCTCCGTGGTTCTGGGACAGGCCTGGCTCTCAGTTCTATTCTGATACTTCATCTTCACAGTCAGACTGGTCCTTCATTGTCAAACCCAAGAATGAGTTCCTGGTTGCCAGTGAGGACAGATAGGGACATCAGAAGGTATAGAACGTTCCTAAGCATTCATCTTCACACTCCAAAGCCATTCCATCACACGGGCTAGCACTTTCCCAACACTGGGAAGACCAAGGAACAATTGCATGTGTTATTGGCTTGTCACCCACCCCTTTAGAGTTGTTTTCCTTCTCATAGTAGGAACTAGAGGAAGAATCAGCAATTAGCATTTTGCTCATCACAAACACACAGTGAGTAATGACACTGATTTTCTAGTTTATTCAATAGCTAAGGGGTGGAAGGTGTTGGTCACCTGGATGTTACCCACTGAGAAACAGTCTCTCCTGTTTAGCCCCTGCCATTAGTACCCCACTGAGAGCCAGGGGCTAAGAACACATTTGCTATTTCTGCTGTATTATTTGTTCCAATACAGCTGCTATCATGGGTCCTTATGTGTTACTTCCCAAAAGAAAGTATGAACCTTGGCAAAAATTCAAATTTACCTTTTCACCTTCAATTCACTGAATTAATATAATCCATAAAGATTATATATATACAAATTTGTCATAATGTTATTCAGTTTCCAAACATTTTTCCAGTTAGAAACAACTTGGCAGTTATATCCCACAGTTGAGTAAACAACATTCAATTTGAGAATAAAATACTTATATTTCATTTTTAAAAAATCATTATATCATTTCAGCAAAATGTTTTAAAATAACATTACTGTAATAGCTCCTACATGGACCCCAACTTTTGCTATCACCTATTATTTTTCATCTTGCTTTTACTTTGCAGGTATATTTTCAGGCTAACACCCCTCTAATCAGCTACTTAACCCTAAAATGGGAATTTTCTCACTTCTGTTCCATTAATTTTATCTTCATTACCTGCACACAATTTCAGACTTACTCTTATTTGATGAATTATCTTTTTTGACATATACCTGCTGCTCCAAACCTCTATCTCATTCATCTCTACTCAAGTTTACAAGAATAAGATGGAAGTTTCTTTATCTGTATATTAAGGTAAGGAGAAAATGTCTTTGAAATAAAAACTAAGAGTAATGCCACAATTATTTCCTTAGATGTAAGTTATTTCCATTACATTCAATGGCAACTTCTAGCTCAAAGATTCTAGGTTTTTTAACCAGAAAGATAATTAAAACGTCAATTAAGAAATATAGCTTAACGAGTGTGACCTGTGTGTCTAAGGCCTAATAGGAAGAAAATCAAAGACAGAAAGAAATCTTGGGAGATGGACACGTATAGGAATTTTCTGCCACTGGAACAAATGAGATTAACATGTGGGTAAGACAAGAAGCAGAGCGATATGCCCTGGTGCGTGAAGCCACAAGTCTATAGGCAACAGAAGAGCCAGAGAGAAAGAAGCAAAATTATGAAACCAGGGCGAGTGTCCAAGGAGGAGAAAAAGAAAGAGCACAATTGTGTGGGGTAAAAATGAGAAAAGTTAAAGTATGAAAGGAGATGCATCTTGCAGGAGACTTGCAATTACATGAGGCAAAAGAGAAAGAATAAGGAAATGTTTTCTCTCTGATAGTGGAGGAGAGAAAGCTGTCAACAGAGGATTGTGAAAACGCAGATGCTTTTCATGTCTTTTCCCCTCTCTGTCCTTTCAAACAATTGCAGCTGCTATCAGTTAACCAAAGAGGGCACCATTTGAGTTTGGAGCCCTAAACAAGAATAGGCAAATACATAATTGGAGTGTATTTTTCTAAAATCTAGATCTACTAAAATGTACGGCTCCAAGAGTCTCAGGAATTCACAGATATTATTATAGAATTGTCAGTCTCTCTTTGCGATACTCCATAGAATGGAGACTGTATCTGAAACTCTTATTCCCCTTTATCTTTTCATACCTTTTAAAAATATTTCAATTACAGTTTACATTCATTATTATTTATATTAATTTCAGATTTATAGCATAGTGGTTAGATATTTATATAATTGAAGAAGTGATCCCCCTGAATAGTCTAGTATCCACATGGCACTATACATATTTATTATCATATCATTGATTATATTCCCTATACTTTACATCCCTGTACCTATTTTATAACTATCAATTTGTATTTCTTAATCCCTTTACCTTTTTCTCTCACCCCCAACTCCCCACCCATCTGGCAACCATCAAAATGTTCTCTGTATCTATGAATTTATTTCTATTTAGTTTATTTTGTTCTTTAGTTTCCAATTATAAATGAAATCATATGACATTTGCCTTTCACTGTCTGACTTACTACACTTAGCACAATACCCTATAGGTCTGTCCATTGTCACCCAAGGCAAGATTCCATTCTTTCTAATGGCTGAGTAATATTCCAGTGTGTGTGTGTATGTGTGTGTGTGTGTGCCTTATACCTCTGCCTTATACATTCATCCATTCAGGGACACTCAGGTTGCCTTCATATCTTGGCTTATGTAAATAATGCTTCAGTGAACGTGTGGATGAACACATCCTCTCAAAGTAGCATTTTCGGTTTCTTTGGATATATACCCAGAAATTGGATTACTGGGTCCTTCTTTGTCTCTTCTTATAGCTTTTTTTTGAAATCTATTTTGTCTGGTATAAGTATTGCTTTTTTTTTTCTTTCCCGTTTTCATGGAGTAAGTTTTTCTATCCCTTTACTTTCAACCTCTGTGTGTCTTTTGATCTGAAGTGATTCTTTTGTAGGCAGCATATGTAAGGGTCTTGTTTACTTATTCATGCAGCCACCCAATAAATTTTGATTGAAGCATTCAATCCATTTCCATTTAAAATAATTGTTGATATGTAGTTATTACAATTTTATTATTTATGTTTTCGATTTTTCTTTTTATTTTATTATTTTTTTTGGGGGGGTCTTAAAGACGTTCCTCTAAGATTCCTTGTAATGCTAGTTTAGTGCTGATGAACTCCTTTAGTTTTTTTGTTGTCTGGGAAGCTCTTTATCTGTCCTTCAATTCTAAATGCTAGCTTTGCTGGGTAGAGTAATCTTGGTTGTAGGTCCTGACTTTTCACCACTTTGAATATTTCAGGCCAATCCCTTTGGGCCTGCAAACTTTCTGTTGAGAAATCAGCTGACAGTTTTATGGGAGCTCCCTTGTAGGTAACTAACTGCTTTTCTCTTGCTGCTTTTAAGATTCTTTCTTTGTCTTTAACCTTTGGCATTTTAATTTTGATGTGTCTTGTGGGCCTCTTTGGGTTCATCTTGTTTGGGACTCTGAGTTTTCTGAGCTTGTATAGCCATTTCCTTCACCAAGTTAGTAACGTTTTCCATCATTATTTCTTCAAATAGGTTTCAATTCCTTGCTCTCTCTCTCTTCTTCTTCTGGTACCCCTATCATGAGAATGTTGGTACACTTGATATTATCCCAGGCACCCCTTAAATTGACCTCACTTTTTGGGGTTCTTTTTTCTTTTTGTTGTCTGAATGGGTGTTTTTTGCTGCTTTATCTTCTAAATAGCTGATTCTGTCCTCTACTTCATCTAATCTACTGTTTATTCCCTGGAATGTATTCTTCATTTCAGTTATTGTCTTCTTTATTTCTGACTGCTTTTTAAAAAATATGTTTTCTATCTCCATTTTATGTTTCCTATCTCTTTGTCAAAATTCTTCCTGAGCTCCCTGAGCATTTTTATATCGTGTTTTCAACTCTGCATGTGGTAGATTGCTTGTCTCAATTTTGTTTAGTTTTTGTTCTGGAGCTTTGTTCTATTCTTTTATTTGGGACATGTTTCTTTGTTTTTCCATTTTGGCTTCCTTCCTGTGTTTGTTTCTATGTAGGGCTGCTATGTCTCCCTGTCTTAGTAGAGTGACCATATGTAGTAGGTGTGTTGTGAGGCTCAATGGCACAGTCTCTCTTATCACCAGAGCTGGGTGCCTCAGGTGTGTCCCTTGTATGGGTTGTGTGTGCCTTCCTGTTGTAGTTTAGCCTTGGTTGCTGTTTGCACATCAATGGGCAGGATTGACCCTCAGGCTGATTCATTGTGAGGACTGGCCATGACCATAGTGGAGGAGCTGTTGTGCAGGGGCTGACCTTGCAAAGCAAGATTCATTTTAATGGGGCTCTGGTGCCTGCCCAGTCTGCCCTTTGGGCCTGTCATCCTTGGAGGTAGCCAGGTGAATCTCCAGCTTGCTTTCAAGATGGCCATTGGGTGCCAGTCCCGGGGCTTCCTGGGAGGGGCCCTGCTGCAGGCCAAGTTCAGCCACAGCCTGTGCCCTGCCCTGGGCCAGCTGCCATGAGCCACAAAGCAATCCAGAGGTGGGCACCACCTGAGCTGTGCTTGGAGGGGCCTTGAGAAGCCAACCTGTGAACCAAGGCCAATTGTCACTAGTACTGGGTTTAGGGCTGCTCAGCCAGAGGTATGGGACACACTGAAGGCACATGCTGCTTGTTTGGTTTTTGTCAACCTTTGAGAGACTTCAGCAAAGTCTGCAGCCTGAGAAAAGGCAGGCAGTTTGTACTAGAAAGCCACTGGAAGCAGCTTGAGTGTGCCCAAAATTTGGGTAGTTGTGGTCTCAAATTACCTGGGCATGGTGAACAAAAGGTGTTAGCCAGCTTGATGGAGACTCAGATATGGCAGTTGCTTACATCTACACACTGGGAGTGGGGAAGGCTCCACAAAGAAACAATGGCTTTTGCCAGCTCCTCCATCAGGGAGAAAGCTGCCCCACCAGCCCTCACACTGAGGCCAGACAACTCACTTCCTCACCATATGCCCCTGTCACTTTTTGAGCTGCTGCCCCACTGCTGGAGCTCAGAGCCAGTGATTCTGTTGGTGAGTAAGTCCGTGCATGGTCCCTTTTTAGAGGAGCACCTGGGAGTGTAGCTGACCTCCAGTTCACTCAGCCAAAAACTCCAATGGTTTTCACAACTAGACATTATGGGAACTTTTCTCCAAGGCACTAGAACCCTAGTGTTGTGCTGGGATACCTTGCTCTTTTCTGGGTGACTCAAAGCCAAGCTATCCCTACTAATTTTTAAAGGTAACATGTGAGTGTGAAACCAGCCCATTCCGCAACTCTACCCCTCCTACTAGTCTTGAGGTGGCTTCTTCTTTGTGTCCTTAGTTGTAGGGCTTTTGTTCAGCAAGATTTCAGGTCATTGTCAATGATGGTTGTTCTGTGGTTTAGTTGTAATTGACATGGTCATGAGAGAAGGTAAGCACAACATTTACCTACTCCATCATCTTGACCAGATATCCCTCTGTCCATTCTAAAATTGGATTGTTTGTTCTTTTGTTGTTGAGTTGTATGAGCTCTTCATATATTTTGCATATTAGCCCATTATCGGGGTGTTATTTGAAAATACTTTCTCCCATTAAGTTGTTTGCCTGTTTGTTTTGTTGATGGTTTCTTTTGTTGTATAGAAGCTTTTCAGTCTGATATAGTCTCATTCATTTATTTTTGCTTTTACTTCCCTGGTCCTTGAGGTCAAATTTATAAAACCCTTTCTAAACCCAATGTCCATAAGTTTAGTACCTATGCTTTCTTCTGCACAATTTATTGTTTCAGGTATTATAAGCAATTCCTATCGAAATCCCAATGGTATTTTTTAAAGAAATAGAACCAAAAAAAATCATCAAATTTGTATGGAATCACAAAAGATCCCAAACAACTAAACAAATTCTGAGAAAAAAAGAATAAGGTTGAAGCTATCATACTCCCTGACTTAAATTATACTATAAAGTGATGGTAATCAAAGCAGCATGGTATTGGCAGAATAACAGATACACTAACCAATGGAACAGAATTAAGAGACCAGAAATAAACCCACATATATATGGGCAGATTATTTTCAACAAAGTAGCCAAAAGCATACAGTGGATAAAAGAAAATCTGTTCAATAAATGGTGGTGGGAAAATTGGAAAGACATGTGCAAAAGAATGGAACTAGTTTGCTATCTGTCACCATATATGAAAATTAACTCAAAAGGGATCAAAGACCTAAACTATTTCATTTTTTAATACTTTTGCACATCTCCAATATCTCCTCCCTTTCCATACTTTCAGCTATTTCCCAGAGAAAGACATAATCAAAAGCAGCATTTTATCAGTTCCTAACCCCTCATCTATCCATTCAAACCCCTTGGTCTCCAACACTCTGCCTGTTACTTTGGTTGACGAGTGCTTGTCCCATGCAAATTTTAACCTCTCTACTGGTGTATCATCCATTTCCTTTGTCCTCTCAAGGACATGTCTCAAACAAAATCTCCCTTTACCTACAGCATCACCATAGTTTCCTCTCTTGGACCTTTCCCTTCAGCATACAAACATGCTTTTGGTATTTATCCCACATAAAAACAAATTACTCGGTCTCTCTTTCCCCACCAGACCCCTTTTCTTCACTCACCTAGGCAGGACAACACCTCAAGGACTTGTCAATATTTATAATGTAGATAACTCCTTCCCTGTTCTCTTAAACCCATTCCAACCCAGGTTTCAGCCACATTACTCCACCAATACTATTATTATGAAGGTCACTAATAGCAATAAATTCTGTTAATGATTCCACCTCATTAAAAACAAAACCAAAGTTTTGCTAAGACCTATGATGTAATATGTGGCCTGGTTCCTCATAACTTCTCTGATATTCTCTCCTATGTCATATCTTAATCATTCTCCCATCATCCAAATTCACTTCCTTTCTATTCCTCAAAATACTAGGTAAGCCCCAACCTCCGGAGTTTTGCATCTGGAGTTCCTTCTCTCTGATCTTTCCATAGAGATTCATAGCTGATTTCTTTTAGGGTTTTTCTCAAATTCGCCATCTTGTGAAGCCTATCCTGGAAATCTCATCTAGAATTGCAACCTTTTGGTTAAACACTTAATTTCCTCTTTCTATGCATTAATTTGTCTTCTTAGTGCTTATTACTTTCTAACTTAATATGAATTGTCCTTAAGTATTTTTTTGTGGTTGTTGTTGTTATCCATTTCTCTCATTAGAATGTAAGCTCCACGTGGGCAGGATTTTGGTCTGTTTTGGTCACTGTTGTATCATCAGAATCCAGAACAGTGCTGGGCATGTGGTAGCTTCCTTATAAATACTTGTTTAAAAACACCAATAAGTGATTCATATTTACACAGCAGCAGCACGTAAATTTGTTAATGATGCCTTCTTTCATGAAAAACTTCCTTTACTTGTTTTCAAGAACTACACACTTTCTATTTTTCTACCATTTCACTATCTTTTTTCACTCTTTTTTACCCTGTTTGTTCCACAACATCCCAACTATTAATGTTGGAGAGCCTCAGTGTGTAGGCTGAACTGTATCCCCTGAAATTCATATGAACCAGTACCTCAGAATGTGATCTTTTTGGGGGATAAGGTCTTTACAGGGTACTTGAGTTAGAATGAGGTCATTAGCATGGGCGCTAATCAAGTCTGACAGATGGCCTCCTGAAAGAAGAAAATACAAGCATGCACACACACAAACAGGGGCAACACCATGTGAAGAACAAGACACAGATCATGGTGATGCTTCCACAAGTCAAGGATTTCCAGCAAAGTACTAGAAGCCAGTGAGGGGCATGGGTCAGATGGTCCTTCACAGTCTTCGGAAAGGGAGAACCTTGATTTCAGTGACCTGTCTCAAAAACTGAAAGAAAATAATTTATGTTTAAGCCCCCCATTCAGTGATCCTTTGTTATGGCAGCCCAGAGATCTTCTACTGAGATTTATTTTCAGCCCTTTTGGTCTCTTGGTGATCTCATGATTGTGCCTTTAAATCTCATATATATACTGAAGTCTCCCAACTGTTTGTCTTCAGCACAGCATCTCCTCAGGACTCCTCAGGTGTGTCTCCAACTCTATTCAGCATCAGCTTTGAAATGTCCAAATCTGAAGTCCTCATCCTGTGCTGGAAGCTCCTTCCTCCCATCGTGTCCATCCTTCAAGTTGCTCAGGTGATTTACCTGGGAAACATTCTGGACTTTGCTCTTTCATATCCTCAATCTATAAGCAAACAATGTGACTCACTCTCAAGACGTATTCAGATTCCACTGCTCCCCACCTGCGCTGTCTGTGCCCTGGTAGCCACCGTCGTGTTTCACCTGATTCGTGGCAGTAGCCTCCTCGTTTGTCTCCGTGTTTCCATCCCTAGCACCCCTCCAGGCCTTCACCCTATTCCCAATGTAGCAGCCTGAATGACCCTATAAAAAAGAGTTTAGAGAATGTCACATTCTTGTCCCAAACTCCGTACCATCTCCTCATCTCAGTCCTCGACTCTTCCATAGCCTGTGAGGCCCCACGAGGAGATCTCACCTCATCTCCTGCTCAGCCATTTCCAGTGCACACGGCTCCGGCCGACTGCCCTCCTTGCTGTCTAGATACGCCGTGACCCTTTCTCATTGGAACTTGCTGTTCCCTCTGCCCAGAATCCAACTCTCAGATATCTACATTGCATATCAGAGGCATTGAATACATAGTTCTTGAAAGAATAGAAAGTCATTGAAAAGCATTTATATAAATTAAATGAAATATAATTCTTCAGATTCACAATCAAACTGCACTACTACTATGACCCCATTTGATCTTTTTTTTTTAAATTTATTGGGGTGACAATTGTTAATAAAATTACATAGTTTTCAGGTGTACAATTCTGTATTACATCATCTATAAATCCCATTGTGTGTTCACCACCCAGAGTCAGTTCTCCTTCCATCACCATATATTTTATCTCCCTTACCCTCATCTCCCATCCCCCACCGCCCTTACCCTCTGGTAACCACTAAACTATTGTCTGTGACTATGAGTTTTTGTTTCTCATTTGTTTGTCTTGTTCTTTTCTTGTTTTTGGTTTATATACCACATATCAGTGAAATCATATGGTTCTCTGCTTTTTCTGTCTGACATTTCACTTAGCATTATACTCTCAAGATCCATCCATGTTGTCACAAATGTTCCTATATCATCTTTTCTTACCCCCAAATAGTATTCTATTGTTTATATATACCACAAGTTCTTTATCCATTCATCTATCGAAGGACATTTTGGTTGTTTCCATGTCTTGGCCACCGTAAACAAAGCTGCAATGAACATTGGAGCACACGTGTCTTTATATATAAATGTTTTCAGATTTTTTGGGTAGATACCCAGGAGAGGGATTGCTGGGTTAATGGTAATTCTATTCGTAATTTTTTGAGGAACCTCCACACTGCCTTCCATAATGGCTGCACCAATCTGCATTCCCACCAACAGTGTATGAGGGTTCCTTTTTCTCCATAGCCTCTCCAACACTTGTTTCTGTTTGTCTTATTGATGATAGCCATTCTGATTGGGGTGAGGTGATATCTCACTGTGGTTTTTATTTGCATTTCTCTGATGATTAGTGATGTTGAACATTTTTTCATATGTCAATTTGCCATCTGTATGTCCTCTTTGGAGAAATGTCTCTTCAGGTCCTGTGCCCATTTTTCAATTGGGTTGTTTGTTTTTTTGTTGTTGAGTTTCATGAGCTCGTTGTATATTTTGGATACTAGCCCCTTATTGGAGGCACTGTTTGCAAAAATCTTCTCCCATTCAGTTGGTTTCCTCTTTATTTTGTCGATGGTTTCTTTTGCTGTGCAGAAGCTTTTAAGTTTCATACAGTCCCATTCGTTTACTTTAGCTTTTACTTCCATTGCCTTTGGAGTCAAATTCATAAAATGCTCTTTGAACCCAAGGCCCATAAGTTTAGTACCTATATTTTCTTCTATGCAGTTTATTGTGTCAGGTCTTATGCTTAAGTCTTTGATCCATTTTCAATTAATTTTGGTACCTGGTGACAGACAGCAGTTCAGTTTCATTCTTTTGCACGTGGCTATCCAATTCTGCCAGCACCATTTATTGAAGAGGCTGTCTTTCCTCTATTGTATGTTTTTAGCTTCTTTGTCAAAAATTATTTGTCCATACTTATGTGGTTTTATTTCTGGGTTCTCAATTCTATTCCATTGGTCTATGTGTCTGTTTTTCTGCCAATATCATGCTCTTTTGGTTATTGTAGCCCCGTAGTACAAGCTAAAGTCAGGGAGTGTGATACCTCCAGCATTGTTCTTTTCTCTTAAGATTGCTTTGGCTATCCGGGGTCTTTTGTGGTTCCAAACAAATCTGATGATTTTTTGTTCTATTTCTTTAAAAAATGACATTGGGATTTTGATGGGGATTGCATTGAATCTGCATATTGCTTTAGGTAATATGGCCATTTTAACTATGTTGATTCTTCCAATCCATGAGCACGGACTATCTTTCCATTTCTTTGTGTCTTCTTCAATTTCTTTCAAAAATGTCTTATAGTTTTCAGCATATAGGTCCTTCACATCCTTGGTTAAGTTTATTCCTAGATATTTTATTATTTTTGCTGCAATTGCAAAAGGAATTGTTTTTTGTATTCTTTTTCTGTGATTTCATTGTTAGTATATAGGAATGCAATGGACTTTTGTACATTGATTTTGTAGCGAGCAACTTTACTGTATTCGTTGATTGTTTCTAAATTTCTTGCATGTAAATAACATCTGGAAGTTTTCAGTTTTCACTGCAGTGCTTTGCATAACAAAGTCACTTAAATATTTAATAACTTGTGAAGTCAGATATGAAATAAAACTATAATTAGTCCAATTATACCTCAACTTGTGTAAACTGCTGTGCAATTATTTGTAGCTCTAGACTAGTCTTTCCTTATATAGCCATTTTTTGTAACTGTAGCGAAGGAAAGTGATCAAAGCTTTCTCTTGTGATGATATTGATTCTTCAGTAATGGTTAGGATTTTTCTGATTCCCACTTTTTCTATCATTTCTTTAAGCCTTCTTGGTAAGTATTTAAGATCCACAGACTAAGATTTAAAAAAAAATATACTACCACATAAGTTTAGTGTTAATCTTGTTTTATATTAAGAGTACCACAGTTTATGACTGGGTACATGGAGAATACACACACACACATACAGACACACACACACACACAGAACACACACGCACAAACACAAACATTCACCAGCTTTGTTTTCAAGTGACTGTGATCAGTCAATTAGATGTGCAATAGATGTTCTAGTCAGGGGGTGTTAGCATAAGGTGACAGTTAAAAGAACCAGCATGCAGTCTTTACTTCCTTTTTTTCATGACCCTTTTTTCATTCTGCTCTCTAGACTGCAGATATGATGGCTGGAACTCTAGCAGAAATTTTGGATGATGAGGAGAAGGGCCACACCATAGAAGATGAAAGGTAACCTGGAAGGGGTTTAGATTTCTGAGGGCTTCATGGAACACAACCATTATAGTAACTGCTGACTTTTTATGTCTGGCCTTATGTTAGGAAGAAAATTATATCTTATTTAAGTCACTGTATTTTAGAACTCACCCAACATCCGACACAGTCCTACTTTAAACATCATAAAAACTTTCTGGTGCTTGTAAATTTAGAGATGAAACAACCTACTTCCGCATCATTTAAAAGAATCAGACAATAGAAAGTGTTTGCAATGATAATCAAAGTCTTTATTTTCTATATTTAGTTTCTTACAATCATTTTAGGAAAATAGTTGTGTCTCCAAGTGTATGTTCACTGATGGAAGCTGCTACGATCAAAGCGTTCTTTGAGTGATTATTGAAAAAAAATATTACTGAAAACAAATGCTCCACTCAGTTTACATTCTACACGTACTTAACACGAGCATAAAAGAAAGATCCAGTGTCAGAAGCAGAGGCCATTCTCCTTCATTGAAACACTACCTCAGAAGAGAGTCTTTGGCAGTAAGAGATTTAAATTTGAGAGACTGTTAATCCCATTGAAAATAAAGCTTGCCTTGTGATGTGGGAATACATAACATTTTTAAAAACATCTTTTTAATGAATGTATTTTTTATTTTGTTGGAATTCTCATAGAAATTTTCAGGTTTGATTAATACAGCATTCCATCTGCTTAACATTCAAATTTGGACACATTGATTATCTGCTCCACTCTTCTGAATAGTTAAGTGTGCTCTATGAATAAACACATCAATTATGTTCTATTACTACCCTTCCATAAAGCCTCGTATAATTGGAATTAACCTAGTATTTTCTTATCACTAAATATATTTTTGTTAGAAAGGATACACAGCATATGAAATTACAGGATTTTCACTATTTAAAGACAAATTTAAGAACTATCAAATAATATTTGCAATATTAACATCACAGTTATTACATTAGAATAAATAAATCACACCATTCACAACAGAGTATTTTATTTGGTGTTAATATTGAAGATGTTTCTTGAATTACTTATGTAGAACTCAAAATATAATTACTTCACCTAATCATTGTTCTTCGAAAATTCTGAAAAAGAAAAAATTGTTATATAAGTGTAAAAATATTTTTATTTATAGCATGTTAGTTTCATTCATTCTCCACTCACTTGATACACACCAGTTTCTCTTTGCCCCCTGTCAACAACCTGTGTTAGATTGTGTTGTGTAATACCAGGAGGGCATCTTCCAAAGGACTGTTTGTCACAAATGAAACTGCAATGTGAAGGGGCTCTCTGGTTAGTCATTAGCAATCACCCATTTGTAATTTTCACAGGTGATTGACTCACAAGGTTTTCTGTCAAAATAGTTTATCCAGTCCTACCCATTCAAAAAAGAAACACAACAAAAAATGGAGGATGGAATCTCATAAATGATCAAACAACTTAAAAATCCTGTGTGATTTATCCTTCTTTATGTCTTAGTGTGCATTGTATTTCTTAATTTAGTGGAGAGGACTTCTTCTTATAAACTTTTTATTTAAAGAAGCTACATGGGATTGACTTTCTTTTTTGAGCGAAGGGACTCATTTCTCTGAAATATCCTTTTTATAATAATGGATATTTATCTTTTATCTCTGTTAGAGGTGAAGGGTAATCAGTGGACAGAAGCAACCAGTGGTGCACGTGTCCTCCCAGACACCCTGTCCACTCTTGAGCACTCTCATGAAAACCTGAGATATTTGCTGGAGCAACTGAAACTTGAATTGTCTTCAAGCTTGGGTCTATTTTAATCTCCTTGACCTAGTCACGGTTGCAGTCCAGCACAAACCTTCACCTTTTACAAATAAAATTTTATTTGTAAAACAGCCACTCCTATCATTTACATATTATCTTGGCTTTGATGCTACAATAGCAGATGTGAGTACTTGTAATGTAAACCACAGAGCCCACAAACCCCAAAATATTTATTCCATAGACATTAGAGAAAAATTTTGTCAACCTCTCATATAATTATAATACAAAATTTCTTTAAGAATTTACCTAGTATTATAAATATATTTTTATAAGCTAATGTAAACATTAAATACTCAGGAGAGAAATATGCCTTGTATCCATTTGCACTTAAAAGCAACTGTGATAAGAAGTTTATTACTTAACAAAGCAAGAAACCTAGTCATGTTTTCTCTTCTCAATAATTATTTTACAGTGAATATTATTGAGGTCATAGTACCACATTCACTTTATAGGTAAAATAACCTAAATTGGACTTTTGCTCTAGGAAGTTTGCTATATTTCAAGGAATACAATTAGACCCAGAGTGATGTGGTATTTTCACAATAGCAAGCCATGCTGTAATTTGGTGGTATTTCCTGTACTTCAGTGAGGTACTAGCCGTGAATTGTGGGACTAAATCTTCAATTAATAAAAGCAGCATGGCTGGATTCTCCAAAGAAAGCCAGTGTTTATCATTAGTATGAGTCAGTCTCCTTTGTGTTGTATCTCAATAGAAGGATAGGAATGCATCTTAGTAAAGTAGGAGATACCAAACTGTTCACTTATCGTGAGCTCTCTTGTTGCGTGATCAGAATCATTTTTAGGTGTATACTGGCTTGGGGTTCTCTTCAGGTAGAAGTATCCTACTTAGATGCGGTCTTATTGTGAGAACTCTAAGATGTGTCTTACCAAATTACTCTTATCTACTTAAATAATTGGATGCTTGCTATAAGAACATAGTAAGAATACACAGATATACCCACCACTGGGAAGTTGTCACCAGCTTTGCGTAAAGAACTTTTTCATCATTTTTCTAAATCTTCAAGAAAATCAGGAGATTCTCCCTCAGTGCTGAAGACCAGAAAAAGAAAATTGTTCATGTTCAGGCTCTTAGATGAGAAAACATCTAAGGAAATAATAATCCGTGACCTAAACTATCATTTGTCCTATGTAAAGTGCTCTGGAAACTAAAAAAAAAATAAAAAATGATCTTTTAGGTTAGTTATTACGCATGAATTATTCTTAAAGTGCCTAAAATTTTTCTTGCACAATTAGCATCTGGTGAGCAAAGAGAGACATCCTGTCTGACCTCACCCAACCAAAATTGTCCTTAATACCATCAAACCAAAATAATTGGAATAAAAGGAGAGATCACCCCACTTGCTGTTATTGTTCTCCAATATCAAACAGCTCAGAGAGTTACATTTACCAGAATCTGAGAAGACAAAAGAACCCATGGCTTAGTTTAGTAAAATAAGGTTTTGCATATGCACATAAAGGGAGTTCCATGTGATACCAAATTGCTAATTGAATGTGCTTTACCTATTTTAAAAATTGATGCTTTTGATAAAACTTGTTTCCAGATTCAGACTAGAATTCATCATTTTTAACCCTGGAGGCACAACAGAATCAACTGGGGAGCCCTAGAAAATACCAATGTCTAGAGCCATACCTCTAGAGGCACTAATTTCCTGGCAATGAGTTTTGGGTAAGGCCAGACATCAGTATTTTAACAATTCTCCAGGGGAGTCTAATGGCAGCCAAGGTTGAAAATTACTGCTTCAGAATGTAGATAGAGAGATAAGTCTTCATTTGTAGCTTCTCTTTTGAAAGTAATTTATAATTTCTCATTTTAACAAGGTTTCTGTTTCTTTACCTCCTCTTTCCATTCAGAATGGAGTTCAAGTATTTCTTTACAGCCATTTGTTTTCGAAGGCGGGTATAATTGTCAGTGAAAACTGCATCCGAGTGACGTTTGATTAGTCCCAGATTCTCTGAGACGTTATTGCTAAGAAGTGTGAGAAAAGAGAAACCGAAAAGTTTTAACAAGTAATTATAAATATGCCAAAGTTCCCAATTTCTTGGAGTCAGATAAAAAGGAATTCCAACACCCACCTCATTTTCTATCACAATAATACTAAAGGAAAAATACACCTAAACCTAAAAATTGGGGAGTAAGGTATAATTCAACACATTTTGGCAATTTCTGGGAGTGTCTTAAGACACATTCGGTACTAACTGAGCAAATAATTTATTTAAAAAACATATAAAGGGAGAATATTTGAAGTTGTATTCTGACATTGAGAAGAAAAGTTCACTAGAAATAAATGAGTCTTTAGAATCTATGCCACCTGCATAGTGCCATCCAAATATTCAGCTATTTGTCATTTAAAGAAAGAATCTTCTGATTCTTGGTTTGTGCAGGAAGTTAAAACATAAGTACTACGGTTAACCCTAAAATTTGCTTTAGTTTATACTATGTCTTATTTTTTACTGTGTCTAGTTCAATTTGATGGTGGATTTACAAACAATTGCTATTTACTAAAATAAGTGTGTCTGAACTAGTGAGTATGCTATTACTAGAAAGCCTTATTTCCTAATGCATGGGCCTTGTATATTTTTTGAAGAATATAAATTATATTTTAACTGAAATGAATATTATCAAGAGTCATCAATTTGGAACAAAGTAAATAAATTGTTAACAGTGAAAATATATTTTATATTATTGTTAACAATGAAAATACAGATTAAATAAGCATAATATGTTTGATAAAAATCATAAATTCTCTTTACCTATCTGGTTTTCCAACAAGGGCCTCAAGGTATTTTTTGGCAGAAAGTTGACCCAAGAGTTTACTAAAGTCATTAGTGAGAAATCCATCAGCATATCTGGCATTCCTAAAATGAGGAAAAAAGAATAACCATTGTTTGGAAAATAGTTTTCTAAAATAGTTAAGCCAATTACATTAAGCCAATAACTTTGGCTTAATGAAGAAGAAAGAAACTGATAGCTTATTATGAAAGCTTCTTATGCAAACCTAACTCAAAAGAAGGTTTCCTAACAACCTAATAAAAGCTATTTTCTTGTCACTTATATCAAGACATATTCTATATTTTTAGTCCAAAATGTTGAAAAATTAAAGAAATTGGCTTTTGGTGAAGTATATCTTAATATTAAAAACCTTCCCTGATAAAATCTATAAAACTCATCCTTCTCTAAAAAATATTGGTGGGAGAAATATACTTAAATTAGTATGTGTGTAACGTATGTATGTATGTGTGTATGTATGTATTATACTTTATTTCTCCTACCTTCCGTAAAATAGTTGCAGAGGGAAAATATCCTGATTTGTAGTGAAACCTCTATTATACCTTTTGCTATTCTTCTGCCAAAATATCTGGAAGCAAAATCTCTTAAATTGGAGAGGCGCTTAGGGCCTGTCAAATAACTTTTCTGTCCTAATGAGGAAGCTTTTATACTTTGCCTTCAGTATAGAGCTACTCTGTCCTTAAATGCTACTCTTGACAAATGTGTTTGTGAATAAGTAGTTTTTATTATTAGGCATCTTTTCTTTACATAGATATGAAACTCTTGCCTCAGAACTTGCTCTATCATGGAATCCTAAATGCTGAAGTTTTACTAGAATCGATACAATCTTGATGTTGACAGTTTGTGTAACAGAAAGTAAGTGAGTGATGGCTCATCCTGGCTTGTTGCTACCTCTGTACATGAACATCATGGACAGCTGCAAGAGCTGCAGTAAGTCAGACTGGAGGAAGCCATGACACGTGGAAACCTACAGTGCTATGCTGCAGGAATAGCTTCATGGAGACGCAAAAATGAAACATTTATACTTCAGAGATACATTTTCTAAAATAAAACTCAATTAAAATTAACTCACTTGTCATTTTCAGCAAATGCATTTGGCAAGACGTCAGTGTCTGCTTTTAATGAAGTTTGGTCAAGTTCATTTGCTCCTTCAAATGGTATTCTGTCACCCAACATGTTAGGAAAAAGACAGTAGAAGTAGAATACATTCCTTTCTCAGAAGACAGTGCTTATATTTTACAATAATTTGAAATAAGACACTCAAAATCTTGGAAAGTATCACCCATTTTAAAAATATGGATAGCATAATTGACAATAGCGTTTATGGTTTATGAAAGTATTAAGAGTAAAATTTTGTTTATCCTATAATATACATGCCATACAACTTTCACAAGTTGTATGCCCTAAGCGTAAGAGGTACTAATTCAATCCTATGTGAGCATTAAGTGAAGTACGTGTCCTCCGTAATGTTTTCGCTTTACAAAGTTAAATCCTACAAGAAGAAAGATTTTTATACAAAATAGAAACTTGGAAAATTTTGAATGTTCAAGGTGAGAACTGGTAGCAATTTGTATATTTGTTGATGTTTAGCATCATTTGGCTCAAATTTTTCTCGGTAGCTGAGTATTAACTGCTTTTCTTTCTCTAGGTTCCCGAATTTTACTTCAAAGATTTACCTTAGTCTGATAGGTTTCTTTGCATTGAACAAGTCCAAAGAATCTATCCATCTCTGAATAGTTACTCAAGTTCAATGAATTTTATGGACCTTCTGGTTTCTATTCTTATATATTAATATATTTTAATAAGGACTGAATAATGCTTCACTGAAAGACTAAGAATAGTCATGCATATACATGGAATATGACTATATGAATGCATACACATTTTGAACACAAGCTCACTGTTAAAATTATGTTCATGTGTGTGTATTTTCTCTTTTATGGTAAACCTCCAAGGAATATATTGGCTCCTGGGCTTTTGTGTGTCTTTTGGTGATGTGGTAGTTGGTATTCAGTAACAAATAGCCCTCTTTGAGTATGAAGACTAGTGATCAATGCAAACTTTAGTATTTTTATCATTGTTCACCTGTGGTGATATAACCATTCAGACAGAATCATTCTGTTTAGTTATCAAAGCAACATAGATCTGGCTTTAAGCAGACTTCATGCAGAAAAGTAATGGCTAAGAAATTATTCACTCTATTGAGCATATGTCTACCTTGAGCAAAGAATCAGGAATGGGAAAATAGCGATGAAATAATTATTTTACTCTGAAATATCGTGGTGCTTATAAACCAGAAGGACAAATCAAACTAATTTAGTTTTCATTTACTGTTTATTTCTTTGCCATGAATTTATTTTGTCTCAGATAAAGCTTTAAATAGAAGTTGTGTTATGATTTATGAATTTTAAATTTGAAGTACATCATAGGGAACAGTACACTAAGGATTTTGCATTAAAGCCAAGTACATTAAAAGTCACTCATTGGGTCAGGGTGTCTCAGTAGATCAATTATCTCATGATTTTTAATATTGGCAAATCGATTCTGCCTAGATTGAATCCAACACAATTTTGTACATGTTTCATTAATCAACTACTAATCTTATGATTATTTACTGATTGATCATGAAAATGAACTAGAATGATGTTGACAACTAAACACCTGTTTTCCATCAGAAACTATCTGAACTGAGATGACACGGGATAAACCTCATTACTTGTCTAAAACTGGTTTTGGATGAATAGAAAGCCAAATCCTCCTTCTGCCTTGTTTGGAAACGTAACCTCCCCTCTCTGTAATACTAGTCATTGACTCTGTCTCTCATTCCTGAGAGCCAATTCTTAGACTCAGAATAATCATGTTGACCTGATACTGAAAAAACTTGCTTAACACATCAACCAAATACTTAACTAAATAAATAATACACAATTTTTAAAAATTGTTTTATCCAAAATAATAGAAAGGAAATTCTCATTAGCTGAAGATGGATTGTTCAACTGTTTGAATTGAAAGAGAACTTACCTCAAAGAAGGTGCTTCGAAAAGAGGCCATGCCAGCATTTGTGAGAAGAGCACGCTGAAGAGTATCAGGCGTACAAAAAGCTGGGGCTTCCCTCTGGATTCCATTTCTGAACCTCGGAAGGGAGAGAGTCACATCAGATTTTCTAAACACGATGTCACCAGCAAGGGAATTCTGAGTGTCTAGTAGTAATTTCTGAAGGCTCTTGCAGAGTTTGGAAAAAGTAATTTTCATCTTATAGAAAGCGTTAAACAGCAATGTGAACACTTTTTAAATCAAGACGATTTCCTTGGTGACAGATACTTGAATAAAACAGAATCCTTTTCAACTGCTGCCAACTTTCCTAGGCACATAGTTGTCCTAAGTAAATACAGAATGCCACACTCTCATAGTGCTGGGAAAACCCTAGAGACCATTTCCTCATAGTAGAGTTGTGCCATTCAAGTGTACTATCTTTTCTAACTAAAGAAATATCTTCAAAAAACTAATTGTTTCTTCTATTTCAAGTTTTTGTATCTGATTAATATAAAGCTAGGGTATCATACATTGAATAATGTGTGTGTATATATGTATATATAAATGTGTATATATATATCAGTTTAAAATTTCGTATAAGCATTTATTTTTCCTCTTTTAATTGTAAATATTACTGTGAACTTGTTTATTTATGCCTGAGTTTGAACAACTTACCCTAATTAATAGTAAAAGTCAATACCAAAAAAATCATTGAATCACATATTACCATTGAAATATTTTTTTGTTACAAAAAGAATTACATGTTAAAAACAAAGTTTGTGTTTTTTACATTTAATCCACTTACACATTATATTTCAAAATAGTTTCTAGATATAAACTTAGGAGTTCAAGGTCTTTTTCTCTATGTCACATGTTGGTTATGTAAACCTAAAATAACAGCACTTAAAAAAAATGTTAAAAACTTCAAAAACAAATGTACCCACTGAACCCTTCAGTCAAAAATTAATATACAAGCAAAAAACAAACAAACAAATAAACAAAAAACCCACCACTTTAGTGCATTATTAAAAAAAAAAAAAACAGAATTGAGTAAAAGCAAGCAGGGAAAGCATCTTTGAACTAAATGAATTCAGAAAATGCATTCGTATGTGAGAAGTTGAGGCATTTCTACACTTACCAGGTAAATTGAGAAATTTGTCTTTTTGTTGTTATAAAGGAAGAATGCTGTAAAAATATTTTCAAGAGAGAAAAAAATTAATATGCCCAGAGAAAAGTTCCAGAGGCAGGAAGAGATAAAAAGAAGAAGGGTTAAATTTTCACTTACCTCGCCTAGGAGTAATCCTGCAAGGCTTTCTGTTCAGGGGAATATTGGAGCTGTCTCAGGTGCTGAAGTCCTGTGAGGCCGAGAAAGGCTCCACCAGTTCTCTGCCCTTAGAGCTGAACCAGAACTTGGTCCTGGCTAGGGATTGGTATTATTGCCAGCAGCTGCTTTGCACTCTACCCTGACCAGCATTTCAAAGCCCCTCATTTTATAGGGCTCGTGCTTAGGGCTGAGCAATCACAAAGCTCTCTGAAATACGTCACAGCTGTACTCCCACGGGATGAATAGGACTAGAAGTTCTTGTTTAATTGTTATTATATCCGATTTATATAAATATATAGTGAATAACTTCAAGATGTGAAAGAGAGGAAATTTACTTTCTTTAAACAAAAACAGATACCAAGTTTAATGTGAAATATTTTAATCTTTATTTAGCAGTAATAAAATAAAAGAATGATTAATGTTATAGCCAGGGTCACTGGGGTTCTTCAGAAAATAAGAAATTCATTTGCAGAAATAGATTCAGAAAACAACAAACACTTATGTTCATAATGCTTGCAAATGTATAATTCTCTTTTATTACAAAGCATCAATTCTCCTAAAATCTTCTTTTTACTTTTATGCTCTCTGTGTTGGTCCTGGTTTATGTCATCTTTTTGAGACCTACCATAATTTTAAAAACATCTAGAAAACATTTTTCATCTTTCCATTATTTTATTTCCTTTGTGTTGAAACTAATCCCAGTATAAGAGCTTCAAAAAGGCTCGGAGCTCATGTAACATGGATACTGATGGAAAAGTAGGAGGAATACTGTTGTAGAATATCACCATTCCCAACACACACTCACATACACAATCTCAAAAACAAAATGATCAGACTTCTGCATCAAGGCAATTGTATTTCTCTTCCCTTTTCAAAATTATACCCATTTTTAAAAGTCCTTGTACTATGCAGAGTGATTTTGTTTCTTCCCCATTCCTAAACACACTCCCATACCCACAGCACCTTTTGAAGATTTCCAACTCAGTTGACAGGTGGTCGCAAAGAACTAGTTGGAAAGCATTTATAGAGTACCGAGCTTTAATAACTGCTTAAAGTTATTAAAGTTATCTGTTTCTCAGTTTTTTACTCAAAGTAGCTTACTTAGCATACGTTCCATCCAGAGTTTAAGCTACAAATGCCACCACATGGAAAACTCTATGGACAACAAAGTAAAATGTCATCTTTCCTTTTATTTTTTCAAATTTTCCATGTGTGTATTCTTTTGCATGTTTGTTTATAAGCCCCTCTAGGGACAATGGCTCTAAAGACTATTTCTTTCTTCTACTTTGAAATTTTAGTATCTATTTGCTTCATTCAAAGTCAGACTGATCCAGTAAAAGAATATCCTGCTAGGCTTAGTCATATTTTCTAATCCCGTTACAAGAAAAATTAAATGAATTAAATTTCAAAATGTCTGGAAATTTGTTTCCCAGTTGACAGCTCTGACTTAAGCCAGAGTTCCTGTGGCTTAAGTCCAGGAAATCTTTTTTTTTCCACCTGATTATTACAAACTAGATGTTGAAAATGTTCTCATATGAATTTTATTTTTTATCTTTAGCTCTTCATCACCCAAATCTCAGTGAAGAAATTTTATTTAAGAGCAGCAACAGCAAAGTAAGTTGGTTCAACATCACAGAAAAATGGATGCTAAATAATAAACACAAAAAAACCCAAAAGAAAAAAGACATAAAAGTTTATTATTATTTGGTCTAATAAATCACTTAGCATTTCCAAAGAGTAAATACATACAGGAGATTTTTCCAAAGGTAAAGACAGTTTTTCCCATAATAGTAAAATGCATAACTAAAGAGAAATAATTATTTTTTTTTTTACTTCTGGATACAAAGTAACTAAAAAACTGCATTTTTCCTATGAATTTAAACTAGAAAGCAAAACTGAATTTTAAAATGGAATCGTAGCACCATCTGCAGGTTCAAAATTTTAATTCACAGATAGTGTATTTTATTTTATTTTTTATTAGTATAAGACCCTAGGTCTTTTTCAAGTTTTTTATTACATTTATTGAGGTGGCATTGGTTAGTAAAAGTATATAGGTTTAATGTGTGCATTTCTATAATATATCATCTATATGTTGCATTGTGTGTTCACCAACCAGACTCAGTTCTTCCATTGCCACACATTTGAACCCTTTTCCCTCTTCTACCACCCCCCACCCTCCAGTAACCACTCAACACTTATCTGTGACTATGAGTTTTTGTTTGTTTGTTTATCTTGTCTGTTTGTCAATTTTGATTTTTATATCCTACATGTAAATGAAATCATATGGTTCTTAACTTTTTTCTGTCTGGCTTATTTCACTTAGCATGATAATGTCAAGATTCATCCATGTTGTTGCAAAGGGCAGTATTTCATCTTTTCTTATGGCCACTATTCCATTGTATATATGTACCGCATTCCATTTATCCAATTATCTATCAAAGGACACTTTGGTTGTTTCCATCTTGGAGCCACTGTGAATAATGCTACAGTGAACATAGGGGAACATATATCTTTATGGATAAATGTTTTTAGATTTTTGGGGTAGATACCCAGAAGAAGGATTACTGGATTGTATGGTAATTCTATTTTTAATTTTTTGAGGAACCTCCATACTCTTTTCCATAGTGGCTGTACCAATTTACATTCCTACCAGCAGTGTGTAAGTGTTCCTCTTAGTCCGCAACCTCTCTAACAGTTGTTGTTATTTATCTTGTTGATAATAACCATTTTAAAGATGTGAAGTGGTACCTATGTGTGTTTTTGATTTGCAATTCCCTAATAGCTACTGAAGTTGAGCAATTTTTCACATATCTGTTGGCCATTTGTATGTCTTCTTGGGAGAAGTGTTTGTTTAGGACCTCTGGCCATTTTTTAATTGAATTGTTTTTTGTTTTTGAGTTGTATGAGTTCTTGATATATTTTGAATATTAGCCCCTTATCAAATGTGTTGTTCGCAAATATCTTCTCCCATTCAGTTGGTTGCCTCTCTGTTTTGTGGATGGCCTTATTTGCTGGGCAGATGCTTTTTAGTTTGTGGGATATAGTCCCGTTCATTTATTTTTGCTTTTATTCCCCTTGCCTTTGAGGTGAAATTCATAAAATCCTCCGTGAACCCAAGGTCTATATGTTTAGTACCTATGGTTTATTCTATGCAAGCTATTGTTTCAGGTTTTATGTTTAGGTGTTTAATCCGTTTTGAGTTAGTTTTGGTATGTAGTGACATACAGCGGTCTAGTTTAATTCATTTGCAGGTGGTTTTCCAATTTTCCCAGCACCGTTTATTGAAGGACTATTTTTTCTATCTATTGTATGCATTTGTCTCCTTTCTCAAAAGTTATCTGCCCATATATATGTGGGTTTATTTCTAAGTTTCCAGTTCAATTCCATTGGTCTGTGTGTCGGGTTTAATGCCAGTACCATGTTGTTTTACTTATTGTGTAATTTCCAGTCAGGGAGTGTGATACTTCTAACCTTTTTCTTTTTCCTCAGGATTGCTTTGGCTATTCAGGGTCTTTTGTGATTCCGTACAAATCTGATGATTTTTTTGTTCTAGTTCTTTAAAAACTGCCATTGGAATTTTGATAAGGGATTACATTAAATCTGCATATTGCTTTGGGAAATATGGCCGTTTTAACTATGTTGATTCTTCCAACCCATGAACACAGAATATCTTTCCATTTCTTTGTGGCTTCTTCACTTTCTTTTAATAATGTCTTATAGTTTTCAGTGTATAGTTCCTTCACATCCTTTGTTAAGTTTATTCCTAGATGTTTTATTCTTTTTGTTGCAATTGCAAAAGGAATTATTTTCTTCAATTTTTCCTGAAATTTCATTGTTAGTATATAGGAATTCAATGGATTTTTGTACGTTGACTGTGTAGCCAGCAACTTTACTGTATTCGTTTATTTTTTCTAATAGTTTTTGGTGGAGTCTTTAGAATTTTCTATATAAAGAATCATGTCATCTGTGAAAAGTGACAATTCGACTTCAACATTCCCAATTTGGATGCCTTTTATTTATTTATCTTGCCTGATTGCTCCTGGTAGGACTTCCAATATTTTTTTGATTATCAGTGGTGACAAGAGACATGCCTGTCTTCTTTTTGATTGTAGAGGAAAAGAAAAGTGTTTCAATCATAAATGGATGTTGTATCTTGTCAAATGCTTTTTCTTAGCTATTGATATGATCATATAGTTTTTATCCTTTATTTTGTTTATGTGGTATATCACAGTGAGAGATTTGGACATATTGAACTATTGGGTGCCTCTGAAATGAACCCCACTTGATTATGATATATGTTTTTAATGTATGATCCAAAAATATGGTGAATGTTTAAATAAAAAAATCTTACAATAAAAGACATATTGCCATTAATCCCCCTCAAAGTAACTCCCCTTCTCTTCAAACACACTTATCCCATTGTTCTTGCCACCTTCTGAAGCAGTTCTGGAAGTCCTCTTTCGTGAGTGTCTTTAGTTGTGCTATTGTGGCTGCTTTAATGTCCTGAATCGATTCAAAACGTTTACCTTTCATTTTGACTTTGGAGAAGAGCAAGAAGTTGCACGGTGCCAGATCTGGTGAATAAGCAGGATGAGGACACACCACAATGTTTTTATTTGACAGAAATTGCCATATACCAGAAGTGATGTGTGACATGGATCATTGTAATGATGAAGGATGAAGACACTCACAAAGAGTGTCTTTACTGTAATTACTTTTTAAAATTTAAACATACACCATATCTAATGCTCAGACCTCACATTGTTGTATTTGATTTGCTAATATTTTTGCTTAGGATTTTTGCATCTGTATTCATTAGAGGTATTGGTCTGCAGTGTTTTTTTTTGTGTGTGTTATCCTTACCAGGTTTTGGTTTTAGGTTAATGTTGGCCTCATAAAATGAGTTAGAAAGTATTGCCTGTTCTTCAACTATTTGGAAGAGTTTGAGGAGGACGGGTATTAAGTCGTCTTTGGTAGAATTCACTAAAAGTGTGTTTTGTCTATTTTATTTCATGGAAAATGATGCAAATCAGACATCCTTTAACCAAACAAACTATAGATACTTCCAGGAGAAAAAAAAAAAAACACATAAGAAAAAACATGTAGTTGATTTAATCCTGAATGCTTTACTATAAAACTCAGTAAATACAAGTATGAATTTATTGCTTACATCTGCTTTTTTCCTATTTTGACATATTTTTCAAAAATATTCCTACTTCTTTAGCAAAACTTATTTTTTACCTTAAGGCTTCGGAGCAGAGTGGTATTTGTAAGAACTATCATTCATTTATACAGACAGAGAAAGAAAACTGGAATTCTAGACTAAAACATACTGAATATAGGGAAATCAGGTGGAAAGGGTTTTGAGCTCAGGAGATAGGCAGAAACCCAGATTCACCCTGTTTTCCTCAGTGCAAAGAGCTAAGAGAGGGTCCCTATTGCTATTATAGATGAAATGCTGCAGAGGTGCTCTCCTGCCTCCTTGTGTGACAGCATTGTCACCTTACTCAGCCTATCCTCTCTCTGCCAGGCTCATCCTGAGGGGGTAGGTGTAGTTCAGAGGTCTGCAAAATGCTTGGCTTGAGCCACATCTGGCTCAACTCTCTGGTTTTTACATGTCTCAAGCTAAGAAGGAAGTCTATATTATTTTAAAGACTGAAAAACATTAGAAGAGAACTAATATTTTGTGACATGTGAAAATGATATGAAAGTTAAATGTCACTGTCCATAAGTAAAGTTTTACTGAAACATGGAAATGCTTATCAGATATCTATTGTCTATGGCTGCTTTGGTGTGGCAATGGCCAAGATGAGTAGTTGCGCAGGGATTACAGCTCACAAAGCCTAAAATGCTTCCTTTACTAGTTGGCCCTTCACAGAAATGCTTTGTCAGTGTGTGATCTAGAACCTCCCATTTGGGTAGGTATTTAAGAAGTCATGTTTATTTCAATCTTATTAAGTCCTATAGCTTTCAAATACATACACTTTGACATATAAGAGGTCTGACAATTAAGTTCCTGAACTTGTTGCAACGATGTTGCTAACCTTTTCTTGATATAAGAGAGATTATTCATTATGAATTTGTACCAACTAGACAAACAGTTAACCAACTTTACTATTTTAAAGAGCTGAAAAGGCTGCATGAAAAAGTTAGACAAAAACGAACTGAACTTTTCACCAACAATTCATGGCTCTTGCATCACAACAATGCACCAGCGCACATGGCTCTGTCTGTGAGGGAGTTTTTAGCCAGTAAACAAATAACTGTATTGGAACACCCTCCCTACTCACCTGATCTGGCCCCCAATGACTTCTTTCTTTACCTGAAGATAAAGGAAATATCAAAAGGAAGACGTTTTGATGACATTCAGCACATCAAGTATAATATGATGACATCTCTGATGGCCATTCCAGAAAAACAGTTCTAAAATTGCTTTGAAAGGTGGACTAGGCGCTGGCTTCAGTGCATGGCTTCCCAAGGGGAGTACTTTGAATGTGACCATAGTGATATTCAGCAATGAGGTATGTAGCACTTTTTCTAGGATGAGTTTGTGAACTTAATTGTCCAAACTCGGATGTGGTTTTAGCATAAACTATGTGCAAATAATACAATATATGCATATGTTTGTTATATATATATATATATATACACACACACACACATATATATACATATATACATGTATACATACATGTATACATTTAATATTGTAAGTGTATACATATATACCTATATATCTATGTATATATACAATATTTGTCTGGCATAGTAAAAAGAATCAAAAGTATGATATATTTAAATATTATAATTTATATTTTTAATCCTTTCTACTTAGAAAATTTGGATTTCCTTCCATTATTCTTTTCTCATATTGATGATATAATGAAAATAATTTTATAATAAGGTCAATTTTTCATTTAAAGTCCCCTACTATGTTCCATTCTGCACTTTAAAAATGTGTTAATGAATGATAAGAAATTAGACACATAATGATTTAAATGACATAACTGAGAACAATCTTTCCCTTAGTTCCAGAACCCAATCACCTCTCCCACATACTGATGCTGAAATTTAATAGAAAATTATTCCTTTGTTTCAGAATTTTCTTGTTTTAAACCAAATGAATGTAGAAAGAATATGTATTAAATTCTGTGAATTATTTATACATTATCTTAGGGTTATGTTTATCAGATAATTTTATGACAGTAAATTTTAGAGGAAAAGCTGTAGAGAAATCACCAGAGCATATATTTCTGGGGTACAGGAGCTTTAAAATAAGTTGTTAAAGATTTAAGAACAAATATCATCAACTTTACAATGTCATCTGTCATTGTCGTTCATGCACCTTGACACACACACGTACCATACACACATTCAATGTAAACAGGTTTTAACTGGATGACGTCCACTAGTTCCGGATCAGAACACATCACTTCAACAAGGAGAGGGAAAGTTGTCTTTGGAGAAAATGGAAATGATGATATCCAGTTAATGGATTTTTACCTTGAAGAACGCTGAAGTCTACATGTGAGAGTGAAAGAGTTCGCAAGAATGTTTACTGAGTGAATTCTCATATCTGCTGCCCCACTGAGTCCATTTTCCCTGGACCAGGGAAGAGCTTCTGAGATGGGGAAGAGAAAAAGTTATTAGATGGGAAGAAGGCAACCGTCTGCCCCTAAGTTAGTGGGAGTTTATGGTAGGGCTGAAGGGATGATGGCAGAGCCTTACCCTATTAATCTTGGGGACTAAACAGTAAAGGCTACCTTGTCATATTTCTCATCTGATTTCCAACAGCCAACAATAAACAAACAGTCTTAGCCCTGGTAAAGGAGGAAGTAGATAAACCTGAAGGACAACATATCCCCCATCACCTTCCTTGGTAAGACCCTAAATGCCCTCCAGGGAGTAAAGAATAGAAAGAGCGTTCCTATCTTTAACCAAGAGCCAGACCTTGCCCTGGACCAGAGGAAACTGCACGTCTCAGTGGATGACAGCATGGCCCAGAGCATCTCCTGAGGACCCACAGGCATCCTACCAGGTATCATGTTGTTATATACACTTTAAGAAGCTTAGATGCTGCTCTGAGGAAAAGAGGGGGACAGCAATTCTGTCCTGAACTGACAGAATTGAAGCATTATTATGTTTACCTAGGAATGACTAGGAATATATTTTCTGTGGAATGGAGGATCCAGATAGAAGTTGAGTTAAAGTTTTAAAACTAAAATTATTGTATATCATGCTATGTGGCTTGTATATCATGCTATGTGAAAATTCATTCTTGCTATTGCTCTACAAATGACCTTGAGTTTCCTGTGCTCATACTTTGCCTAGGAGGAGCCTTTGCAGGACCGTATATTCTACTTAGTATTAGATTCAGTATATAAGTGACTATGAGATAGATGCCTGGTAACTTGGAGACCCATCTTAGAATGACATGCCCTATGTCTTCCTCCAACTACTCTGTCCTTCATCATTCTAGCTGGTCCCTATTTGGCATCTGGTTTCCTCCTTAGGTTTTCTCAGCCCATTCCTTGGCCTTCAGGCTCTCAGCATTTCTGTTTTGTTTGAACTAAGTCCTCTATGACCTGCCAGTACAAGTGAGTTTTACTTGCTCTCAGGACAGACCTGAACCCACAGGTTGGAAACCCAGGAGACCTCCTCTAGTTGACTATCCCCCAGGTGCCTCTTTAGATCTTCTCTCTTCTCTTCTTCACTCTGCTTGTTTCCCCCTAGATTCTCACCTCCAGATCCATCATGCCCTGTGGTCCCCTGGTTTCTGTTTGGACTTAGGCAATGGGAAGAGTGTCAGGAAATTAAAGGGACCAGAGATTAAAGGAAAGACAGTTCTCATATTTATTCCCATGGACTATGTTTTGGAAGAGGCTACATTCCTCCTCCAAGACTGAGATTCTGTAGTTGGCTTGTCAACTGCAGCCTTAGAAGTGCCAACTCTTCCTGCTGAGGCTAGTCCCTGGGTCCTTTACCACCTCATTTGTTCTTTTTTTTTTTTCTTTTGCCCCTTCTTCCGCCCCCTTTCCCCCCCATTCTGGTTCAAGCAGTTGTTTCTCAGTCTAATTGTGGAGGACACAGCTCCCTGGCCCATGCTGGTATTATGAGCTTTGCACTCTCCCCAGCTGAGCCAGTCAGTCGCCGGTCATCAGTCAGTAGCTCACAGCAGCTCACGCCAGCTGCCAATCACTCATGATGGCTGCTGGCCACTCATGGCGGCACATGGCAGCCCGTGGCAGCTCGTGGCAGCTCACGCCAAACTCCAGCTATTCATGGCAGCCCAGCTCCAGGGAGAGCTGTTGTTCACAGTCTTAGCTGTAGAGGGCGCAGGTCACTGGCCCATGTGGGAATCAAACCAGCGACTTCGGCATTAGGAGCACAGCGTTCCAATCACCTGAGCCACCGGCCAGGCCTGGTTCTTAACATCTTTATTAAACTCTTCTCCATTAACTTTTGGGGGAGATATTTGTGACCTGCTGAGTCCCCACCTGGAGCACTCCCACTACTGCACGTGAACTCACATTTGCAAGAATATCTGGAGACATTTAATTTTAAGATTCAATAGCTTTCGAAGGGCTGCTCCTTTCTAAAGTTTTAATACTTTTAATTCAATTTGGGAGATTCCTTAGAATAATCAATGTGGAAACTTGGAGATAGGTCACTCTAGCCTTGAGCAGGTCTGTCAGAGGGTGAGCAATTAGTATTTGAAGAGTTTGGCTGAAACACACATATACTAGAAGCCCATTCAGACCCCTGATGCCACTCAAGTCCCTCCAGGAAAAGAGGCTGGATTCACTGCTAACACATGGCAGGCAGAAAGGTCAATGTGCTGCCAGAAGCCAAACATCAAATCCTGACAGGGGTCTTTGCAGGGAGTAGCAGAACGGACCTGGGGAAAGAGAGCTGGGCAACCATGGCCTCCACCTCTCCTGGTCTCCTGGTGCCTCATTCTCAGAAAAGAAAACGTCACTGTCTAGGAAGCAGGAGCTGTGGCTATTTGATAAGCTCTGTTTTTTTTCTTAATCATCTTTCTAATATCCTGTATCTGTACTCATTTTACTTCCTAGTCTCTTCCTAGACTGAGAGACTGATACCCTCTTTGACTCACAAAAGCCGTATGTTTAGCTGGAAATAATGTAAGGTAATTTAGTCCTACATCTTCATTTTGAGGCATTATAACAATCAATTGTCCAACAAGGCAAGTGACTTCCAATGAGTAGCAGAGCTGGGATTGGGACACTTTTTTCTCTCTCCAAGTTCACTGACATGTTGCTGGATTGTGAAGCCAGCAAATCTGCAACCCACAGAATGGAGAAAGTGCCTTAAACCAAAGTGAAAAGAAACAGAGAGGATGAGGGTGTGAACACCTGACTGTTGTGATCTTATGGGATTCCCACAGACACTTGAATATGTGTATTGATGGTATTAATAGACAGTGACATCCGGTGATTTCCATTTGTTTGGACGTAGTTCTTGTGCCAAATAATAACCAAATGAAACTGTGTTGAGTCATATGAGAATTGCTTCCCAGGTGTACACTGGTCACTTTATGGCTCCAGGGCCTCTAGAAACAGCAGGCAGAGAGAGAGAGAGAGAAAGCCAATCCCTCCCAGTTCTTTTATCATAACAGTTCTGAGCTTAAATATTAGATAGAAAGAAACTCATTCATTTCACTTTTTATTTTATTTAGGGACACAGAGTTGAAAAGCTAAACAGTGTCTCTGCTCTCAGGTAGAGTAAAAAACAAATAAAAATACAGGCATTGAATAAATGATTATAAGATGGGTTGACCCAAGAAGTACTGCAGTGTATTATGAAAGCTGGAAGAGGTTTTTCTGAGGAAGGTATATCAAAGCTGAGATTTGTTGAATGAGTGAAACTTGGCTTAAAATATATATATACACATATATATATACACACATATATACATATATATTTTTAGATAGATAGAGATATATAGATATATTTTTCTCTACTGTTATATATATGTATATATACATACACATGTATATATATGTATATATATATGTATATATATATATATATATATATATATATATATATATATATATGTTATGGAAGAATATCCCAGTTATAGCAAGTGAAAGAAAGAAAGAAAGAAAGAAAGAAAGAAAGAAAGAAAGAAAGAAAGAAAGAAAGAAAGAAAAAGAAAGGAAGGAAGGAAGGAAGAAAGGAGTTTGAGAAGGCCTGGAGGTGTGGCATAAGTGAGAAATTGATGCAGGGCCTCATCCTAAGGGAAGGAAAGCCAGTAAGTGGGGGCATGAGGTGAGCTGGTATGTGTTTTTAAAGGATCACTCTGTCCTCCATATCCCGTAACTATATATATATATATATATATATATATATATATATATATATATATATATCAAGTTATAGTTGACATACGGAATCTGGAGTACAGCATAGGTAATAGAGACAATGGAATTGTAATAGATATATATGATGTCAGAGGAGCAATAGATTGTGAGGGCTGAGATGTCTAACTAGTACATTGTTTTGTACACCTGAAACTAATAAAAAAAGACCACTCTGGCTGCTCTACAGAGTACAGGGCAAGTACTGCATGCAGAAGGGCAATATATTAGTGATAAAGACTAGCATTCCAGGTCCAGAGGACGTGAAAGCAGATTTTCTCCCTCAGGATGAGATCTTTGACATATACTTCAAGTCACAGAATGCGAGGAAAATACAAGCCAACTTGATGCTGCCTCCCAGTGCACAGTAGGAGTACAAGGGGAGACGCTTCAGTCAGAAAGGGGATTCAGTTCAGGCTGAGTTCAGTGTGGGCTAAGGGGATAGTCACTGGGCTGAGTGGTGGGCGTGCTCCTGCACCCTCTCACCCCAGAGAGCTGGGTCCTTTGTCTCGTACAGAACTTTCCTTACCAGGTGCACAGGCTCTGCCTAGGCCTGTGTGTGCTGGACAGTTAGCCATTCTCTGCTCCTTTTCCCACAACCAGCTGGGTGGGTCTCTTACTCTTTTCCAGGTGGCAAGGCATGAAGGGGGGGCAGCTCATTGACCTGAGGGTGAGGGGCAGTCAATGGTCGCAGTGGCCAGATTGACCTGCGGGTGATGGACACTCAGCAGTCGGACTGGCTGGCTGGTCAGTGTCAGAGCCCCCTGGGCAAGAACAGCTCCCCAGTCCTCAAAGGCTCACATCTAACAGGGCGTCACTCATGTACGTTTGTTTCACAGTCATGGAACAGGTGTTTATGTTCAAACTGCTCTATTTCAGTCAAACTGCATTAGCAGCTTTGATAACTGATGCTTGTAGGATTTGAATATTATATTGAACAGTTTTCTAAAACACAGAGAGAAAATTTGAAGACAACGGTATTTTGTGGTAGTGAGTCTGTGTGGATGGGAGTTGCCTAAAAGGGCCTAGGCCACTGGGTAGTTTTCCCAGTAACCCCTCTCAGAGCAACCACTTAGCCGGTGGTGCAGGTGAGAACGTCATGGAGGCTTTTGTAAGGTGGTGGCACTGGATGGGTTACGTCATGACTGGAAATAGAGGAGACAGAAGAGAACCCAGGAGGTTTCTCAGATTTCTAGCTTGAACCGTCTGCGTGCTGGTGGCCTCCAATAAAATATGGAACAAGGAGAAGGAACTGATTGGTTCTTGGTGAGGTTAGGTGGGGAGAATGAAGATTACAAATTTAGTCTTGGACATGCTGAGTTTAAGGAGCTGTAAGTCACGTGGTACAAATGGAGGGTAAATGCGAGGATATATGGAATGGGAGTTCAAAAGAAAAATATGAGCAGGAGATACATCAGATTCAGCAACTTGAGTGAGGTAATTAGATTAGATGACTAGATTAGTAATCTAAGGGGGTAGATTAGATTACTAAGGAGAAAATGCAGAGAGAAGCAAGAGGAGAGATCTGCATAGAAGCCTGAGGCAGTCTGTGATTTATCACTAGGTGTAGGACAAGTGAAAATAAGACTGTTCATGATGTAGGATAAAAAACAAAGAATATGGGATTTAATGGAAGCTACTTTTTTTAAGATGATCAATAATATTGACTATTTCCAAGAGTTCAAATTAGAAACTTTAGATAAAATTTTTGGACACAGAGACATACATTTTGCAAGCAATTTATCTTAATATATTGTTCCAGGAAATTGCATTGCTCAAAGCCAGGCAGTCTGTGAGTGATTTATTGAACTTTTCCTTTGTAATGTTCATGATAAGTTTTTTTTTTTTTTATATTACACCTGCTTTAAAAATATTCACATTTAACTTTGTAACCCACTACATAAAGTTTTGGGGGTTTTAAAATTAATTCATTTGGATTATACCCAACATTATTTTCTAAAAAAATCTTTATGTTTCCCAGGAATTCTCCCTAGGCTTACCTCCCAGTATATATGAAGTAGGTTTCTCTACCAATTAGTTTTAAACCAGTGCCTCAACTTTCATAAGAGGAGGTCAAGCCTTCCCTCGTGAGCTGCTCATACAACATGTGTTCTCTTTCTTTAGTGGACATAATATTTTTCATTGTGAGAAGTAGGTCAAGGGAACAACCTAAAAACTGACCAGATATACTTTTGAAAAGCTCATTAAGAAAAAGCTATTCGTAATGGACACACAGCCTCTTTATTTCTATAAATTTGTGGTTCTCAATCTTTTCTGAAGTTAAGGTCCTTCTGATACGAGTTACAAACCCTGTCCTCTGATAAACCCGTCCACGCCCATGCAGGTCCAATTGTGTACACAGTGTGAACGATTCCTAGAACTCTTCTTTCAAAGTTTATTTATCAAATCCATTTGGGTTCTCGAAACTGATTGAAAAGATTTGTTCAAGATACTCCAAACATCTCCCAAGGTCACTGAGGAGCTGCTTACCTCGGTAACACTGTGGCATTTGCCCCAAAAGGTTTATTTTCATTGATTATTTTTTGATGATGACAACTGCGTAAGTTAAGACACATCCCCGTACAAACTCCTTGCTGTAATTATCCTTAGTGTATTGTCGAGGGCTTTGTTCATTACATCACACAGGATCCTGTTTAGGATAAACTTCAAATCAGAAATTACTGTGCTTCTCCTGGAAAAATGATTTGCCTTTATTTTATGAGTGCTCTGCATCATCTGTCTGTTTATATTCCTTTCTTCAAATTTACAGTTAGAAAGCTAAGAGACAAATCTGTGGCCCTTTGCTGATAAGTGTTTAGGATGTAAGACTGTTTGTGAGCGCTAACTTCATTACTGGCTCCACTTGACTTCTTCTGGGCTGTAACTTTATCATCGATGTCTTATTGGTGTTATCTATTTAGAAACCCTTTCATAAATTCTGTATAACAATTCAAAGAAGGCGGAAAGATGGAATAAAGGAATGCAAGGAAAAAAAGTTTTTTATTTTTTAAGGATGGCGGCTCTCACAGTGGCCCGTGTGGGGATCAAACCGGCAACCGTGGTGTCATTAGTACCACACTCTAACCACCCTAAAAAAAACCTTTTTTAAATGCTATATTCCCTTGCATTCAATTTCTTTCAAAGAAAGCAATACATTAAATATTTAACTCTAATATATACTTTAAAGTTTAATAAGACTTTAAAATTTTTAAATTAAAACTGAAAAAAGTAATAAAAATCATTTTGTTAATCCATGTGTTCCATTGGTGGCTACAAAGTCTCAATTACCAAAACTTTTTTTTTTTTACTATAAAACATTTAATTTGTTTTTTATTATTGAAACTTTCAAATATATGAAAGAGTTAGAGAAAATGGTATCCTGAACACTCGTGAAGCCTTCACCTGGATTTTAAAATGGTCAATATTCTGCCATATTTGCTTCTCTCATTTTTCTTCTGTTAAAGTATTTTAGAGTAAATACCAGGCATAAAAGACGCAATGAATTCTTACCCTATACGAAGTCAATATGAAAGGGCATACAGACAAAATTTTTTTGTAAACCAGAAAACAGAGAAATCCACATAACTAAATGACATATTCACAGTGACTAGCACACATGACTTAGGGGATAAGCATATATTTGTAGGAAGCAAAACAAAGCTTTCACGAGATGATTAGATGAATTTAGGTTGTTTCTGCATCTGTCATGTGGCAAATGAAAACACATCGTGTTCCGTGTCACCCATTTTAGACACATATAATGATGCTATTACAAATGTAGTCCCATCATTACTGAAGGCAACTGACACGATGCTGGTGGGTACCAATGGAACCGGCACAGTTGCTTTTTGTTAAATGAATCCCAAATATTTACAAATCCATCAGAACCACCTGTGGCAAATGTATTGGAGATGGTGTGAAGGGAAATGGCGTTGGCTGGGTGAATATGCTCAAAATTATTGTCTTTGAGTCTATGACACTTGAACACATGCTTCGTCTTTTGTACCTCTGAGGTTGGGTCCAAGTATCCAACTGCCTCTCAACCTTCTGTAGAGCTTAGTACATAACCCTGCTTGTTTGGAAATGCTCGTAGGCAGCCAGGTTGGGACTTCAGGCTGGACTCCTAGCGCTGCTGCTCGTAGCCCATGTTCCCTGAGTTCCACATGAAAGTTTCGGCCTGCCAGACGCTGAAAGCATCTACTATACCTTTTCAGGCTGAGAGAAGGTCCCAGCATCACAAGAAGTTCTGTGATCCCACAGTGAACTGTCTAATCCCAACTCCCAGTAACCATCATATTCACTTCTGGACAACATTCACCACATCTGATGGGACATCATGAGTTCCCACAAGATTCTTGATCAGTGTTCAAATCATGCATTTCCGATTGATGGTCTAATCCCCCACTCCAGGCACGCATTGGGTTGTAGAACGCACTGTCCAGGACAGGGCCCTTTTGTTGGTCCTTGGGCCACAAGGAATTGGCTGGCACATTGTGGAGATGCCTGGATGTGTTCCAGGAGGAGTCCTAAAGCAACTGGTGTTGTGGCCGAGCTTCACTGAGGAGATGCCATCCTCAGGTGGCTGGTTCAGCTGGAACATATTAGAACCAATCAGCTCAGCCGCCTCTCAGAAGCAGCTTTCTCACACTGGCTGCCTTCTTGCTTCCATCAGCAATTAAAATGTCACCTCTATGTATTTTAGTATGCATCTCTGAAAACTAAACTTGTTTCTACATAATCACAATAACATTTTTCCTAACAAAATGCATGATACTCTCCTAATATCACCAATTACCTAGTTTATCTTCAAATTTCCCAGTTATCCTACCCCCCAAAATACGTTTTATAACTGTCAAAACTTCTTAACCTTAGAATGTACGAGCTAAGCATACTCAGAGTTCCTCTTCACCTCAAATTAGCCATTTTGTTTCCCTCTAGATGCCAACATGCATGGGTATAGCTAAATGGTTAGTAAACATGAAATGATTCAATTGATCATATTGTGATCCCATTCAGTAGCAAGAGTTAACTGTAGACTGTTTAAATGATTAATAAAAATTATCCTCTAGGGTAATTTCAGCTTTCAATGTTACTATAAAATAAAGTGTCATTTATTATGAAATATCCAAAGGTTCCATTAATTTAAAATAATATGCATTAATTTTTTAAAAATAGGCTTACTGTACCAAAAACTTAGTAATTTACAGTGTTTATAACTTTGAAATAAAGTAAAGCTTCTCTTCCAGTTCTTTCAACAATGCTAAACAGTGTTACTCTTTTAATATTTGATTATGTTCTCTGCCCCCCTTTTAAAAAACTGGATTCTGTGTTAATAATTTACACCAGGCCTTGTATAATTTTCTGTTCCTATTGAGCATAGTCTTACTCTTTCATGTGCTTTAGAAATATTAGAGATAAATTTCCTTTTAAAAATTTTCTTTCAGCAGCATTACCTCATAAGCAATTGCCTAATTTTATAAAGCATCTGTATATCAGGGATCTGGCAAATGTTTTATTTTTAAAAACAAATTTCCAGTAAATTCAGTTTTCAGTTTACACTTATGAAGTCAAAATGTCAACATGACTCAAAAACAATACATTAAATTGCAAGTGAACTTTACAGATTTGATTTGGTAAAGATAGCACAAGATTCAATGAGACCGTGTGTCTACAGTGTGCCTGAGTGAGCAGTCAGAGGACGTTCAGGAAGATAACGTCAAAGGCCAGACCCACATCACTTATGCAAAGATCTTGCGGTGGAATTAACTTAATAGAATGAAACTTTTTTTTTTTTCCCAAAAAAAAAAAAAATGTCAAAGCATGTGGGGAATCTTACTGCAGTATCTTCTGCAATGAGAATTTTAGTAAGGAATAAACTGTGGAAAAGCATGCACTTAGGAATAAGGCAGAGGAAAAATAAGTCACTACACACAGGTTCCGTCTTCTATTTCTACCCCGAATGAATACCACTTATGACTTTTCCCCTCTCGTCAGTTTCTGGTCAATGGAAGTTTCTGGACAAAGGTTAAAATTATGTCAAGCAACACATTTATTCTTGATGTTTCTTACACACGAGCATCTCTCCACTCCAAGACCTTTTGGAAGGGGTTTGAACAACAAATTCTACACTTGTCCAGGAGCAATAAATTTAATGAAGTAGAAGATTTATTCTGGGGAGTTGGACGGCTGAAAGCCTTGGAATATATGATCCAGATTTTGAAACTGAGATACAACGTGGCAGTCTTTAAGCCATCAGTTGGCATTCCACATTCAGTTCTTACAAGAAATACATAGTCGAGGAAGGGGAAGCCATTAAGACCAGCTAACTCCTTCCAAAGGATGGTGCTGACTCCCACCTGGCATTTCACGTCACAAGAAAAGCAGAACCAGGACAAGTCACGATGGTATTCTGGCAAAAGACTGATGGGTTTTGTTTCTAATTTTTAGGAACTATGCACTTTACGCCAGTCGATTTTTACAGCAAAATTATCTAAACACCAAGATGTCAATACAAAGAGGCATTTCTGGAGTGATGGAACAAGGAACTCTGAAAATGATGTCCTTTATGAAAATAATGTAAACACTGGGATAAAAAAAATGTAATATTTTCAGTACTCTGGAAATAAAGCAAAGACTTGCAACAACCCAAGGAGCATTTATTTAAGAAAAACAACTGAATAAACAGTGGGCCATGTGGCATTTATCTTACCTATTCTCAGATCCTTCTTGGCAGTTCCACAGTAGCCTTGAAAATCATCAGCTTTGCAACCACAGTATCTGTGAAAACTAGCAGCCTGATAGTCACTGGAGAAGTCAAAATGGGTTTTATTGGGGAAAAACACAGCGGGATAGTAATTAGAGTGACAAAAGCATATTTTATTCGGGGGGAGGAGTATGGAAATAGAGGAAAAGAGACCTCAGTATAAAAATGGGCTCAATTCTCAACAGTAAGGGAAAGTGGGAATTTATAGCCAAGGAACAGAGTGGGTGTCAGTGGATGGAAAATTACTAAGAGTAAACATTAGGGGTAAAGGAGGAATTCTGAGTAAACTGGCCTCACAAGATTCTTACCAAAGCAGGCCAGGGAGATCAGACATCACCTGAGGAGACGGTGAAGGACAAGAAATTTGGTTAGATATTAAGAGTGACTATGCCTGACCACTGCACAGTACACCTGAAGCTGAACAATATTGTATGTCAACTACAATTTTTATATATATATATATATTCATGGGATGTGGAGTACAGCCTAGGGAATAGAGTCAATGTAATTGTAATCGATGTATATGTCAGAATGGCAATAGATTGGGGGAGGGTTATCATTTTGTGAGTGGTGTAAATGTCTAACTATTACATTGTTTCGTACACCTAAAACTAATTTTTTAAAAAAGAGTGATCACACAGCAAGGGTAGAGGATTGTGGGTAAACTTACTTAACAGGATTATAGCTAAACTGGACAATACAAAGACAAACATGAAGGCTTAAAAGCCATGGCCTAGTTGAGAGGAGAGTTTAAGGGAGCAGAGCAGAGTTTGGTCAAGGAAAGAATCTTTGTCACTTAAGAGCGTCTCAAAACGCCCCATGCCCAGAGAATAGTAACGATTTGACCTCACTGGTAGCTCCCCGAAAGCTCCATTCACAGGGTGTGCCTCTATACTGCCTCATTCAGAGCTCTCTCAACCCTAACCCAAGCCCTAACCCTGAGCCTAACCCTAACCCTAACATTAACCCTAATCCTATCCCTAACCACTGTCTGGCTCTTTGCATCAATTAGGGACAACTCTGAAAGGCCATCATAGCTCTCTCCACAGGATTAGTTGGGGCCTGTATTGGAAATACCACTCATTTTAACCTCTTCTCAGCTATCCTGTTCCCTCACTCATTCACAGCTATTCACTCCTGAATCTCCCCAACTCTGTCAAAATTTCTGCCCACAAATCACTAGTTCAGAGTCTGTTTCCAAGGGACCCCAACTTAAAATAGAAGTATTGATAATGCCAGAGAGAGAAAGGGTATTTGAAGCAGTAAGATCATTAAGAAGACAAAGGGAATGGAATTAAATGCACAAGTGGAATCTTGATGGAAAACAGAGATTTTTTTTTTTTTTTTTTTTCCATTTTGATAAGCAGGTTGGAGGGGATAGGGACAGGTGGGGGATCTTTGACTGAAAGTCATAATAAGACTGTGACAAATGGAAGAATTGTTCCATTAAGAAAGTTATGATACTGGGAGTATGTGCTGGCCAACCAAGTCAAATATGTGTCCCCTACAAGTGGAATTCAAGAGCAGAAAAATAAATCAGAAAGGGCTGGAAACCAGAGAGCTAGATAGGTATGGGGAAAACAACGAAATTCGCTCTCTGTCTTCCCACTCCAATAATCTTTTCTTTCTTTCTTTTTTTTTTTTTTTTTTTTCTGATAATCTGCTTTCCTTTCTCTCTTCCTACTTTGTTTATTTACCCTGGCCAAATTTATACTACCCATTTCACCTTTTATTTCCCCATGACCTCTGGTTCTAACTCCTGTTTTATAATTTATAATTCCTCTTTGATATCTGCTTGGCTGTAGGTCACCAGACTTTTCTGTATGAGCATTTGCAGAATATGATCAATGTCAGAGTTTAGAGATTTGGGTTGATTTTTGTTTCAGGGACAGTAAGCATGTTAAATTTGCATTCAGCCCCCTCTGATTGTAAGTTTAAATCCCAACTCATCTCATCAATCAAAACATGACAGGACAACCTCCAGGTCAAGAGTCCATTCTTAGTCCAATGAAGCTGTTAAATAAGTTTGGGTTTGGGGGTAGGGTTGTTTTGTATGCTGTCTACTCAGTGGGGACTTTGTTTTAATAATCCTAAGGCACCTGAGTAGTAAGTTATCATATGAAATTTTATAACAGTTAGAATTACTTTCCTAGGTTAAATACTTATAATCCTCAAATAATGTTCTCATTTTACATTTACATGGCTAAAGTACATTTCAGAAAAAATATATTTCCAAGGACATACTGGCCGTTTTATCTCTTAATTTTGAAAATTAGCTGGTCCTTTGTGCTTTTCCATTGAGATACTAATCTTTCACAGTAAAACATTCAATCTACATGAAGGCTAACTTAGTGAGCAAATATTACTTACCTTCATGATTTGTCTTTTAGTAGTGTTTAATAGCACCCCTCCCACCCCAAAGTAATGTTTTACCATTTTTCTTTATTTTTTAAAAATAGCTTTACAGAGACTCCCACCTCTAGACACAATAGATAAAAGGGATAAGATTTACCCTCTGACCACAAACAAACTATAAAACTGAACGTACTGGGCAACAGGCAGCATGTGAGTTTGATAACAGAAAGAAGGAAAACAAATGATGTAAGCCCTACAATCACATCAGATTTCCTTTTGAGGACACTTCCCAGAGCAGGGGAGGAACGCAAGCTGGGCACAGGAGTCTTACAGAGTTGAGGAGAGAATTCAGAGGTAAGGGGGCTGAGAGAGCTGCCCCTTGTGGCTACAAAGTTATTACACGGCAGGAACAAACTAGATCAAAACTCTTTCTGACTTGGGGGGTGAATAAATATTATAAAACATTAAAAATCGATTAAGTTGAATTCATCAAAATGGAGAAATTGTGTTCTTTGAAATGCACATGAACAAAATGAAAAAGCAAGCCAAATTTGGGAGAAAACATTTTCCAATACACATATATAATAAAGCACTTTTATGTAGATGACACAAAGAGCTCTCAAATTTCTATAATAAGATAGCACAGTTTTTAAAAAGTGGCACAATATTTGAGAAGATACTTTACCAAAAAAATACTACACAAATGACCAATAAGCACAATAAATGTTGCAGAGAAACGTTACACAATAAACGTTGCAGAGAATCAGAAAAATGTTAGTTAAAACAAAAATGAGATAACACAATAAATTACCAGAATGGCTGAAAAGAAAAAGGAGAAGGAGAAGAGGAAGAAAAGTATTGATGAGAACATGGAATAAGTGGAATTCTCATATTGCTAGTGGAAATTTAAAATGGTACAGCAATTTTGGAAAATAATTTAGCAATTTCTTACAGAGTTAAACATAGACCTCTGATACAAGCCAACAGTGCTGTTCTGAGATATTTATCCAAGAGAAATCAAAACATAGGCCTTGTATTCATTTCTTATGGTTGCTATAACAAATTCCCACAAACATGGTGGCTTGTTACAACAGAAATGTATTCTCTCACAGATGAGGAGGCCAAAAGTTGAAAATCTTATTACTGGGCTGAAAAAAAAGTGCTCACAGGGCTGCTTTTCCTCCAGAAGTTCTAGGAGACAATCCATCCCTTGCCTCTTCCAGGTTCTGGTGGCTGCTGGCATTCCTCGGCTTGTGGTAGCATCACTCCAATATTCAAGGCCAGCATCTTCAAATCTTTTTCTGCTCTGTCTTCACATTCTCTTCTCTTTCCTGTGTGTGTGTGTGTGTGTGTGTGTGTGTGTGTGTGTGTGTGTATTGAGAGAGAGAGAGAGAGAGAGAGAGAGAGAGAGAGAGAGAGAGAGAGAGAACCCTCTCTGCCTTTCCTTTTTTAAAAATTTATTTCCAACTACAACTCACATATGTTATGTTAGTTTGGGTGTAAAGCATAGTGACCAGATATTTCTATACCTTACAAAGTGATCACCCCGATAAGTTTAGTACCCATCTGAAACCATACATAGTTATTAAAATATTGTTGATTGTATTTCCTATATTCCCTAAGCTGTGCTTTACATCCCCGTGACCATTTTTACAACTGGCAGTTTGTACTTCTTAATGCTTTCATCCTTGCTTCCCAACCCCCTCTCATTTGCTGACCATCAATTTGTTCTCTGTACCTAAGAGTTTGTTTCTGTTTTGTTTGTTTATTTATTTGCTTTTTGAGATTCTACATATAAAATGCAATATGTTTTATTGTAATTAATCAAATCTCAGTGAAGTTGACTTCAAATATAGATTTTACATAAATAAGATTTGTTCATTTAAAAAAATTAAACTTCAAAATTAAAAAAGAATCTGATCTCCCACTACCCAAATTCACTTATGATATTTATCCATTTTTATTGCATGCTTTTATTTCATTTTAATGTTTACATGTCTTATCCGTTTTGAATTTATTTTAATATGAGTAAGAGATTTTTTTTACCTATGGCCATCCAGTTTCCCCAAAAATATTTGTTGTATAATCAATTTTTCTCAATTATTAAAAATTCCACTTTCATTATAACTAATTTTCCACATGTAACTACTTCTATTTCTGTATTGTTTATTCTGTTCAGCCACTTTGTACACTTTCCTTTGATTTTTTGCATTATTTTAAAATTATTTTAGCTTTAATAATATTTTGATATCCAGTAGTCCAAGTCTTTTCTCATTACTCTTCTTTCTCAGAATTTTGAAGACTTTGTTTCTGCACTTTTATTTCCATATGACTTTCTATCTTCATCTAAATTAAAAGGCAAAAAAAATATGACAGGATTCTGACTAAAATAGCTTTGAACATATTATTTTTTTTAGGTATAAAATGTCTTAAAATACCGAGGCTTCTTATCCATAAATAAAGCACATCTTCCACATATATCCAATATTCTTTTGTATCCCTCATGATGTCTGTAGTTTGTTTTATAAAGATATTTCTAGTGCTTTGTTACTTGCTACCTAAGGCTCAAAGTAATGTATACCCTCATTGGGATTATGCTTTTTAATATTGTAAAGTAATACACTTTATCCTAGTTCACGTTTCATCTTGAATTCAACTTTTTCTGATATTGATAATAGGTATACTCTAATATACCTTTGCCTAGGATTTTACTTTCAACTTTTCTGAATCACTTCATTTTAGGCAAGATTTACAATTGGCTTAATATTGAAACTTTTTTTGTCCACTAGAAGTGTGCTATTTGTGTGTGTTTATTTCACTTGTGTTTATTTTTGTAAAGAATGAAATTTATTTTATTTTAATTATGACATTTTACGCTTTTGTTTTTTACTTTTCATTGTTATTTCATTTCTTCTCTATCATGTACTACACAATCTGCTCTTTATTTGTTTACATACTTTTTTTTCCTAAGATAGATATTCTATATTTCATTTTAGTAGCAGTTGCTAATATGATTTCCCACAATATGATTATACCCATATTTCTCAATTTATCAGCTTCAGAAATAATGCAGTATATGTTAAATACCTGCTTAGTTATAAACCTTTTTGGTGAATTCTAATCTAACTCAATGTGGTTTACATAAAAATGGGAATTTACCAGAAAGCTATTATAGTATCTATCTAGTGGGATCCAAGAATGATTTCACTGCTCAGGCCATAGAAAGGAGAGGGATGTAAGTAGCTTTCAGGAGCTCCTGGGACTACGAATTGCAAAGCTATTGGCAATTCCATGTTGTTTTGTTTTGTCTTGTTTTATTTTGTTTTGTTTTGTTTTGTGCTTCTCTTTGTGTATCAGTTTAATTTATTTCTTACCATATGGGAAAAAATAGCTTTTCAATTTTATTTCTTACAGTTAAGCCATCTGAGAGATATTGGTTTGACTTCCTCGGGTTCTCTACTACAAAGGGTCACCAGATTTGCCTAATCAGATAACCCTCTCCTGGACCAACGGATGAGGTTACATTTGATGCAGTGATTGTTCCAGCCATTATCACATGGGTAGGTAGTCACGGGAGGCCATGTGGTATTCAGAATGGCAGGGTTTTTGGCAGACAAAACAGTGTGTCCTATACTCTCAAGATGGGAAAACTATCTCTCTTTTGCCCCCATCACCCAGTAACTTAGGAGTTGTGGAAATTTCTGGCTTTATTTTTCCCCTAGTACCTGATCAACATTCTGTTTTATGTTAAATAAAAAAAGAAAAGATGCATAACGTGTAGAGAGAAGCAAACATAAGAGACAGAGAGAAAGATGCTTGGTATTTGAATCCACGATTGCAGTCTATTTTGTTTGCTTCTTAAGCCTGGCTCCCTCCCTTTTGGAGTCTCCTGCAGAAACTATGATCATCTGACATCTGAAAGGGTCACTGTGGAAAGCTAATACAGGGAAAGCTCTACCCAAATCTCTGATACCCAACTACAGTGTGGTTGAATCTCCACCTTATTTTTGCAGTGTCTTCATCTACCATCACAATCTTGCCAGAGAGTTTAACAAATGTAAAACACAGTGCTTTGTGATGCTAATAAATCAGCCTCTACTTGCCCTAAAAGTAGGTACTTCTGTAGATAGATCTCCAGCTTTTTTCTTGTGGTTTTCATATGTTGCTAGGGCTCTTTTTCTTAATTTAAGAAAATTTATTTCTGTTTCAAGACATGAATGTGTTAGGTAAAGTCCCAAATAAACCAATAGGCCTTCCTAGCGATATCGCTCCATCTATAAGGTAATCCACATCAAAGAAAGATGTTTTAGAGAGGAACAAATTACATGTATATATTTCTCTGAAGGTATAAAGACAGTTTGTCTTCAGACTTCAACAGCCTCTGATAGAAAGCCTGTTAAAGGAAAAAATGGCACTTCTGGGCAAAGTAACTTTTGAGCTCTGTCAAATCTGTCGATTAGTGACTCTTTGAAGTAGCGTGGGCTTAACCTTTCCAACAGCCCGCTCATGTCCCAGTGCTTTTCTTTCCAGATTTAGTATTTACATTGCCTATTGGAGTTTTCTCCATTTATCTAATTTGCTGCAATATCATATGTGTCACTGAGCTGGAAAGTGCATGCTGTCTTGGTGTCCCTTGTGAATCTTAACAGATATCTACTATATCTTGTTCCTATTCTTTGTGGATTTTTTTTTTTTTTTTTTTTTAAGAAAGCAAGAAAAGGTTTATTGAAAGTTAGGCAACGAGAATGCCCATGGCAGTCTGAGGATTCTTAATAGGAGCTTTCAGTTTCCCTTACTTTCAATGCACATAGCATTTTCCTTTCTATTTCAGATTTTTATGGCCATTTTCACTAGTGAATTTCATAATTTCTCTCTCGTAATGATTTTCCCGTTGATCATATGAGTTCTGTATGTAAAGATCGTTAACTCTTTGTCATGCATTTTGTCAGTATTCTCTGTCTTTGAACAAACATCTTAGGCTGCTCCACAATACCCTGAATACCTTTACTCTGGGACTCCCATGACCACCTGGCTATTTGGTTTCTGTTACTTACTAGCTGCCAGCCCGAGTTCCTCCTATCTTATTGCGGCCAATAATACAATTTAACTTGCAGTCATCCCATGGTCGGCTTTTAGCTAAGCTGGGGCTTACCTAAAAAGCTAGAATTTTTTTCTATGGACCCTATTTATTCATGAAGCTCCCGTACTCTGGAAATCCCACAATTCATAAAAGTCTCTATTTCTGCATTTGGTTTTCAGGAGTCTCAAAGTGAAAGCTACAACGTGCAAGGACTCCTGGCTGCAGTGACACACACTAGCCCTGAAGTGCTAGCTCCTGTTGGTCAGGCACTGTGGAACTAAGGTCTATCCTTTCCACAACATACCTTACAAGAGCCACCATGGATGCAAGTGGGCTTACATGACTGCTCTCTATTTGACTTAGATGATCAGAGAGGGCAGAAATCTGTTCTTTATTCATGGCTTTACCTCTTGGAATCACTCTAAAGCTATGGCTACAATTCTCAGAGCTCTTCATTAACTGTAGAGTCTGAACCACAGAGTCAGAAACAGCATGCATTTTACTACCGCAAAGCTGAGACTGCTTACTTTCCAAATCAGATTAGGCAAATGTCTTTTGCCTTCCTGTATTTTACCTGCATAGGGACACACCTACAGTGTGTGAGGCTCTGGGTAAATATTTTTTTGCAAGGCCCTATCTTGTTTTAACACATTGCTTAAAAATGTTGTACGAAGTTCTTGGGCACATGTGAGGGACAGTGATTTTTCCACAAATATTTTAAATAAGTTGAAAAGAAGTACTTGAGTGGTTGTTTATCATCCAATTAATGCACATGAAGATTCTTCATTCTCAGTGACCCCAAATCAGCACATTAGCATCACTCTCGTTGTCCAAAATGTGATCCCACGAAAGAAATATGCCCGAATCAATAGAAGGTGTCTGATTGCCAGGCTATCCTCCTGTAATGCCACCCCACCATGAAAACCCAAGAAGCCCCATAAATAAGAGCTGTGGAGCTCCTTGGACATCTGGTGAACCCCACACAAGGGATAGAGGATCAAAGAGCACCCTAGAGGGAAGAAACATGGACCAGGTCCTACTGGGTTCTGGTCCAGGCTCAGGGCACCCTAGCCAGAAGGCTAGTCCTACACACTAAGTTGTGATTTAGAAAATTTCAAGGAAGGTATTCCAAAGTCTGGGGCCTCTGGCAACCTGAAGCAGGGATCCACTTGCTTAGGTCAGGGCAGAACTATCCCAGTATATACATGCTAAGGGTCTATTTCTCATCACCTGCTCCTTGAACTGGTTTGCAGGTTAATTTCTTTCAAGTTGTAGAGTCATAAAAATATACAAGTCACCGTAAGTAATGGGAGTTTATTAAAAGGCTGCTGCAACTTCATAAGTTATATAAATGTCTAACCACTATGCTTTATACCTGAAACTAATATAATATTGAATGTCAACTATAATTGAAAAATTATTATTTTTTTAGTTTTCAAAAGCATGCTGCAGCATTTCTGCCCCAGATCTCTGCTGTTTTAGTATCACTTTCCCCCTTGTGGCTGCTGGCAATTCTCCTATACTCTTTCCTCATCCCAACCTACGTCAGCCCAAACCAGGAAATCTAATTTGGTCAGTTGCTCACCATCTGATATGGAATGTTCTGGTCCCGTTACGCCTGGCTAGTAGAACAGTATTGGTCTCCCAAAAAGGCCATCGCCGTTTTCCTCAATAGAAACTGTGCATCAATCAAGTATTAGGAGGCTTCAGGATCTGTCCAGTGCAAAGTTCTTGATATGTTTTATCAGACTGTCTTCCAAAAGGGCAGCCCCAATTTACCTTGCCACCAGAAACGTGTGAGAGCACTCCTTTCTTAGTATATTTGTCAATGACGAAGAGACTCATTCTTTTATAAATGGTCAGCTAAGGTGGTAGACAGAAATGCTAGGGTATTGTTTAAATGTATTGTGTGATTTCTTAATAGTAATACTAGTTATCGCATCATATACTCTTTCATCAGTTAAATTTTCTACTTGTGAATTATTTGTTTTGTTCCTTTACTCCTTTGTCAACTCAGAACTGAGTGTTTTCATGTCTATTTCTGTGCGCTAATCATAACTTAAAGATAGTGGCCATTTGTTACTATGGTGCATCTTTTCTTATCTCCTCTCTCTCTCCCTCATCTTATTTTCCTTCTCCTGCCCCCTTCCTCTCCCTCTATTTTCTCCTTCCTGTTTTTTTCTCTCATTTTAAAACTATGGATTAGTTTATCTTTTGATGAACATAATTTCAGAATTTTTCAAATAATCAAAACTATTAATATTTGTCTTTGTAATTTTTCCATCCTTTTGGCTCTTAAATAGAGTTCCTTTTTTAATTTATAGGTTTCCTAACATTTAAAATGTCTCTAGTTTTAATATTTCTTTGACCTAAAATATTTATTTTAACACATAGATCAGAAGGAGCAAAATGGGTAAAGGTGGTCAAAAAATACAAATATCCAGTTATAAAATAAATAAGCCCTGGAGATGTAATTACAACATGGTGACTATAGTTAAAAATTCTATATTGTATATTAGAAAGTTGCTAAGAGAATAGAACTTAAAAGTTCTCATCATAAAAAAAAAATTGTAACTATGTAAGGTGATGAATACAAACTAGACTTATGGTGATCATTTTGAAATGTATACATACATCAAATTATTATGTTGTACACCTGAAACTAATACAATGGTATATATCAAATATATCTCAATAAAAAAGTTTATTCTCCAAACAGTTAATTAAATAATCTTAGAATTATTTGTTCATATAGTGAAGTAAGAACCTATATTAAAGCTTTTTAATAAATAAGTTATTTTACATCTCTATTAATGCAATGACAAATTCTGTTCCATTTATTTGTGACATCACCCTTTTTCTTTCATACATTTTTATATAAAATAGTGTTTGTGTCTCAGAAATAGAGAATGGAATAGACTTTATTAAAATGCCAAAGTAAATGGAAGATATTCACAGATTACTCAACAAATAACCTATGTCTCAAAAGTGACATCAGTTTAATTTTATTTCAAAATCAAGGAAACATTTCAAATAAAAAATATAACTAAAAAAGTCTCCAGTTTTTGCTTTAATTTCACATTTTATACATTGCACAATATTTACAAGAGGGAGGAGACAATAATTCTAAAAGATGACTAAATTCACCAGAAGATTTCTGCTTTTATTTTCTAATTTGTGAGACAGAAATCAGTTTTTATTCCCAATATAAAATCTAGATAAAACCCATAAACTTTGCTTACTTCCCATGTTAAACGTTAAGGATTTCATACAAGCAAAAGATAGTCTTGTTACTAAGTTAATGATCTCCTGAAATCTTAAAAACAACTTAAAACAAATTGGTTATCCTGTGAGCCTTTTTGTTTTTCTCTTTTCTTTTTCCTTCCTCCTTCCTTCCTTCCTTCCTTCTTTCTTTCCTTTCCTTCTTTCTTTCATTCATTCTTTTTTTCTTTCTTCCTGGTATATTGTATTAGAGAGCATCTATCTATAGACATCATTAAGAATAATTACAATAATTATCCTTGAGGGATAATAAAAAATATAAGTAAATAGAAATAAGGAAAGAAAATGCTCTACAAAATCTCTGTTATATAAAAATTATTACATTCTTGAGCCATATTCAGACAGTATTAGCTGGGACCACTGCATTGCAGAAAGTAAAATAAGAATACTTTTTTTTTTTCACTGAAAATCCTAATCTTCAGAAAAACAAAGAGCAACATAAGCTAAATATTTACCATGTCAGAAATAAACCACAGGACTTTTGCGTCATTATCCAGTGAACTTGTGTCCTTAAATGAAAAAAGGATCGTTAGGCATTTGGGTCACTGAAGCTCTTTGGTACCCACATTTGGGGAATGTACCTTTCATTAAAAGGATGGCCATTTGTGGAAGTGGACTCCTTATACAACTGCACCAAGGACCATGTAGCATGGTTTAATCATTGTACAAAGACACGTCACAGAATCTGAGGTGGAAAATCATAGAGATACAAATGAGGGATGATGCCTAATGAGTCAATCCAGGAAAGAATGTTCTTCATGGCTGTAACATCTATTTCTATGACAAACTTTGTCCCCACTGACCCTTACTTATTTGTCTATGAATTTAAAGAGTAAGGTCCCTAGGTAAAGTGCTTTCCCAGTTGCTAGATTTAAATCTAAAAAGTAGAATTTACCCCTTAAGAAAAATGTAAGCTCAGTGTTAAAGTTTGTTTTTAGGTCAAATGTGTTGGATTTACAGTTGTTGCTTTTCTAACAACATAACGACAGTGAAGAAAAGTAAAATTATCATGTTAGTAAATCCAAGGATTCTGCCTCAGTGATGTGGATAACTGTTCTTAGGCAAAGCACAAAACTCTGTGTTAAATTTGAAGCATCTGTAATGTAGCTTCCTTTTCTTTATTCCCATACGTCTCAAAAATGAGTGGAATCAAGAAACTTCAGAATCTTCTATTTTCTGTCATTTTGTGCCCACATAATCCATTAAAAATCCAAATTGTAAAATGGTTCACTTTTCATTCTAAAGAAGGTGAAATCAAAATTCCTTTGGACAGAAAAAAAAATTTAAGTTACACTGATTTTTTCCCCCTTTATAATCACATTGGATAATGAAGATTAGAAACTGCAAATACCTTGTCTTTATTTTAATCTAAAATATATATGCTGTATCACTGCTGATTCTTAGATTAGAATCACTACCTTTAATAATCCTTACATTGAATACAAAATATATAAATATACAACTATTTGGGAAAATATTACTTTTTTGTGAGACAAGGAAAAATGTGATCAAAGAAAATATGTTTTACATCGTAATGTCCAACTTGCATGAGCATATTTCACCTTGGGAACTCATCAGTCATGTGTCCTCAAAATTCTGTTTAGTCTATTTAGACTATCCCTTCAAGAACAGACAAAATAAAAAAGAAACAAATTAAAAATGAAAGCACCCTACTCAGGAATCTGGGAATGCCTTCATGATCAACTCATAGGGAGGTGGGGGCGGTGGTGAAAAGCCAGCTCGAAGACTGTTACTGGACCAGTGGAAATCAGGACGGCTCAGGCTACGAGTAGTGTCGATGGTGGAAGAGGTACTGGAAGAAGGAAGCGTCATCAGCTGACTGTCAGTTTCCACAGGAAGTGGTGGACTTTGCAGAAATGGGTGGAAAGTTGAAGCTCTGAAGCTTGATTTTCTTGGAAAAGAATTTCCTTGTTCCAGGGAAGCTTGTCGCTGGAAAGTGAGACTGGCCAGGCTGAGGTTGCTTCGACGTTCACAGCCACTGTGGCGGTAAAAGCCAGTCCTGTTTAGGCCGTGAGTGTAAGAAGACCTAGACCGCCGACTTGAACTCCACTGTGAGATGCGGGCACTGGCTCGTCTTCGAGACAGACATACAAGCAGAGCCCAGATAAATCCTCCAATGACAAGCCCAATTGCCATGGACACTGTGAAGGATATTATAAGCTCATCTGAAACAAACAAACAAAAACAAACAAACAAAAAATAGGTAATTTGATTTGTAAATAGGGACTCAACTGAAAACACAGGACAGAGTACAAAAAGTAACTATGACATGAAACACATGATTCATTTAAATAGTTTTTAAGTTAGGGAAATAGAAGATGGTACTAGGTGGATGTGAATAAATAGAAAGTGTTTGTTTCCATTTATTTAAACAAAAAGACATAAAATAGTATTTTCAGCTGTAGCACTCCATGTTGCTTACATTATTTTATTAATTTTAAGAAATCAGTAATAAAAATAGTCTCAGTTTTTTAAAAAGGCCACTATTTGGCTTATAAAATTTTTATAAGGTTGCAAATGTAGTCCAGAAATTATTTTGATATGAGTTACTGTAGTAACTAATGTGCCAAAAATGATAAAGAATTTCGTAATCATATTGACTGTGTATTTTCCTTTGTCTCTGCTCATCAAACTAACTGATGTCTCCCACCTGCGGGCTTCATGATGTCTCACTTCCTGTGCTCATTCTGAGACAGGAAGTGCTGGGGCAGAACCACCTGGTGGGCTGACTGATTTATGTTAGATTTCCTGAAATTCTCGACTGTCACATATTTCTGACTCATTGATGGCATGACCTATGCAGACTACTGGCCTCTTTCTTGGTCCCCAAGTTCTAGTTCATGCTGCTGTCATGCCCTTGTTTTGATAATAAAATTCCTGTCCTCTGAATTTCCACAGAATCTCTGCTCTACATTAGTATCCTTCAATTCACTGAACTTGTATTTGTTCAGATTTCCTGTTCTGGTGAGGGAGATCTATTTTGAGTACTTGGATAGAGATCCATTTTGAGTATTTGGATAGAGACTCAAGATCCATTTTGAGTATTGCCTTTTGGATAGAGACTCCTAAATTTCATTAACAAAAATTGGTTACTGTTAAATAGAGGGGTAAGCTATCTTATCTGATTATCTAAGGATTCTGTATTGAGAGAGTCATGACTAGAAATTAGCTAATTGGAGTGTTGAGACGGGGTAATAAACAAACAAAACAAGGAGGGGCTGAAAATGCTTTGAAGTTCCTCCCATGAAGAGGTAGAATCTGTTTCCCTACCCTGTGAATCTGGGCTGGCTTCATGACTTGCTTTGACCAATGGAATGTTATGGAAATGATTCTGTGCAAGCCAGAGCCTCCAGAGGCCTTTCAGCTCCCACCACTCTACTCTTGGGAATCCTGCAATTGTTAGCATATGTACAAATCTAAGCAGGCCTGTTGGTTGGTGAGAGATATATGGCTCAGTTAACCCTATTGCCCCGTCCAAGAGCCTGGTAATTTTCAAACATGAAAGGGATCACCTAGATAATTCAGATGCTACTCAACACCAAAACTGAGTGTGACACATGAGCAAAAATCAACAGAAAACCCATTAAGCTGATCCTGGCCCAAACTGCCAACCCACAGAATTGTGAACTAAAATAAATGATCATTTTAAGTCACTGTGTTTTGAGATGAATTATTACACAACAAGAGCTAATTGATTCAGGATTCCCAACTCATCTCTATCTCTAACATGTTGTGTGATTTTTAGGTAATTTGTTTAGACTCATTGATTTTTATTATTTTCAACGGAGTTATTTTATGATTGCCATGGTTTTTTTTTTTTCCAGTTTATTGTTGTAATCTATGACAATATATAGAAAATCTATAATCCAGGAAAAAAAAAAAAGCCAATGTTAATAGGTACCTAAGAATAATTATTACTTCTTAATTTTAGCATATATTTAGTATATTTCCACCTTTTATTTTCACATTTATCTCCTATTGAAAGACTATATTTTTGGGTTTTGCTTTCACAGTTATCTCTACAGATGTTTATATCAAAGTCTTCTAAGACAATTTTTTATATCAAATCTAAACAGTACATTTTCATAATAGGAAGATGACTGCTGAATTACAAGATGATTTAGGAAAAATTTGTTAGACCCAGTATTGTTCTTACAAAATGTGTCTCACAAAAATAATATTGAGTCATGTCCATAACATTCAATCTCTTGAGATAAGGATTTCATTGAGTTAGGCTCTATCTGGCAAAAGCAAATAAAGTCAAAACATGAAATTAGCCTTTTTAGTAATACAGTAAAATTCCAGATTAATTTCTAACTATCAGTGCCTCAAATATTTGGAACCTAAAAGAGAAGTTACAGGAATTCAGGATTGCCAAGGCATTGGCAGCAATGTAAATCAGAATTTCCTGACATTTCCTCCAAAAAAGAATAGAGAACAACAAAATTAACAAATAAAACTACACAAAAATCCTTGCCTTCAACATAATTAGAAGACAAAGAACATGCAATTTCAAGTTACCTAAAAAATGAACAGATTAAACACAGATACAGATACCAATACATTTTCTCCCAGGCTTCTACCACAAGCTTTCATGGAGAGGGAAGGCAATTCTGGAAAAACTGAAAATAATGAAAAGGTAGTCTGGTTCCTGAGCACACTTACTATAGGAAAGGCACTTTCAAGTACATATGGGAAACAATGAGGAGGCAGTCTTAGAAGCAATCCCTCCCTGAGGAAGAAGAGGGTAAAGAATCTAGTACCAAAAGATCACATCTCTCATATGATTCCATTTACATGAAATGTCCAGAACAGACAGAACTATGGAGATAGAAAGTAAATTAATGATTGTCTAGGACTAAGGGAGAGGTAGGAGGGAATGGGACTCACTGCTACGGGAACCAGATTTCTTTTTGAAGGACAGAATGTTCTCAGATTAGATTGTAGTGAAGGTCACGCAACTCTGTGACAATAATAAAGACCATTTCATTGTACCCTTTAAGTGGGTGAATTATAGGACATGTGGATTATATCTCAATAAAGCTATTTAAAAACAAGAAAGAAAGAAAAGGAGAGGTGTTTTTCGGAAGTCACACAATGAAGGAGAAAAGAGGGACGAGCAAGGGGGAAATTTAGGATCCTTCAAGACAGAAGAAAATTAAAAACAGTCAAATAACTCTCAATCCCACTTCCACGTCCACACTCTAAAAATAAAAATCAACCAGTACAAACACCATACTTTGTCATACTGAGGAAAGGAGAAATCTAGAATGATTCCCAGGATTCTGGTGTGGGCAGCCAAGGGAGAATTCCAGATTTGATAGCCTGTTATGAACAAAAATACTTGGGAAATTGTGGTAAAGCAATATTATGTATTCTGTAGTCATACTTCCCTGAATCAACAGCCTCCGCAGGAGAATTTTGAATATCAATCACTTCAGATATCGATAGAATCAGAGATACGGGGTTTTGGCTAAAACAAACTCAAAAATGCCTTGGCTCAAACTTCTTATTGTCTTGATATTGAAAGAATCTAAGGTTTGTGTGGTATAACTAACATTTGATTTATTTTGATAATTGAAGACTGACCACTAGCACTGGTCAGGGGACTATTGCTTTCACTCATGTGGGACATAAACCGAGAAGACAGATACTCAGGTTCCCAAAGTATATGCCCTTGCTTTTGTGGATAAGCTTATGTAACCACTAGGGCCTGACTGAGGAACCTAAATATCTCAGGATATAAGCAGGTGTAGTAAATGAGACCAAAGAGATACATTCACTTTATTTCAACTAAGTGGAGATGAAAACCAGGATCTCGAAGCAGATTCAGTTACCCAACAAAAGTATTTGAAGGTTCCAAGAGCTCCTGTACATGGTCTCAATGTATCTATTTCCCCTTTAAACCTTCCTATAACTGTCTCTTCTGACAAATGTTCCCAGTGGTTTATCTATCGTAATAAATAACATCAGGTTCAAATTCAGGAAAATAATTAGAAACTTAAAAAGTATAGGATCAAAAGAAAATAAGTTCTTGTCTATTAAAGTGATTGAGAAAACTAACAAAGACAACCAAAATACATGGAGTCAGACGTACATTTATGTGCCAGATGACTGTTTGATTTCCAAAATATTGTTCTGATATAAGAAAACAAGGGTCATTTCCGAACTCCAGTAGACGAGTTGTTAAAGAATATGTTCCACCACCAAAAGATTCTTAAATGACAAATTTTTGTGACACTAAAACTAGAATTATATTCCCAGGAGAATAAATAAATAGATTTTAAATGATTATTCTCTATGGCCTGATAATATCTCTATCTGACACTGTAAATCTAGTGTCTGTGCCCAACATTTAGGGAAATGGCAAGCAGAATAGAAAATTATGACTCAAAATATATGATTATGATAAATAAAATCATATTATACAGATGTCTGAAAAGGATTAAATTATAAATTTTAAATGTACGTGGGAATTATGAGAATAATATATACACATTAATAATAAATTTTGAATGAATATAAAATAAGGTAAGAAAGAGTTACAGATGTTACAAAATTACATAGAAAAAAATATTATAGTGCCTTGGATATGGATTTGCTTAATCTTTGTTGTTCAATTGAGTGCACATGCCATGAAAATGACATCCCTATCCATAAATTCAGTTAAATATCTATTTTAGAAATAATTGCACTAATTCTTATGTCCTTGTTACATGTGCAGAATGTTTTAATAGTTACAAATGATAATAACATAAGACTCTCTCTAGGACTTCCTGAAAAATATGGTAAAAAGCTTATCTATCTTGTTAAGCTCCCTTAAATACAAACTGCAAAAATAAGTGTGGAAATGCAGAAAAGCAACAAGAAAGAAAGGTCAAGAGTCACAGTTATAATAGCCTGCTCCAAAGTGGTCTTCCATAGGATTCTTTTTGTTTAAAGGGAATGATTTTTCTGACCCAAACTGTAGAATCCAGAAAAAAACATGTAATAAACACAACGTCTATTGGCTATACAGCTTTAAATTTTCACATGTAGAATTCAATTCTGGTCGACTTCTGACAATAAATTTCAGGAGCCTTTCTTAAAAACCTACTACTATAAAAGCAAATGTACCTGAAAAAATACATTTGTTCAGATATTCTTTTTTTGAGGACAGTTTGTCTTATTTCTCAACAATCTTAGGGAAAGAAAAATGAGCCATAAGTTTATTTCGTATAATTACAGTATAATGCAACTAATGAGAAGAAACAATTGCTTTTTAAAAATGCAGCTATTCCTTGGAAGGCAAAAGAAATAAACTCTAAAATCAGTAAAGTATGGCATATAAATTAGGTATTGTTATCCTAACTTGTAACATGTATCGATACAACTCACAAGGGCCTGACGGCCCGTAAGTCCCCAATGAGCGATGACGATTATTATAATGCTTGCACAACTTACCCACGTCGTTTGGTCTACCTTGGCCTAATGACAACAGTCACTGTACTACCTTCCAATTCTGAGATTCTAATATTGAATCTGGGTTTTAGTAAAGCTACTCAATACCTCAAATTCTTTCTATCAGTATTAAAATTTAGTAGAGGTCACCATCTAGTGGCCTTCAGTTGAACTGTTCCAATATCTGAAAAGTGATTTTTTGACAACAGAACGTTCACAAAATCCTTTGTAATTTTAAGAATCATAAACTTAGCTATGACCCAAGCAGGCTATGCTGTCCCTGGTGCCCTACAATATAAAGGAGAATGGTTCTGGCAATAAGATGTAGGCAAAAGGTTTTTAGAGAGAATAATATTTAGGGCAAAGAAAACTTCATTAATTCCAAGAATTTAAACAAAGAGTAAGTATTTTCTATGTGTAATTCATCTGCCAGAAAATCCCAATGTGTTCCATTTTCACAATACCTGTATATCCAGAATTCAACTTCTTACTAACTACTCTGCCACCTCCCTGGTCCAAGCGACATCGTCTTTGACCTGGAATATGGCCATGGCCTTCTCTCTGGTCTTCCTGTTTCTATCCTTGCAGGAAGATAGGATAGGAATCTATCCTATTCTCCCCGAATACACTCTATTCTCAATATAGTAGCCAGACTGAACCTTTGAAAATGTAATCTCAAATCGCATCACTTTTCTGTTCTAAACCCTCTGTTTCTTGAATAAAAGCAAACTCCTAAAGATGGCCTTCAAGTTCCAACATGAGCTGTTACTATTTATCTGCGCTCATTTCCACTGTCCTGCTGCTCAGTGAACTCTGTCTACACTGCCTTCTTTGCCAATCCTTAAACACTCCAGACGTGCTCCTGACTTAGGGCCATGCACTAATTGTAACTTACTCCTGAAGTCCTTTCCCCAGCTACCTGTATGGATAATTTCAGGTTTTTGATCCTATGTCCACTGCCATGTGAAATGCACCTAAAGCCACGTTTAGAGGAAAATGTATAGCTCTAGATGCATGCATTTAAAAAGAAGAAAGTATGAAAAATCAGTGATTTAAGCTTCCGTATCAACAAGCTTGCAAAAGACAACTAAATAAAACATAAGTAGAATACAGTAAATAAGAGAACACAGAATTTTATGACAGATAAAAAGCGACACACAAAAATGAAAGAAAAAGTGAGAACCAAATGTGGTTTCCAAAAATAATAATAAAGATTGATAAACTACTGATTGGAATGACCATGAAGGGAAGGAGGAAAGGGGTTGGGGGGCAGGAAAGCGAGAGAGAGAGAGAGAGAGAGAGAGAGAGGAGAGAATGAATTACCACCCAATATCAAGAACAAAGAAGATAACACTAAAACAGATTATGTAGGCATTTGAAACATGAAAATAAAATTCCAAGTAAGCTTTTGCAGACTACACTTATACATTAAAATACTCTGTATACTAGAAGTAAATTATTGGGAAATGTAATTATGATATTATAATAGCATCATTAATCATAGACTAAATATACACTGAATTCTTTAAATACTTTTGTGTATTTGAACATTGTCATAGTAATATATTGGAAAAAACATATGAGAGAGTATTATGAATAACTTTAAGATAATATATTTGGAAATTTAATTCAAATTGGCAAATTCCTGGAAAACACAAATTACCCTAAATTATAGAAAAATCAATAGAATATTTGAGTAGTCCACTATTGTTAAAGAAATTGACTCTGTCATTTGAAACGTTCCTATTAAACATACTACTGATAATTACACTGTTGAATTTTTTCAAACATTTAGAAATAAACAAGGACTATCTTACACAAACTTTAGCAGATAATAGAAAACCAGGGAACCCTTCCCAGCCTGTTTTAGGAGACTTGCATGACATTGACATCAAAACCTGACAAGGCTGTTGCAAGACAAGACTGTTACAGGCAAATTTGTCTCATGAACGTAGATGCGGAAGTTTAAGGTCAGGGACTTATTAAATGAGATAGCTTTCTAAGCTCCCCCCACCCCTACTGAGTCACAGTTTCTGAACATGGAGTCCAGTGAGAAATGAAATTTCAAGAGTCTCTCTGCATAATTCAGAGGCAGCACTTTTAAAGGCAAGCCTTTGCAGATACTTACTTTTCAAACTTTCCACTTAACTGAAATAAGAGAAATAATTAGTAGGCAGTTAACATGCAATAATGCATAGATGTCCAAGAGTTTTCAAATACAAGTTAAAGATAGGCATTTGAAATACGCAGTATTTGCTTGGTGCTCAGGAAGCAGGAATCCAGAGACCATCATTGTGATGTATGTCCAGCCCATAAGCTCGCTCCCTCCTGACTCCTCTAGGAAAACCCTACCCCCATCTGCTAGGGTATCTCTAGGAGCCATGGTTATTCTGGAGGAAGACGAATCAGATTGTGAGACTTTAACAAAGGTTTTCTCTCCTTGACAGCACCTGACTCTCCAGCAAATCAATTCACAATTATTTTGGAGAGGATTAGTGTTGTTAGAAAAAGTCGCTGTTCAGAATTACTAACTGTATTGTTAAGTGTATACAATAGATGATAATCTTGAAAACTGATTGTTTACTGCAATCATGAGGCATTTTGAAAGAGACAAGAGTGTTTTATTTGTTACTGTTTGTTATTGTTTCAAAATGCTAAGAGCCTACAGGACTCAACAAGATATCTTTTTACCTGAAACAGTATTGGAAGGTATAAACTGCTGCCTATAAGTCATGTCTTAGTCAACTCAGGCTGCTGTAACAAAATACCATAGACTGGGTGACTTAAACAACAAACATTTATTTCTCACAGTTCTGGAGGCTAAAAAGTTCAAGACCAAGATGTCAGCATGGTCAGGTTCTGGGGAGAGCCTACCTTCTGGCTTGCAGATGACTACCTTCCCACCATGTCATCACATGGCCTTTCCTCTGTGCATGTGTGGAGAGGGAGAGGGGGCAAGGTCTGTCCCTCTTCCTATAAGGCCACTAATCCCATCAATGAGTGTCCCACCCTCCCTCATGACCTAATCTAAGCCTAATTACCTCCCAAAGGCCCCATCTCGAAACACAGTCACATTGCAGGTTCAAGCTTCAACATGTGACTGGGGAGTGGGAAACAGACATTCGGTCCATAACTCGTCAGGGTCAGAGGACGAGTTTTGGGAAAACAAGGAGAAAAGCTAAAAGTATGTGACCAGTAAAGTTTTTGGAGAAGAAACCATCATTCCATCCCTGCCTGTGATGAGCTACAGATCAATTTAGGGAATCCCAGAGAACTGGTGCTTGTTGGCAGCTTCTTTGAGTCCAGATGAGGAAGATGGCAAGCCCCCTGAGAAACCCTGGGTGCCTGAAGAGCAGAGAAGGAGTCAGGGTCGGGGTGGATGCTAGTACATCCAGGTCTAAGGCACCTGACACACTTTAGGAAGCTCCAATGTTAGGAAGCTCCCTCAGCTCCAGGTTATAGGAGAGCAGTCATGATTTTCTGAGGCAGATGGAAGAGCTAGTAGACCAGAGGGGCCTTAAAGAAAGCAAAAACCATGCTGTTAGCAAAATCTGCATAGACCACATAGCCTGATTTTTTTACAAGCCTTCAGCAGTGGAGGCAAGAAGGAAAAAAGGCAATGCCCCCACAGCAATGAGAAACATTAGTATATGTCAGCAGGGGCCAGAACTTGACCAAGAACCAAAGGTCCTCTCCTTCGAGAACCCTGATAGTACATGATCCCTCCCCCCACACTCCATTTCCTTTCCAACCTTAGAGAAAAAGTCTTAGGGAAGAGGAAAGTGGGGAGACCTAATTTCATGAAATTGAGAACTATT